>NC_092415.1:12215562-12570562 GCF_040894005.1 Engystomops pustulosus | reverse complement strand
ATCTCATATCTATCTATCTATCTATCTATCTATCTCATATCTATCTATCTATCTATCTATCTATCTATCTATCTATCTATCTATCTCCTATCTATCTATCTATCTATCTATCTATCTATCTCATATCTATCTCCTATCTATCTATCTATCTATCTATCTCATATCTATATATCTATCTCCTATCTATCTATCTATCTATCTCATATCTATCTTTCTATCTATCTATCTATCTATCTATCTATCTATCTGTCCATTATCTATCTATCTATCTATCTATCTATCTATCTATCTATCTCCTATCTATCTCATATCTATCTATCTATCTATCTATCTATCTATCTATCTATCTATCTGTCCATTATCTATCTATCTATCTATCTATCTATCTATCTATCTATCTATCTCCTATCTATCTCATATCTATCTATCTATCTATCTATCTATCTATCTATCTATCTAATATCTATCTATCTCCTATCTATCATCTATGTATCTATCTATCTATCTCCTATCTATCTATCTATCTATTAGAGATGAGCGAGCACTAAAATGCTCGAGTGCTCGTTATTCGAGACAAACTTTTCCAGATGCTCGAGTGCTCGTCTCGAATAACGAGCCCCATTGAAGTCAATGGGAGACTCGAGCATTTTTCAAAGGGACCATGGTTCGGGAATAAAATGTGTTAATTAATTGAAAAAGAATGTCTTCTGATAAGTTTGTATGCAAACATCTGCAATCTATTCTTCACTGTTCCGCGCGTATATTATCTCCCGACAAGTTAACAGATGTGAAGAACAGTGAAGAATAGAGTAAAAACAGTGACCACATGATCATTTAAGTGAAAAACACAGTGAAAAACACAGTGAAGAATAGATTACAGATGTTCGGCACATCTGCTTACTTGTCGGGAGATACGCTGTCCCGGGATCCGCTGCTCTTCTTCCACTGAAGTCTCCCCGATGTCTCCGTGCCCCGATGTCTCCGTGCCCATATGTCTCCGTGCCCATATGTCTCCGTGCCCATATGTCTCCGTGCCCCGATGTCTCCGTGCCCATATGTCTCCGTGCCCATATGTCTCCGTGCCCCGATGTCTCCGTGCCCATATGTCTCCGTGCCCCGATGTCTCCGTGCCCATATGTCTCCGTGCCCCGATGTCTCCGTGCCCATATGTCTCCGTGCCCATATGTCTCCGTGCCCATATGTCTCCGTGCCCCGATGTCTCCGTGCCCCGATGTCTCCGTGCCGCTCCCCGATGTCTCCGTGCCGCTGCCCGATGTCTCTGTGCTGCTCCCCGGTGTCTCTGTGCTGCTCCCTTGTGTCTCCGTCCTGCTCACCGTGTTCTGCAATGTCTTCTTCACACATATATATTGTTCTTCACACATATATATTGTTCTTCACATACTATTTTGTTCGCACCGCTCCGCGTGTATCTTCCGACAAGTAAGCAGATGTGCCGAACATCTGTAATCTATTCTTCACTGTGTTCTTCACTGTGTTTTTCACTTAAATGATCCTGTGGTCACTGTGTTCACTGTTTTTATTCTATTCTTCATTGTTCTTCACTGTGTTTTTTTAATTAAATGCTCGATCTCGAGCAGGGGAAATACTCGTCCGAGCAACGAGCCGTCTCGAGTACCTTAATGCTCGAACGAGCATCAAGCTCGGACGAGCATGTTCGCTCATCTCTACTATCTATCTATCTTTCTCCTATCTTTCTATCTTTCTATCTATCTATCTATCTCATATCTATCTATTTTCTATCTACAAATAACTGATTCATTGATTAGCACGTGATTAGAGATGAGCGAGCACTAAAATGCTCGGGTACTCGTTATTCGAGACGAACTTTTCCCGATGCTCGAGTGCTCGTCTCGAATAACGAACCCCATTGAAGTCAATGGGAGACTCGAGCATTTTTCAACGGGACCAAGGATCTGCACAGGGAAGCTTGGCCAAACACCTGGGAACCTCAGAAAAGGATGGAAACACCACGGAAATGGACAGGAAACAGCAGGGGCAGCATGCATGGATGCCTCTGAGGCTGCTTAATCGCACCATTATGCCAAAATTATGGGCAACAGCATGGCCATGACAGAGTGACAGAATGAAGCTAGATAGCATCTAAAACATGCAATAATTGACCCTGACACTATAGGGGACGGCATGCAGAGGCAGCGGCAGCAGGCTAGAGAGTGGCATGGCGACATACCCTAAATGGACTCAGGCTTCAAACCAATGGGTGGCAGAGAGGAACCAAAGGAGGTGAGCAAGAAGCGCTCAAATAATATCGGTACATGATAAAAGTTTGCCAGTATATTTTGTGGATAACACAGCAGGGTGGCGACAAAGTTAACAACTTTGATGTGGAATCCATGAAAACAACCCAAATTTGTGCCTGACACACCTCGTTTGATAAGGGGACGATGTATGGAGGCAGCTATATGGACGACTTTTGGAGGTAGCAATGGAGACAACGTGTGGAGGCTGCTATGGAGACAATTTAATTTGGATAGTGCCTGTATGTGGCAGTCCAAAAAAGTTTTCAAACCAGAGGAGCAGGTAGGTGGCCCTCCAGAAAAATTGAATAGATTGAGTGCCTGTATGTGGCACTCCCAAAAATTGTTTAAAACAGAGGACCGGGTAGGTGGCCCTCCAGAAAAATTAAATGCATAAAGTACTATAGCTAGAGCCAGTGGGCCCTGTCAAAAAATAGACAGTTTCCTCTGCTTTACTGTACAAAGAGGAGGAGGAGGAGGAGTGCATAAATTATTCAGGTTGAGCTTCCTTCACCTGGTGGAGATTGGAAATTATGAGAAATCCAGGCTTTATTCATCTTGATAAGCGTCAGCCTGTCAGCGCTGTCAGTCGACAGGCGTGTACGCTTATCGGTGATGATGCCACCAGCTGCACTGAAAACCCGCTCGGACAAGACGCTAGCGGCAGGGCAGGCAAGAACCTCCAAGGCGTACAGCGCCAGTTCGTGCCACATGTCCAGCTTTGAAACCCAGTAGTTGTAGGGAGCTGTGTGATCATTTAGGACGATGGTATGGTCAGCTACGTACTCCCTCACCATCTTTCTGTAAAGATCAGCCCTACTCTGCCGAGACTGGGGACAGGTGACAGTGTCTTGCTGGGGTGACATAAAGCTGGCAAAAGCCTTGTAAAGCGTACCCCTGCCAGTGCTGGACAAGCTGCCTGCTCGCCTACTCTCCCTCGCTACTTGTCCCGCAGAACTACGCACTCTGCCGCTAGCGCTGTCAGAAGGGAAATACTGTTTCAGCTTGTGCACCAGGGCCTGCTGGTATTCATGCATTCTCACACTCCTTTCCTCTGCAGGGATGAGAGTGGAAAGATTTTGCTTGTACCGTGGGTCCAGGAGAGTGAACACCCAGTAATCGGTGCTGGAATAAATTCTTTGAACGCGAGGGTCACGGGATAGGCAGCCTAGCATGAAATCTGCCATATGCGCCAGAGTACCAACGCGTAAGAATTCACTCCCCTCACTGGCCTGACTGTCCATTTCCTCCTCCTCCAACTCCTCCAACTCCTCTTCTTCTGCCCATACACGCTGAACAGTGAAGGACTCAACAATGGTCCCCTCTTGTGTCTCGCCAACATTCTCCTCCTCTTCCTCCTCATCCTCCTCCACCTCCACCTCCTCCGATATGCGCTGAGAAACAGACCTAAGGGTGCTTTGGCTATCAACAAGGGAATCTTCTTCCCCCGTCTCTTGTGACGAGCGCAAAGCTTCCGACTTCATGCTGACCAGAGAGTTTTTCAACAGGCCAAGCAGCGGGATGGTGAGGCTGATGATGGTGGCATCGCCACTGACCATCTGTGTTGACTCCTCGAAGTTACTCAGCACCTGACAGATATCAGACATCCACGTCCACTCCTCATTGTAGACTTGAGGAAGCTGACTGACCTGACTACCAGTTCTGGTGGAAGTTGACATCTGGCAGTCTACAATGGCTCGGCGCTGCTGGTAAACTCTGGATAACATGGTTAATGTTGAATTCCACCTCGTGGGCACGTCGCACAACAGTCGGTGAGCGGGCAGTTGGAGGCGGCGCTGCACTGCCCTGAGAGTGGCAGCATCTGTGCTGGACTTCCTGAAATGCGCACAGATGCGGCGCACCTTCGTGAGCAAATCTGACAGATTGGGGTATGTCTTGAGGAAACGCTGAACTATCAGATTTAACACATGGGCCAGGCATGGCACATGTGTCAGTCTGCCGAGTTGCAGAGCCGCCACCAGGTTACGGCCGTTGTCACACACAACCATGCCTGGCTTCAGGTTCAGCGGTGCCAGCCACAGATCAGTCTGCGCCGTGATGCCCTGTAATAGTTCTTGGGCGGTGTGCCTTTTATCGCCTAGGCTCAGCAATTTGAGCACCGCCTGCTGTCGCTTAGCGACGGCACTGCTGCTGTGCCTAGAGCTAGCGACTGATGGCGCCATGCCCACGGATGGTAGTTCGGAGGAGGAGGTGGAGGAGGGGTGGGAGGAGGAGGAGGCATAGTAGGCCTTTGAGACCTGGACCGAGGTAGGCCCCGCAATCCTCGGCGTCGGCAGTATATGACCAGCCCCAGGGTCAGACTCGGTCCCAGCCTCCACCAAGTTAACCCAATGTGCCGTCAGCGATATATAGTGGCCCTGCCCGGCAGCACTCGTCCACGTGTCCGTGGTCAGGTGGACCTTGTCAGAAACGGCGTTGGTCAGGGCACGGGTGATGTTGTCTGACACGTGCTGGTGCAGGGCTGGGACGGCACATCGGGAAAAGTAGTGGCGGCTGGGGACTGAATACCGAGGGGCGGCCGCCGCCATGAGGTTGAGAAAGGCCTCGGTCTCTACTAGCCTATAGGGCAGCATCTCCAGGCTAAGCAATCTGGAGATGTGCACATTAAGGGCTTGGGCGTGCGGGTGGGTTGCACTATATTTGCGTTTCCGCTCCAGCGTCTGGGGTATGGAGAGCTGAATGCTGGTGGATGCTGTGGAGGATCGTGGAGGCGACGATGGGGTTTTTGTGGCAGTGTCCTGGGCAGGGGGCTGACTATCAGCTGACACAGGGGAAGGAGCAGTGGTGTGCACGGCCGGAGGTGAACGGGCTTGGTGCCACTGATTCGGGTGTTTAGCATTCATATGCCTGCGCATACTGGTGGTAGTTAAGCTAGTAGTGGTGGAACCCCTGCTGATCCTGGTTTGGCAAAGGTTGCAAACCACAGTCCGTCGGTCATCCGGTGTTTCCTTAAAGAACCTCTGAAAATCTAGCCCTCGCCGCGGGAGCCCTCGCCACGGGAGCTTCACTACGTGACACATTTGGCGCTGATGCACCTGCTCTGGCCCTGCCTCTCCGTCTGGCCCCACCACTGCCTCTTCCAACCTGTTCTGCTATAGGACTCTCCTCCGTCTCAGAAGCACTGTGTTCACCCGGCCTATCAACCCAGCTTGGGTCTGTCACCTCATCATCCTCCGATCCCTCAGTCTGCTCCCCCCTCGGACTTCCTTCCCTGACAACAACTTCACCACTGTCTGACAACTGTGTCTCCTCATCGTCGGACACCTCTTTACACACTTCTTCCACTACGTCAAGAAGGTCATCATCACCCACAGACTGTGACTGGTGGAAAACCTGGGCATCGGAAAATTGCTCAGCAGCAACCGGACAAGTGGTTTGTGACTGTGGGAAGGGTCCAGAAAACAGTTCCTCAGAGTATGCCGGTTCAAATGCCAAATTTTCCTGGGAGGGGGCAGACTGGGGGGGAGGAGGCTGAGGTGCAGGAGCTGGAGGAGTGCCGATTTCGGTGACATGGGTGGACTGCGTGGAAGACTGGTGGTGGACAAATTGCTCGAAGCATTGTCGGCAATCCACGACATCACCTGTTCGCACTGTTCTGGCCTCAACAGTGCTCTACCACGAGTCCCAGTAACTTCAGACATGAACCTAGGGAGTGTAGCTCTGCGGCGTTCCCCTGCTCCCTCATCAGCAGGTGGTGTCTCACCCCGCCCAGGACCACGGCCTCTGACCCCTGCAGTAGTTGGACGCCCACGTCCCCGCCCTCGTCCTCTACCCCTAGCCCTCGGGTTAAACATTTTGAAAATGAAAGTTATAACTTTAATTTTTTTTTACTTTTTTTTTGTGTTTTTTTTTTTTTGTGTTTTTTAGTTTTTAAAACCAAACGATGCTATCCTATTGCTATGGCTATTTTCTAGCCAAGTATGAAAGCACACTGCTATGCCAGATGAGATGACGCTGAGTTATGAAAAAAATAAACGTAAAATAAAAAGTAAATGGCAGACTGTGCCTAATTGAAATCCAACCCCTAATAAATTTTCCCACTTCGGTCTTTGCAATGGATATGTGCGTCACTAAGCGCAGAACACAGCGGTCGCAAGTCTCACTACAAATTGCTCAGAATTGGCTAGTAGATGCACTGCAGCAAGTACAGCCACCAGCAGATCAACCAGAAATCAAATATATAACGCTACTGTAGGCGTAAGTAAGCCGTTTGGATTCTCCTTTGGCTATTTTCTAACCAAGTATGAAAGCACACTACTATGCCAGATGAGATGACGCTGAGTTATGAAAAAATAAACGTAAAATAAAAAGAAACTGGCAGACTGTGCCTAATTGAAATCAAATCAAGTAGCACAGGATTCCAGCACTTTCACAGAGGACGCTTGTAGTATTTCAAATTCTTTATTCCATCAATAAAAAGTCACAGCAGATGCAGCATATAGACACGAAAAGATCTACGCGTTTCGTCCGGTTAGGACTTAGTCATGATCCCTCATCTCTACACGTGATCTCTTCTATCTATGAAACCTGTAATCAGTTATCTGTAAATAGATAGATATATAGATGATTAATAATTTAAACAGGAGATCACTGCTAACTATGAAACCTGTTATCTGTAGATAGATAGATATGAGAAGTAAAAATACTTATTATATTGATATGATATAAGCAGATAGATAGCTATAATAGATAATTGATATGTAAGATACTATGGGCCACAGTTATCACTCGTTTTTTCTGTTGTTTTTGCGCCTTTTCATTCAGGCGCACCGTTTTTGCGCCATTTTTGCGATTAAACGCCAAACTAGCCGCGCAGCACAAATAAGCAGCTTTCCCTCATCTATCTTACCAATCCAGATGTTTTGCTGCGCCTAATGATATTCATGACTTGCAACGTTTTCATTTAGGCGCAAAAAAGGGTGCAAAAACACTCCAGCCCGAAGGTGGCGTTATCTGAGAAGAAAGTACTGAGCCCCTTTGCAGAAGAGCTCATTTCTAGCAGCAAAGCTCAGCCAGACACTGGAACATATTGGGGGTCATTTACTAAGGGCCCGATTCGCGTTTTCCCAACGTGTTCCCTGAATATTTGCGATTTGCGCCGATTGTACCTGAATTGCCCCGGGATTTTGGCGCACGCGATCGGATTGTGGCGCATCGGCGCCGGCATGCGTGCGACGGAAATCGGGGGTGTGGCCGAACGAAAACCCAACGTATTTGGAAAAACCGCTGCATTTAAAAACGGAAAATGTGTTGCTCGGGACGGGCTTACCTGCACTCAGCCGGCCTCGGTGAATTCCGGCGCGTTCAGATGCTTTGCAGCGCAGCAGCGCCACCTGGTGGACGGCGGAGGAACTACCTTATTAAATCCCGGCCGGACCCGAATCCCCCGCAGAGAACGCGCCGCTGGATCGCGAACGGACGGGTAAGTAAATCTGCTCCATTATATCTATCTATGTATCTATCTAGAAAATGCAAAGTCCAAAGCAGCACAAGCCAGTAATTAGTAGTTGGTGCAACAGCCGATGATCCCTTGGCGTGGGTCCTTGATATACGTAGTGAAGAGGCAGCACTCAATGAATTGTAGAAAAGTGGTGAACTTTTATTCCATCACACAGCGACGTTTCGGTGCTAAAACCATGCTTGAGAAAGGTGCGGTTTTAGCACCGAAACGTCGCTGTGTGATGGAATAAAAGTTCACCACTTTTCTACAATTCATTGAGTGCTGCCTCTTCACTACGTATGTATCTATCTATCTATCTCATATCTATCTATCTATCTATCTATCTCATATCTATCTATCTCCTATCTATCTATCTATCTATCTATCTATCTATCTATCTATCTATCTCCTATCTATCTATCTATCTATCTATCTCCTATCTATCTATCTATCTATCTATATCTATCTATCTATCTATCTATCTCATATCTATCTATCTATCTATCTATCTATCTATCTCATATCTATCTATGTATCTATCTATCTATCTCATATCTATCTATCTATCTATCTATCTGTCTATCTATCTCATATCTCTCTCTATCTACCATCTATCTATTTATCTATCTCAAGACCTTCTACCCTGGTTATGGTAAGTTCAGGGTTTGGGGTAATACTTTGGCTGAGTGATAAGATGCCCCGCGCTCTCCTGTAGTTACAGCCTTTAGATCACACACAGCCGCCTCTATATCCCGTCTATTGTTACATTTGCTCTTTGTTATATGTAGATGCTGAGGTCGTCTGGTAACAATTATTACTGCGTCTGTCAGCAGAACATTCAGCGCAGATAACCCGATCTCTGGGAATCCGTGTTCTTCTTCCTTCCTCTTTGTGGCCGTAACTTTCAGGAACGTGAGATCAGCGCTCAACCCCCGGCCACCCAGCGGGGACATCGGGAGCTCCTCCAGTCTAATGCACAAAAAAATTGGCTCTGAAAAGTTTTCTTTTCAATTTTGACCAAAGGAGAATGTATTCTTATCATGTCTGCCGTGTGGTAACATCACCATGGGTATCACTGTATCAATTCCAGAGCTGATAAGACACTGGATCTGAAATCTGGAAGCAGCTTGTTGTGGTCTACAGATTGCACCTAACCAGTTTGTTTTTTGGATGTTTTCTAAGTGCTCCCCCTGTTTTTCACCCTTTAACCCCTACATAGGGATCTGAGCTTTGTTGCAGGGTGAACACCAGGTTGCTACCTTTTAAATTGATCTAGGATTAAGGCACATCAACCTAGGGCAAAAGAGCCTAGTGTGAGGCTCCAGTGGTCAGGCTGAGGAGAAGACAGGTACAAGCAAAGGTCAGGGCAGGAGATAATCCAGACCGTGCACATATAAAATCAGAGGGAAGCTGAGAACTTAGTGAAATCAGGAGAGCAGGAGACAGAAAATATTCCGGAAATTCTGCTGCCTTCTTGTCATGGTGATGGTTTATATAACCAATGGCACAAAGGGGTTAACTGGACTGGACATGGAATTGGGAAGCAATTTAACCTTTAGCCCTTCAAACCCTTTAAACTTACCCAAACTTAACTTTGGATTGACAGAGAGGGAAGCACAACCAGGGAAGTGAGGTCAACATAGACATTGGATGGTTGGCAAGATTGGTCAGACATTTAGGGGGTCATTTACTAAGGGCCCGATTCGCGTTTTCCCGACGTGTTACCCGAATATTTCTGATTTGCGCCGATTTCCCCTGTATTGCCCCGGGATTTTGGCGCACGCGATCGGATTGTAGCGCATCGGCGCTGGCATGCACGCGACGGAAATCGGGGGGCGTGGCCGAACGAAAACCCGACGTATTCGGAAAAACCGCCGCATTTAAAAAAAGAAATGTGTCGCTTGGGACGCGCTTACCTTCACTTGGTCCGGCCCAGTGAACTCCAGCGCGTTCAGATGCTTTTCAGCGCAGCAGCGCCACCTGGTGGACGGCGGAGGAACTACCTTGATGAATCCCGGCCGGACCCGAATACAGTGCAGAGAACGCGCCGCTGGATCGCGAACGGACCGGGTAAGTAAATCTGCCCCTTAATGTTTATGACCACAACCATCACCCACCATCAATGGTCATCAATAGTCTTCTGTACCTGGAAGGTTTAGGACCCATTACGTTCAGTGGAGGAGATAACAACCAACAATGTCCCTCTTGTGATAGTGACATAGTTATGAGGAGAGCAAAGGGCACATCAAGGAGCCAAATCTGAGTCTGATCACTGAAGCCTGGAAATTGCTGACCCGACAAACGTCATGACCCATTAAGAAGAGACCAAGGTTGGTCAGTGCTTATTACGAGGAGGCGCAGCAGGTGCTCAAAATCCAAAAATCCAAAAGGATGAAGTTTCTCGAATGACACCAAAGTAGATTAAAGCAATTTCCTAGAAATGTATCAGGGATTATGGAATCAGTGGAGGAGAAACATTTACTGACGTCTTAAAGAGTCCTATTAACGTGATGTGATGCAGACCCTCTGTCCAGTCTAACTCTACACCTCCAGTTAGTTTGTTACTTGCAGGACCTAATAGGTGTACAAAGATGGCGGATCTGGAGGCCTTCATTGAGCTTGTGGTTGCATTGATGACCCACTGGCCCTCATTAGGGTGAGATGAGACATGAGGCATCTAACCCCAATCACCTTCCATCCAAACCATTGCAGCATAGTCACTGTTCAAGTTTAATGGACTGATTTGTTATTAGTTTTGCTGGAAGCCTTTATGACTATAACACTTGGGCCTCATTCCACCTAGAAGCATGGTGATGTCCTACAAGCCAGGGGAGCAGAGACTATTCTGGTTCTTCTACTGTAACCTGCAGCAACAGGATTACTGATCCTAAGGCCTCATGAACGTGTGCACATCACATGCAAATCTGCTTTGAGTTTTGCAGTCCAGGTAGTCGGCCCATAAACTAAGTTATGGAGATCATATCCTTGTGTATGAGACCATAGAGATACAGGTCGCCATTCAAGTGCACAAGACCTAAGACTGGGACTATAGAGGGTAACCATCGAGGAAGGTAGGTTGCATGGGTACCATGGAGGCGGCACTTAAAGCTTTATAGGCTCAGGGTTTTGTAAGCAGGGGTGGGGTTAACTCTGGAGGAGTCCATTGGGGCTGTGAAGATGTTCTTACTCTGTACGAAGCCAGGACTGTCACGGGTGACCCCACGATCCATGTCTCGAATCGCAGGTGTACCCGTGTGCTGCCCGGCTCCGGTCTGGAGTCATGGCACGGGTGCCCCCACGATCCATGTTGTGGATCGTGGGTACACCCGTGCTCTGCCGTGTGCTTGCCGCTGCCCCGCTCCGGATTGGTACTTACCCTTCCGGGTCCTGATGGCTCCGTCGCGGTCCCGTCCAGGCTGCAGGTCTGCCTCCTGTCTAGGCCGCGCGCTCCCGCTGCTCTCTAAGAATTTAAAGGGCCAGCGTCCTCCTTATTGGCGCTGGCATTCCCTTCTCTGCTGTTTAGCCTGGCCACACCCAGCATCCCCTGCCGGATCTTCAGGTCATTCTGCTGAAGAGAAAGCCTCCTGAGCGTTTCCAGGCGCCTCCGAGTTCCCACAACCTTATTGTCACATAGTCTCCCCCTCTTCTTGCTTCACCCAACTGGCCCTGACAGGTGCGGATGAGGCCTAGACTAGGACTGAGCTACTGTGACATCTGATCTGCCCATTTGCACTTACATGGTGGCTGTACAAGGTATGATGGGACATGTAGTTAACGGCAACAAACAGTGAATTCTAGAATCAGATCGTTCTTATGTGGAAAATAAGGTAGAGGAAACATTTAGCACAAAACAAGAGGAAGGCTTTGAGGTTTGGGATTTGCCTGGAGTTCCCCTTTAAATAAGATAATAAATGAAGCAACAATGTAATAATCAGTGGTGCAGTTTTATTGACTGAACATTAAAAAAATCAGATAAGAATTACCCATTGCATAATATATATTGAAATAAAACATATTCAGCAATTTTTTTCTTCAATTTTTTTTTATCTTCCTTCAAATATCGGAGAGAGTCAGAATATAAATTACACGTACGGTTTAAAAAGTACAATAATCCATAGTTGTAAATAGCACTAAAGGTCACTTGTAGAAAAATTTGTGTGTTCCCTTATCAACCAAAAATTCAGAAAGCAGATCAGTAACATGAAGTTATGTCGAGCGAGCAAGGCACAAATACGAGTATTAACCTTATGCCCCCGATCCAAGAAAAAAAAAATCAACAGAATTAAAATCCTGCTATTAAAAAACCTAAATAAATAACTAAAAACAAAAACCTAACAGTCTGATTCTGGACCCGACTGACCCAGTAACTCTGGCAGTGAGGGAAAGTTCAATGGATTCCAAAAACATCCCCAGAACAGCGCCCCCCCTGGTCCACAGGTTGTGTCTGGTACTGTAGTATTGAAGATCCCCCTTCCCATAATTACAGAGGCAAGTGGCAATTCTGAACATTATTTTATAGTTATAGAGTAAATCTACATAAAAGTTGGGTTTGACTTGTTACATTACACCATGTATTATACTTCAGAGCTGCACTCACTATTCTGCTGGACAACTCACTGGTCCACAGGTATCAAAAACTGCAATTTGTTGGTGCAGTGTGCAAGGGGGGCAGATTCATGAATTGTGCTGCACAGTCTTCATGTATCTGGTGCCCCCTGTACTGCTCTAACAGAGTGCACCTACTTCTTATTTTGGTGTACCTGTACCATTGGCGTGCGACATAATGCTGTTGGACACTGCATGATAAATGTGGCACATGCATGGTCCAACAGTGCACCGATCCCACTCCCCTTTATGTGCAGAAATCATCCTGTATCATTCTCCAGAGCTGCACTCACTATTCTGCTGCTGGTGCAGTCACTGCAGTCATTACTTATACTGTGCTGATCCTGAGTTACATCCTGTATTATACTCCAGAGCTGCACTCACTATTCTGCTGCTGCAGTCACTGTACATACATGACATTACTTATCCTGTACTGATCCTGAGTTACATCCTGTATTATACTCCAGAGCTGCACTCACTATTCTGCTGCTGGTGCAGTCACTGTGTACATACATGACATTACTTATCCTGTACTGATCCTGAGTTACATCCTGTATTAAACTCTAGAGCTGCACTCACTATTCTGCTGCTGGTGCAGTCACTGTGTACATACATGACATTACTTATCCTGTACTGATCCTGAGTTACATCCTGTGTTATACTCCAGAGCTGCACTCACTATTCTGGTGCTGCAGTCACTGTACATACATGACATTACTTATCCTGTACTGATCCTGAGTTACATCCTGTATTATACTCCAGAGCTGCACTCACTATTCTGCTGGTGCAGTCACTGTGTACATACATGACATTACTTATACTGCACTGATCCTGAGTTACATCCTGTATTATACTCCAGAGCTGCACTCACTATTCTGCTCCTGGTGCAGTCACTGTGTACATGCATGACATTACTTATCCGGTACTGATCCTGAGTTACATCCTGTATTATACCCCAGAGCTGCACTCACTATTCTGCTGCTGGTGCAGTCACTGTGTATATACATGACATTACTTATCCTGTACTGATCCTGAGTTACATCCTGTATTATACTCCAGAGCTGAACTCACTATTCTGCTGGTAGACTCATTTAGCAGCATTTATCAAGATCATTGTTCCCCACAAGCTCCCCAATATTTCCATGCATTACTTATTCTCTACTGACCAGAGTTCCATTCTGCATTATACTCCAGAGCTACACTCACTATTCTGCATTATACTGTAGCGCTGAATTCACAATTCTTTAGGCTTCAGAGGTGAAATCCCCCTACATGCTCTGATAATGTCGGTTTGTCCTGGTGATTTTACGGTAATGTTATTATTATTCTTTATTTCTATCTTGGCATAAATATCTGTTCCATGTTCTCCTCCCCCTTGTAAATTCTACAGCAGAAGTTTCTCTGTGGTTTATGTTCTCAAACTTCTTTACAGAATTTTGAATGTCGCTCTGGAGATTAAAATGCCGCCTGTAATTTTTTTTTATACAGATAAATTACTTTTTATGCAGATTATATCTTTACAAATTATGTAAAATAAAGCTCATAATTGGACTTGCCTCTTGAGCCCTGATTGGCTTGAAGGGTGGGTGCGGCCCATTAACTAGCCCCACCCTCTTCTCATCTTGTGTATCGGCCATGACAGAGGAGGGGATGGCTTAGTGGCTCCCGACACATAGACAGTACTATACAAAAGCAATGGTGCTGGAATCTGGGGTGACATCTCCACATTGGTGGGGCACCTTTCTTAAAGGGGTTGGCCACTGTTACATAGGTACAGGTAAATCAATTTTAGTTTGGAAAATATATCTTAAGCCGATCACCATCTCAGGCACCGACACTGCCACGAAACGCCTAAAGCGGTGTTTGAAGAGGCTTCACTGTAATTCCAGCATCCGGTAGGCCATCTGTTCCCAATCGAGGTCATGTGATGGTCTCTGGCTGCACCATCGGCTCGAGAACTATGAAAGTGGCCAATTCCTTTACTGAAAGTTTATTGGAAGTTTTTTCAAAAATTTCAGGTAGATTATAATTTTTTTTTTCTAGCTGCAAAATCCCAAAGTAGAGTCAAATTGCAAATATGTGACATTACTTATCACAAGCCAATCCTGTGTTATACTTCAGAGCTGCATTCACAATTCTTCATTTCTGCCTTGTTCAGTGTCTGGAACGAGATTACAACGGTGGTATCTTAGCCCTAGAGAAAGGAAAATGGCCCCTTAGTTAAAGGGATGAGTCTTAGGACAAGCTGATTGACTGTGCAGAATTGTAAATGCAGCTCTGGAGCATCATACAGTGACGAGTAACAATGTATCTTCTGCCCTAGCAAAGAACGAAAAACATGGAATATACCCCTAACCCTAACGTAGATCCAAAAAAAGTCGAGAAGTGATCATTAAAGCTACATCCACATAAAATTTGAGTAAATTCCATGATATGATTATGGAATTTCCGAGCCATCGTTAAATATTCGGACAGGCGCTAACATGGCGGCGGTTTTCTAATCTCGGCAAAGCGATTCCACGATCTTCATCCACCTTTACCCACATGAAGTAAATGCCCTGAGGTTATCTGGAATGTATCTAGAGTCTCATCTCCAAACCAAAGACGTCGCAGAGAAGAAAACCAGCGGGACGGAGGCGACGGAGCCGCAGACGTTGGGGTTTATGACCTTGAAAAACACGTTTGACCTTCAGCACAGAAAAAAAGTACAACATCCTCAATTACTCATAGAAGAGAACGAAAATAGACAGAAAACACAGAAATGTTTGGAATAATCCAAGAAGAAATAAAGTGAATTTTCGGGTGGAAAACGGGAGGTGGTAAATTTTTTTATAAATTTGTGTCTTTTTGACATTTTTTTTTTATCAGGTTGCTGCTTTTTTAAGAAGTTATTTATTTTTTTGGAACTTTTATTAGGACGCTGCTCCTTAAATCAAAGGTTATATAGGAAATATTATATATATTAGATGAAAAAACATATTGCGGGGGGGGGGAAGGGGGTGTAACAATGTGTCTCTGGTTCCGCCAGTTTCTAGTTGGAAAACACTGGTCTTTTGCTGCGCCAAATTTATCCCTGTGATGATGAATCCTGGTGCAGGATAGGACTGTCGCTTCCTACTTTAGTCCTACTTTTAGTTGGTCTAAACTGTGCGCCAGAATTTTGGCCACATGGACGATTTCCTGCAAGCCACGCCCCTTTCTCGCGAGGCCACACCCAATTTCCCGAAGGTCACACCCCCTTATCGGACAAGTTGGAAATGTGCCCAAAAAAGGTCTAAAAGTCTTGATAACTGTGGTGCAAGACATTTTAGACTGTGTTTTTGGCGCAAAACCCCCAGAATTGTGGTGCAAGTGCGTTTATAAATCCCCCCCATTATGTTACAAGGGTTTTTTTCAGAATAAAGAGCAATCTAAAAGAGTTGTATGACCAGACCGCTCTACTGGTCTCTACTTCCTGACACACAGGAAATGAATGTTCAGCCAATCACTAGATGAGGCGGGTCTAGGCTGTGGCAGCTGATTGGCTAAGCTGTCATTTCCTGTGTGTGGAGGAGGAACAGGAAGTAGAGACAAACCGAAATCCTGTAACATCAGAAAGGGGGCAGTGGGGGGCAGTGAGTACTTCCTGACCCTTTAAAAAAAACTTACAGGCCAGACAACCCCTTTAAGAGATAAATCGAAGATGTGGAATCTGTAAATGACCCAATGATGTAACTGATGAGAAATCAGATGAGAAATTTCCATGTGATTGTTGTCATTTTTGGTTTGAATGGATGAAGGAAGAAGCTATGATCTGCACGGACTGGGAAACATGGATTTATATTCCAGGTAATTTCTCCAAGTGAGCTGGTCCTCACACTGCTTTGCGCTGTGCGGCCAGTGTTATGTATTTTCCCTGGAGAGATGTGTAATCAGACCTTTGTGTATGTTGTTAGTAGCAGCAGGACTTCAATAAATTAATTTTATTCCAGGATTGTAGCTACTCCTCACACTGCTGTTCTCTTGGCTCTCTGCATTGATCCGATCCACAGATACTCAGTCATCTCTGCTTTAAAATTGTAAAAGCTGCAGCAGGCTACTGGTTAAATGCCACAGCAGTCAATCAGAGCAGATGGGAGGGGCTGTGAAGCAGATCATTGTGGAGGGCTAAGAGCACAGCAGTGTGAGGACAGACTTTAATCCTAAAATATACTGTAAATCTACTGTAAATATATCACATTACTGCTGCTACTAACACAGAGGTCTGATTATACATTACAGTACAGAGCACAGCAGGGTGAGGACAGTGCACTTGGAGAAGCTACAATCCTGGAATATAAATACATACATCACAGTTCTGCTGCTACTAACAGAATTCACAAAGGTATCAGGGACAATACATAACACTAACTGCATGCTCACATCTGCTTTAGACTTGTCTGTATCTATGTATTTCCTTTTTACTTCCCAGGAGGATCAGGCAGGGGCACAGGCAGGGGCACAGGCAGGGGCCAAAAAATGTCAGGTTATCATCTGAACATGCACATATCACATACAATGTCACTGGGTGTAGACTGGAATGGAATCAGAACCACGGTGATCCAGGATCTGGGTCTGGTATCTACCTGTATAAGGACTAAGATGTAATAACATGGATGATCTCTTCAGAAACAGCGCCACCCCTGTCCAAGAGCGGTATTACAGACCTGTTCCATCAATAAGGCTGAGCGGCAATACCACACACAGCCTCTATACAGGGGTAGCGCTATTGTGGGAGAAAACCTGGTAAGTAGCAGAAAGGTAACGATAGATTTGAATATGAATGGAGAAGAGAATATCTGAAGAATTTTATGCTATTACATGCAGATGTTTAGGCTGGAACCAAAGTGAACATTTCCCTTGAGGGCCGTGAGTACGGTATAAGTATATCAGTATGTACACAACACTGTGTGAGGTATCTGTACTCTATGTATTTGTATATATTGTATATATGTACTGTATGTGCTTATATGTGAACTGCATGTGTGTGTGTGTCCTGCATGTGCTTATATATGTACTTTATGTGTGTATATGTGTCCTATATATTCCTATAAGTGCCCTGAATGTGCTTATATATGTACTTATGTGTGTATATGTGTCCTGCATGTGTTTATATATGAACTGTATTTGCTTATATATTAACTGTATGTGCTTATATGTGTACAGTATGTTCCTATAAGTGCCCTGAATGTGCTTATATATGTACTGTGTGTGCCTATATGTATACTGTATGTTCATATAAGTGCCCTGAGTGTGCTTATATATGTACTGTGTGTGCCTATATGTATACTGTATGTTCATATAAGTGCCCTGAGTGTGCTTATATATGTACTGTGTGTGCCTATATGTATACTGTATGTTCATATAAGTGCCCTGAATGTGTGCATATGTTTACTGTATGAGCGTATATGTGTACATTATGTGTATAGGTACCCTGTATGTGCCTAAATGTGTACTGTAAGTTCATAAAAGTGCTCTGTATGTGCTTTTATGTGTACTGTATGTGCTTATACCTGTACTGTATGTGTGCATATATATACTGTATGTGCTTATATGTGTCCTGTATGTTCCTATAAGTGCCCTGTGTGCGCTTATCTGTATACTGTATGTGTGTATGTATGTACTTTGTGCATACTTATCCATACCTGAGTGAATCCCCATGCATGCTATGGCCAGCGCTACATATCATACATGTTGGATGGGACGGGGTGATGGGGTGGGATGGATGGGGTGATGGGACGGGGGGGATGGGTCTTGCTATATTTGCAGATCTTCATGCGATGAGATGAAGAGACAATTCTATTTCTAGCATTTTCTTTAGTTCCTTTTTTATTGTATCTGGACTGTGAGATGCAACAAGATGACACAACGCGACGGCACAAGCGCATGAGAAGTCACCAACGCCTCCAATCCCTACAGGCACAATCTGCTTTTCACATGTCCAAAAATCCTGAAGTTAAAGGTGTTTTTCCACAGATCAGAGACAGTGAATCTTCTGCATTGTCCTCTCTTCACATGACAGTGGCCATCCCTGGTACTGCAGCTCATTCCCAGTATTGGGCACAGCACTGGTCCCAGTATCAGTATGAGCTGCAGGGGGGCGGTCAGATCCTACACTAGGAAAACCCCTTTAACCAATTGTTTTTGCACAGCACAAAACCAATCTTGGCAACATAAGAGTTTGAAACTTTTTGGATTTTACCTTTAAGGACAAGTATATTGATGAATTTATAGGTGCGGCTGCCCCAGTGATGGATCAGAGGGAACCTCTGCACACTGAAGATGTCATATGTTCCCCCGATTGTACCATAGACGTACCCCACCCCTGTTAGATAATGTAACCCATAATTAGGGCGATCACCCATAGCCTTCCATGGCTGCAAACAGAGGACACACTGAGGCATGATGGGAATAGGGTTCAATACCGAAAACACTATTGGACTATTAACTGGACCCCCACATCCCATAACACATAAGGAACAATCACTATGAACAACAAGACAAGTTGCAGGATAATTCTGATCATTCAGGCAGCTGGATCGGGTCCATATCAGAAACATAGGACCCGAACCCATTATGGTACCAGGGAACTCTATGGTGGTCCAGGTCTTGCAGACCCTAAAATACATCCATCTAAGCTTAACGTTGGTAGATGCCGGCTGTAACTCCTGAGCTGCCATGTCTTGGCGCACGGGTCATGCTGGGACCTGTGGTTCTTTACGAGCTGGTGTCAGTTATTCGGGGGGTATGATGTATGATGGTAAATTGTCAAAACAGATGTTAATAAAGATATTAATCCTTTACCTGGAGTCCACCATAAGTGAGGAAGACTATGGAGTGCGGCTCCATGGGGGACATCGAGGCAAACTAGAGGAAAGCAGCTGCTCGCCAGTGCCACCTAGAGGTGGTTTTCCTGTGAAACTGTAACTAATCACTAATTATTAGAAAACATCTTGAGGTATTGCAGTTTTCCCATTGGGTCACAATTGCACTGCCTGTTTTCGGCAGTTCTCATCTCAGCTTTACTGAACAGACTGGGGTAGAGTGAGCAGAGCAATCTTGTCATATTTAAAGAGCAGCCAAATTAAAAAGGCTTGGATACAGCAGTTTCCGCATTAGAGTGTTCCACAACTGCACTTCATTATTTTAATAAGCGATCTTCTGGCTTTACCGTACAGACAGAGACAAGTGAGCAGAGCCATTTCAATATATTTAAGGAGAAGCCAAATTAAAAAGGCTTAGATATTGCAGTTTTCACCAAAGGCTTCTAGAGTGTTCCACAACTGCACTTTGTTTTTTTTAATTAAGCGCTATTCTGGCTTTACTGTACAGACTATGACAGAGTGATCAAAGACATTTCATTACTTTTAGGGATTATCCAAATTGTTAAGGCTTAGATATTGCCTATTGGCGTTCACAACTGCTCCTCCTGTTTCCAGCAGCTCTTTTTTCAGCTTTACTGTACAGATTGGGACAGAGTTAGCAAAGCCATATCATTAAATTTCTCAAGTAGCCAAGTAAATAAGGCTTAGATACTGCAGTATAGTGACAATATACACTATACACATAAATTATATTCTACATTCAGCTCCCCGCGATCTCGAGGTGTTACCGTGTTGCTCACTGGAGACTATAAACATCTATAACAATTTTCTGTTCATTGATTCCTATAAATTGCAGCAACATTTCAGCATGTCCCTGTCCAAAAGGGGGCGGGGCTAGTGATAACCAAGCCCAAATGTTTAAGGAATAGAGTGACCTGTCCAGGGGGAGAAGACCCATCTATAGACTGTGTACGGATTAGTGTTTTGGTTTGTTCATACAGAACATTAACTTACAGGGTCATCACCTATAGGTGACACTAAAGCATCAGTTTTCCTCATTGTATGTAATTTTATATTTTTATATCATAATATTGTCTATAATCTAATAATCCATCATACAAAATCCCCATAACATAACAATGTAACACCTGACACCAGTCGATTGCACCCTGAAAACTTTAACAATATTTAAATTTTTTTTGCAGTTCCCATTTCTGCCAACAGATGGCAGCACTATAAATTCTCAGCACCTGATTGGCAGATGTCAGTTGTTACTCCGCGCTGGCGCCCCCCGTAGCTGCCCTTACTGCATCACAATCAGATTGGCTTTTCCAACAATGTACAAAATTAAAGTTTAGTGTGAACCTCGGAGAAAATATTTCTTTCTTTTTTTTTCTCAGAATAAAAATTAGACATCTTCATAACTTGGCATATTTATATATCATTTTAAAATAAATCTCAATGGGTTTTTATTCATTCCGTTACATGTTAAATAAAATAAATATCTATGTGTGGTCTAGTGCTTTTTTTTTTTGGTATATTGGAATGGTGATGAAGTAAAGCTCTCTTTCTGATATTGGCTTCAGATATAGCGCCCCCTAGCTGACACTTTTGAATTGACCTGCAGGAAAGCTCCGCCCCCTAAATTCCCAAAGAGTGGATCATTCCTAAGAAGACAGGCTGGAAAGAAGATATGGCTTTCATGTAGATTTCCAGTTACGGATACAGCACATACAATCTTTAGGAGAGACCGGTGAATCTTTAACTTAATTCTGTACTTTTTTATGCTTACAACATCCTCGCGGCTTATAACCTTTTTATAATCCAATGCATCTAAATAAAGAAGCGGCAGAATGTTTTATATATACAGCTCTGATGCCTGTGTACTTTGAATTCACATATTACTATAGTAAAGGGGTTGGCCACTCTTTTACATAAAATGTGCCTTTACTGCATTGTGAATAATCTTTGAATATTCATCAAGAGATTCAGCAGCCCTGCTAATTACTTTTGTGTTGTGTGCAGACTCTCTATGATTCTTTGTTTACATGTCTGAGCTCTGCTGAATAGGAGGAGCTGCAGCAGGAGAGTGATGACTCATCGCCCTTCCTCTCTCTTCCTGTGTCTGTCAGTGAGGACAGACTGCAACAAGAAAGGTACAATGGGAGATGCCGTGAGGACGGGCTGGAGCAGTGAGAGAGAGAGGAAGCTTTGTATATATTCAGAGGGCAACATAAGGAGAAGAGGGAAAGGCTGAAGCTATCAAAGGAGGCAAAGACTCAGGGACATGTCTAATGGAACAGATTTATTGAAAAGTGGCCAACCCCTTTAACCTTCTTCTTACAAAATTCCAGGTAAAGGTTGGGAATAACACATTACAAGGAAGTGGCTTAAAGGCTTTGTCCAAGATTTCTAAATAAAGTTGCAGGGTGCACCAATTCTCTGGCCCCTGTGGCTTCAGTGACCATCATACTGCGATGTACTGACTTAACGCATAGTATGAATGATCTCCGGATCAACTCCGAAGCAAGTGATTGGCTTAGCTGTCACATGTCTACAGTCACATGTCTATGTCATGTGATTACTTACATTCTCACAGTGCCACAATCTATGGCGGACCAGAGCACAAGAGCTGGAATGAAGCTTTATACTTTTTTATTTTTATACACCAAATTTTGCATTTTTCAAAGCTTCTTTCAATCTTTCAAGTCTTTTTGAAGGTTTTTGATTGATCTCAAATTTTGGCAATCCAAAATTTGTTCTAAAGTCAGTCAAACCAAAGGTATAAATGATATAATCAAGAGCCCAAAGATTTGGACCCCTATGATAAATCTGGTGCCTCTAATCTAAATTTAAAGGAAATCTACCACCAGGATGAAGAATTGTAAACCAAGCACACTGACATACTGGTTTGTGCCCCCTCTGGTAGGTGCTGCTTTTCTTTTAGCTTCTCAGGACCTTGTTGTAATAATAAACGGTTTCACAAATTATGCAAATGAGCCCTGGGGCTCCAGACTCTATAGATGTCAATGGAGATTGGAGCCCCGAAGGCTCATCTGCATACTTTTTAAAACCTTTTTTTCTTAAAAACAAAGGCATACGAATCTACAAGAAGAAAAGCTTCTGCCAGAGGAGGCACACACCTGTATATCAGTGTGCTTGGTTTACAATCCTTCATCCTGGTGGTAGATGTCCTTTAAGGTAGTATAAATAAACCTGCCTTGGAGTTGGTAACAATGGAGACATATTGGCCAGCACTGGAGCTGTACATCAAACATTAGACTTTATGCAGAGATGCTCCGTTTTAGATGCATCGGAGGGACACAAAAGTGATATAGACATAGATGATGCGATATTCCCAAATATTAGGCCACACCCCATTCCCGCCCACTATAATTTCCACTAGCTCTTGTCACTCGATCGATCACACAATCCCATTCTCCCATAACCGCAAGAAAAAACCGCATTGCCTTCAATCAAAGTTGCAGGAGGGCGCATGAAGCCAATAAACTAAAAGAATTTTGCCTATTACAACCACCATGAAAAAAAATGTAAATACATTTTTAAAAAAAAATCCTATAAATCGAGTCACAACGGACGCTGCAGCTCAATGGAAAACTAAACAAAAAAAAAAAAACATTGGAAAATGAACGCTCACGTATGAGTTTCCTTCTGCATAGATCCACCCGTGGGTTAGGTATGTGCCATATCGTTACAAAATATAAAATAGATTTTTTCGTTTTTTTTTTTACACTTACATCATGTAAAATTCATGCAAGTCATGCTGGAATCTAAATGCTGTTTCGGTTTTTTTTTTTTCGTAAAGAGCAAGAAAGAAAATTGAAAAGTGATAGAAGTGACGTGAGATGATGCCATGACTACAGAGTTAAGCATGCATCAGCGATCGCCCTCGGTGGTCGGCTCCTCCTCCCAACTACTCGACTTTGGAAAGTGTTTAGTGACTTATACAAAGATTTAGTACATTGTACGAAAAAAAGTAACCGCCCGCCCTCCCCCCCCCCCCCTTCCCCAGGACCCTCTTGGACCTCTTAAACAGGTTTGGAAGGTGTCCATGCTGAATCTGAGATACCATCCCCCGTTGACGACAAGGTCATGGGGCCGCTAGGTGTGAATGGGTCCGTATCGGTATCCGTTTCCCCTTCCGCTAAGAAACGTTTATCTCTCATCCACGTTGAGCCGTTGGGGCCAAAATTAAAGTCTTCTTTTTCTTGGGAAATACTAAAACCGCTTGGCGACCTCTGAAGTTCGTCGTGGTTGACCGAGAGAAGGGATAGGGGCGTGTCGCTGTCCCTCGTAAAACTTCTTCTGTGTATCGGGGAGGCTCTCTCAGCGTACGGGCTCCTACTCTCTCTCTCGTGTCGAAAGTTGACCCGGGTGTCTATCAAAGTCTGAATCGGCAAAACTGTTGGCCTTTCGGTATAATTGGGGGTAGAGGTCATGCTCCTCCTGGAACAGTTGTCACCGTTAAAAGGCATAGGTGCGGTAAACTCCACCGGGTAGTTCTCGAAGAGCCCAAACTGATCCAACTTATTATAAGAAACTTGTTCCATGTCGTAGGGATTTCCGTGGGTGCAGGACTCCGTGTAGTTGTAAACCACCCGCCCAACGTCAGAATATCGGTTCTCGTTTCCTTCCTCTTCCGTTTGGGACTCTCTAAGTGGGTAATACTCCGTTACCTGAACCTGGAGCTGGTCCATGTGCTGCATGTGCATATCCACCAAAAAATCCAATTTCTTTTCCATATCATGGACCTGGGCAAAGAACACAAGCATTGGTCATCACATTAGGGAGGGAAAACTTCCAGAAGTGATTCCCCATTCTGTTAACGGGGCAACAATTGTTTACAAAATATTTAAAGGTAAATATTGAAATCTTGTCTGTTTACCTATAAAAAAAATCTCCAAAATCCAATAAGAATGAGCAGAAAAGAGTCAAATTTGACTGAGGTGAGTCAGGTTTTAAGGTTGCAGAGGGTGCATCACTTCAGACCTATTTTCGATTCTATAGCACCTAGAAACATGCTGTTGGTGTCATATTAAAGATAAGAACCTCATCTTAAAGAACACATTGGGGCAGATTTACTTACCCGGTCCGTTCGCGATCCAGCGGCGCGTTCTCTGCGCTGGATTCGGGTCCGGCCGGGATTCATCAAAGCAGTTCCTCCGCCGTCCACCAGGTGGCGCTGCTGCGCTGAAGTCCGCTGGAATGCCTCGAAATACACCGGCCTATCCAGGATGAAGGTAAGTGTAATTTTCGCGACACAATTTTTTTTTTAAATGCGGCGGTTTTTCCGAATACGTCGGGTTTTCGTTCGGCCACGCCCCCCGATTTCCGTCGCGCGCATGCCGGCGCCGATGCGCCACAATCCAATCGCGTGCGCCAAAAACCCGGGGCAATTCAGGTACAATCGGCGCAAATCGGAAATATTCGGGTAACACGTCGGGAAAACCCGAATCGGGCCCTTAGTAAATGACCCCCATTGTGGCTCTATGATCTAGAGAATAGACTATTGGGTGGATTTATCATTTCTAGTGTGCCAGTTTCTGGTGTACAAGACCAAGGGATGGCGCCAGCACTTGGCATGCCGGGACCTAGGGATGCTAGGGGGGGCCCGCATAAGGTTGTATATAAGGAATTAAAGGGGAAGAGCAGCTTTATATAAACTACCCATGAGGGGCTGTTTGGGATGATGAACTAGGGCATATTTTAGGCAACAGGGGGCTTTTAGTTTCAGAATTTTTAATGAGTGAGTTAAGTGAGTTCACTGCAAAGGGGCCTACTGAGGCTCTGTTGCCCGGGGGCCTTCTGAAACCTGGAGCCGATCCTGACAAGCCATATTTCCCCCCTTACACAAACTTAATTCCAGTGGGTGTTAAGGGGCATGTTTGCCCAGCAGTGTAGAGCTCCGGTGTGGGGCGTCCCAGCTGTGCATCTGCGCACTACCTTCGTGGCACAATACAAGTCCAGATCTGGTGTAGAACTGCCAGGTGGCGCATCCCAGAGGTCAGAGCCTCCAAATAGATCTAGCATGTGTCGTGTGCGGGACTTATATCATACGCTAGTGCAACAAACATGTCTTTAACTGTCTGTATCTCCGCTGCTGAAGCTCACAGCATGCAAGCCTCATGCGAAAATTATATTCTTATCTTTAGTATGACACCAGAAGCATGTTTCTATGTACTACAGAGCCGAAGATAGTAGCATCTGAAGTCTAACTCCTCCTGCAGCCTCTGAACTTGACTCATCTCAGGTAAAATATGATGCTGCTTGTGATTAAAGTCAAAATTTTTGGCTCTATCATAGAGTTTAACATAGAGCGGCCACCAATCAGCTGAGGGACAGTGGACCTGTGTTTTGGGAGATGACAGTCTCACCTCAGGGACCCGTATCTATCCGGTACATATGACATCCTGTGGATGGAACTCCCCTCCAAGCAAAATGCTTACATTACAAGGTGACGTGAAGGCTCCATGATACAATACCTGCCGCTCTACTTTCACAAATTTGCCCATCATACTTTGGTCTTCGAAATCTGAAGCTTTGGACCCATAGGGCTCGTGCCTAGGGAGAAAGACATAACATAAGAGGAGTGGTGTATAATATGCAGAAAGGTTGGGGTCAGGATTGCGCAGATTTGATTGGTTCCTCTCAGTACTAGGTCTCCTCCTAAAGAGAAGGATCTGTCATCGGTTCCCGTGATCCTGGGACCTTCACAGCTCTGGTAGGAAGGTCCTGCACTGGTGGTCACCATAAGAAGAAATAAACACACCTCCACCCATCACATGGATTATTACACCTCTCCTCATCACAAGGATTATTACACCTCTCCTCATCACATGGATTATTACACCTCTCCTCATCACATGGATTATTACACCTCTCCTCATCACATGGATTATTACACCTCTCCTCATCACAAGGATTATTACACCTCTCCTCATCACATGGATTATTACACCTCTCCTCATCACATGGATTATTACACCTCTCCTCATCACATGGATTATTACACCTCCACCCATCACATGGATTATTACACCTCTCCTCATCACATGGATTATTACACCTCTCCTCATCACATGGATTATTACACCTCCACCCATCACATGGATTATTACACCCCTCCCCTCATCACATGGATTATTACACCTCCTCTCATCACATGGATTATTACACCTCTCCTCATCACATGGATTATTACACCTCCTCTCATCACATGGATTATTACACCTCTCCTCATCACATGGATTATTACACCTCTCCTCATCACATGGATTATTACACCTCCCCTCATCACATGGATTATTACACCTCCACACATCACAAGGATTATTACACCTCTCCTCATCACAAGGATTATTACACCTCTCCTCATCACATGGATTATTACACCTCTCCTCATCACATGGATTATTACACCTCTCCTCATCACATGGATTATTACACCTCCCCTCATCACATGGATTATTACACCTCTCCTCATCACATGGATTATTACACCTCTCCTCATCACATGGATTATTACACCTCTCCTCATCACATGGATTATTACACCTCTCCTCATCACATGGATTATTACACCTCCCCTCATCACATGGATTATTACACCTCCACACATCACAAGGATTATTACACCTCTCCTCATCACAAGGATTATTACACCTCTCCTCATCACATGGATTATTACACCTCTCCTCATCACATGGATTATTACACCTCTCCTCATCACATGGATTATTACACCTCCACCCATCACATGGATTATTACACCCCTCCCCTCATCACATGGATTATTACACCTCCTCTCATCACATGGATTATTACACCTCTCCTCATCACATGGATTATTACACCTCCCCTCATCACAAGGATTATTAAACCTCTCCTCATCACATGGATTATTACACCTCTCCTCATCACATGGATTATTACACCTCTCCTCATCACATGGATTATTACACCTCCACCCATCACATGGATTATTACACCCCTCCCCTCATCACATGGATTATTACACCTCCTCTCATCACATGGATTATTACACCTCTCCTCATCACATGGATTATTACACCTCTCCTCATCACATGGATTATTACACCTCCTCCTCATCACATGGATTATTACACCTCCCCTCATCACATGGATTATTACACCTCCCCCTCATCACATGGATTATTACACCTCCCCCTCATCACATGGATTATTACACCTCCCCTCATCACATGGATTTTTACACCTCCCCTCATCACATGGATTATTACACCTCTCCCTCATCACATGGATTATTACACCTCTCCCCATCACATGGATTATTACACCTCCCCTCATCACATGGATTATTACACCTCCCCTCATCACATGGATTATTACACCTCTCCTCATCACATGGATTATTACACCTCACCTCATCACATGGATTATTACACCTCTCCTCATCACATGGACTATTACACCTCTCCTCATCACATGGATTATTACACCTCCCCCTCATCACATGGATTATTACACCTCTCCTCATCACATGGATTATTACACCTCCCCTCATCACATGGATTATTACACCCCTCCCCTCATCACATGGATTATTACACCTCTCCTCATCACATGGATTATTACACCTCTCCTCATCACATGGATTATTACACTTCTCCTCATCACATGGATTATTACTCCTCCCCTCATCACATGGATTATTACACCTCCCCTCATCACATGGATTATTACACCTCCACTCATCACATGGATTATTACACCTCCCCTCATCACATGGATTATTACACCTCCCCTCATCACATGGATTATTACACCTCTCCTCATCACATGGATTATTACACCTCTCCCCATCACATGGATTATTACACCTCTCCTCATCACATGGATTATTACACCTCCACTCATCACATGGATTATTACACCTCCCCATAACATGGATTATTACACCTCCTCTCATCACATGGATTATTACACCTCCACACATCACATGGATTATTACACCTCCTCTCATCACATGGATTATTACACCTCCCCCTCATCACATGGATTATTACACCTCTCCTCATCACATGGATTATTACACCTCTCCTCATCACATGGATTATTACACCTCTCCTCATCACATGGATTATTACACCTCTCCTCATCACATGGATTATTACACCTCTCCTCATCACATGGATTATTACACCTCTCCTCATCACATGGATTATTACACCTCTCCTCATCACATGGATTATTACACCTCTCCTCATCACAAGGACTATAACACCTCTCCTCATCACATGGATTATTACACCTCTCCTCATCACATGGATTATTACACCTCTCCTCATCACATGGATTATTACACCTCCCCTCATCACATGGATTATTACCCCTCTCCTCATCACATGGATTATTACACCTCTCCTCATCACATGGATTATTACACCTCCTCCTCATCACATGGATTATTACACCTCCCCTCATCACATGGATTATTACACCTCCCCCTCATCACATGGATTATTACACCTCTCCTCATCACATGGATTATTACACCTCTCCTCATCACATGGATAATTACACCTCCCCCTCATCACATGGATTATTACACCTCTCCTCATCACATGGATTATTACACCTCCCCCCCATCACATGGATTATTACACCTCCCCCTCATCACATGGATTATTACACCTCCCCTCATCACATGGATTTTTACACCTCCCCTCATCACATGGATTATTACACCTCTCCTCATCACATGGATTATTACACCTCCCCTCATCACATGGATTATTACACCTCTCCTCATCACAAGGATTATTACACCTCTCCTCATCACATGGATTATTACACCTCTCCTCATCACATGGATTATTACACCTCTCCTCATCACATGGATTATTACACCTCTCCTCATCACATGGATTATTACACCTCCACCCATCACATGGATTATTACACCCCTCCCCTCATCACATGGATTATTACACCTCCTCTCATCACATGGATTATTACACCTCTCCTCATCACATGGATTATTACACCTCTCCTCATCACATGGATTATTACACCTCCTCCTCATCACATGGATTATTACACCTCCCCTCATCACATGGATTATTACACCTCTCCTCATCACATGGATTATTACACCTCTCCTCATCACATGGATTATTACACCTCCCCCTCATCACATGGATTATTACACCTCCCCTCATCACATGGATTTTTACACCTCCCCTCATCACATGGATTATTACACCTCTCCCCATCACATGGATTATTACACCTCTCCTCATCACATGGACTATTACACCTCTCCTCATCACATGGATTATTACACTTCTCCTCATCACATGGATTATTACTCCTCCCCTCATCACATGGATTATTACACCTCCCCTCATCACATGGATTATTACACCTCCACTCATCACATGGATTATTACACCTCCCCCTCATCACATGGATTATTACACCTCCCCCTCATCACATGGATTATTACACTTCTCCTCATCACATGGATTATTACTCCTCCCCTCATCACATGGATTATTACACCTCCCCTCATCACATGGATTATTACACCTCCCCTCATCACATGGATTATTACACCTCTCCTCATCACATGGATTATTACACCTCTCCCCATCACATGGATTATTACACCTCTCCTCATCACATGGATTATTACACCTCTCCCCATCACATGGATTATTACACCTCTCCTCATCACATGGATTATTACACCTCTCCTCATCACATGGATTATTACACCTCCCCCTCATCACATGGATTATTACACCTCCCCATCACATGGATTATTACACCTCCTCTCATCACATCGATTATTACACCTCCACACATCACATGGATTATTACACCTCCTCATATCACATGGATTATTACACCTCCCCCTCATCACATGGATTATTACACCTCTCCTCATCACATGGATTATTACACCTCCACCCATCACATGGATTATTACACCTCTCCTCATCACATGGATTATTACACCTCCACCCATCACATGGATTATTACACCCCTCCCCTCATCACATGGATTATTACACCTCCTCTCATCACATGGATTATTACACCTCTCCTCATCACATGGATTATTACACCTCCTCTCATCACATGGATTATTACACCTCTCCTCATCACATGGATTATTACACCTCTCCTCATCACATGGATTATTACACCTCCCCTCATCACAAGGATTATTACACCTCTCCTCATCACATGGATTATTACACCTCTCCTCATCACATGGATTATTACACCTCTCCTCATCACATGGATTATTACACCTCCACCCATCACATGGATTATTACACCCCTCCCCTCATCACATGGATTATTACACCTCCTCTCATCACATGGATTATTACACCTCTCCTCATCACATGGATTATTACACCTCCCCTCATCACAAGGATTATTACACCTCTCCTCATCACATGGATTATTACACCTCCCCCTCATCACATGGATTATTACACCTCCCCCTCATCACATGGATTATTACACCTCTCCTCATCACATGGATTATTACACCTCTCCTCATCACATGGATTATTACACCTCCCCTCATCACATGGATTATTACACCTCTCCTCATCACATGGATTATTACACCTCTCCTCATCACATGGATTATTACACCTCCACCCATCACATGGATTATTACACCCCTCCCCTCATCACATGGATTATTACACCTCCTCTCATCACATGGATTATTACACCTCTCCTCATCACATGGATTATTACACCTCTCCTCATCACATGGATTATTATACCTCCTCCTCATCACATGGATTGTTACACCTCCCCTCATCACATGGATTATTACACCTCCCCCTCATCACATGGATTATTACACCTCCCCCTCATCACATGGATTATTACACCTCCCCTCATCACATGGATTTTTACACCTCCCCTCATCACATGGATTATTACACCTCTCCCTCATCACATGGATTATTACACCTCTCCCCATCACATGGATTATTACACCTCCCCTCATCACATGGATTATTACACCTCCCCTCATCACATGGATTATTACACCTCTCCTCATCACATGGATTATTACACCTCACCTCATCACATGGATTATTACACCTCTCCTCATCACATGGACTATTACACCTCTCCTCATCACATGGATTATTACACCTCCCCCTCATCACATGGATTATTACACCTCTCCTCATCACATGGATTATTACACCTCCCCTCATCACATGGATTATTACACCTCTCCCCATCACATGGATTATTACACCTCTCCTCATCACATGGATTATTACACCTCTCCTCATCACATGGATTATTACACCTCCCCCTCATCACATGGATTATTACACCTCCCCATCACATGGATTATTACACCTCCTCTCATCACATCGATTATTACACCTCCACTCATCACATGGATTATTACACCTCCCCTCATCACATGGATTATTACACCTCCCCTCATCACATGGATTATTACACCTCTCCTCATCACATGGATTATTACACCTCTCCCCATCACATGGATTATTACACCTCTCCTCATCACATGGATTATTACACCTCCACTCATCACATGGATTATTACACCTCCCCATCACATGGATTATTACACCTCCTCTCATCACATGGATTATTACACCTCCACACATCACATGGATTATTACACCTCCTCTCATCACATGGATTATTACACCTCCCCCTCATCACATGGATTATTACACCTCTCCTCATCACATGGATTATTACACCTCTCCTCATCACATGGATTATTACACCTCTCCTCATCACATGGATTATTACACCTCTCCTCATCACATGGATTATTACACCTCTCCTCATCACATGGATTATTACACCTCTCCTCATCACATGGATTATTACACCTCTCCTCATCACATGGATTATTACACCTCTCCTCATCACATGGATTATTACACCTCTCCTCATCACAAGGACTATTACACCTCTCCTCATCACATGGATTATTACACCTCTCCTCATCACATGGATTATTACACCTCTCCTCATCACATGGATTATTACACCTCCCCTCATCACATGGATTATTACCCCTCTCCTCATCACATGGATTATTACACCTCTCCTCATCACATGGATTATTACACCTCCTCCTCATCACATGGATTATTACACCTCCCCTCATCACATGGATTATTACACCTCCCCCTCATCACATGGATTATTACACCTCTCCTCATCACATGGATTATTACACCTCTCCTCATCACATGGATAATTACACCTCCCCCTCATCACATGGATTATTACACCTCTCCTCATCACATGGATTATTACACCTCCCCCCCATCACATGGATTATTACACCTCCCCCTCATCACATGGATTATTACACCTCCCCTCATCACATGGATTTTTACACCTCCCCTCATCACATGGATTATTACACCTCTCCTCATCACATGGATTATTACACCTCCCCTCATCACATGGATTATTACACCTCTCCTCATCACAAGGATTATTACACCTCTCCTCATCACATGGATTATTACACCTCTCCTCATCACATGGATTATTACACCTCTCCTCATCACATGGATTATTACACCTCTCCTCATCACATGGATTATTACACCTCCACCCATCACATGGATTATTACACCCCTCCCCTCATCACATGGATTATTACACCTCCTCTCATCACATGGATTATTACACCTCTCCTCATCACATGGATTATTACACCTCTCCTCATCACATGGATTATTACACCTCCTCCTCATCACATGGATTATTACACCTCCCCTCATCACATGGATTATTACACCTCTCCTCATCACATGGATTTTTACACCTCCTCCTCATCACATGGATTATTACACCTCCCCTCATCACATGGATTATTACACCTCTCCTCATCACATGGATTTTTACACCTCTCCTCATCACATGGATTATTACACTTCTCCTCATCACATGGATTATTACTCCTCCCCTCATCACATGGATTATTACACCTCCCCTCATCACATGGATTATTACACCTCCACTCATCACATGGATTATTACACCTCCCCCTCATCACATGGATTATTACACCTCCCCCTCATCACATGGATTATTACTCCTCCCCTCATCACATGGATTATTACACCTCCCCCTCATCACATGGATTATTACACTTCTCCTCATCACATGGATTATTACTCCTCCCCTCATCACATGGATTATTACACCTCCCCTCATCACATGGATTATTACACCTCCCCTCATCACATGGATTATTACACCTCTCCTCATCACATGGATTATTACACCTCTCCCCATCACATGGATTATTACACCTCTCCTCATCACATGGATTATTACACCTCTCCCCATCACATGGATTATTACACCTCTCCTCATCACATGGATTATTACACCTCTCCTCATCACATGGATTATTACACCTCCCCCTCATCACATGGATTATTACACCTCCCCATCACATGGATTATTACACCTCCTCTCATCACATCGATTATTACACCTCCACACATCACATGGATTATTACACCTCCTCATATCACATGGATTATTACACCTCCCCCTCATCACATGGATTATTACACCTCTCCTCATCACATGGATTATTACACCTCTCCTCATCACATGGATTATTACACCTCTCCTCATCACATGGATTATTACACCTCCCCTCATCACATGGATTATTACACCTCTCCTCATCACAAGGATTATTACACCTCTCCTCATCACATGGATTATTACACCTCTCCTCATCACAAGGATTATTACACTTCTCCTCATCACATGGATTATTACACCTCTCCTCATCACATGGATCATTACACCTCTCCTCATCACATGGATTATTACACCTCTCCTCATCACATGGATTATTACACCTCCCCCTCATCACATGGATTATTACACCTCCCCTCATCACATGGATTTTTACACCTCCCCTCATCACATGGATTATTACACCTCTCCTCATCACATGGATTATTACACCTCTCCTCATCACATGGATTATTACACCTCTCCTCATCACATGGATTATTACACCTCCCCTCATCACATGGATTATTACACCTCTCCTCATCACAAGGATTATTACACCTCTCCTCATCACATGGATTATTACACCTCTCCTCATCACATGGATTATTACACCTCCCCTCATCACATGGATTATTACACCTCTCCTCATCACATGGATTATTACACCTCTCCTCATCACATGGATTATTACACCTCTCCTCATCACATGGACTATTACACCTCTCCTCATCACATGGATTATTACACTTCTCCTCATCACATGGATTATTACTCCTCCCCTCATCACATGGATTATAACACCTCCCCTCATCACATGGATTATAACACCTCCCCTCATCACATGGATTGTTACACCTCTCCTCATCACATGGATTATAACACCTCCCCTCATCACATGGATTATAACACCTCCCCTCATCACATGGATTGTTACACCTCTCCTCATCACATGGATTATAACACCTCCCCTCATCACATGGATTATAACACCTCCCCTCATCACATGGATTATTACACCTCCCCTCATCACATGGATTGTTACACCTCTCCTCATCACATGGATTATTACACCTCCCCTCATCACATGGATTATTACACCTCTCCTCATCACATGGATTATTACACCTCTCCTCATCACATGGATTATTACACCTCTCCTCATCACATGGATTATTACACCTCCCCTCATCACATGGATTATTACACCTCCCCCTCATCACATGGATTGTTACACCTCTCCTCATCACATGGATTATTACACCTCCCCCCCATCACATGGATTATTACACCTCTCCTCATCACATGGATTATTACACCTCTCCTCATCACATGGATTATTACACCCCCCCCTCATCACATGGATTATTACTCCTCCCCTCATCACATGGATTATTACACCCCTCCTCATCACATGGATTATTACTCCTCTCCTCATCACATGGATTATTACACCTCTCCTCATCACATGGATTATTACACCTCCCCTCATCACATGGATTATTACACCTCTCCTCATCACATGGATTATTACACCTCCCCTCATCACATGGATTATTACACCTCTCCTCATCACATGGATTATTACACCTCCCCCCATCACATGGATTATTACACCTCCCCTCATCACATGGATTATTAAACCTCTCCTCATCACATGGATTATTACACCTCTCCTCATCACATGGATTATTACACCTCCTCATCACATGGATTATTACCCCTCTCCTCATCACATGGATTATTACACCTCTCCTCATCACATGGATTATTACCCCTCTCCTCATCACATGGATTATTACACCTCTCCTCATCACATGGATTATTACACCTCTCCTCATCACATGGATTGTTACACCTCCCCCCATCACATGGATTATTACCTGGGAGACTGCTGGGATGGATAACCATAACCTCCGAGACCTCCTGTTCCTTTTTGGGACTTCTTGTGTTTGGGTGTAGAAAGGGGACCTGGTGCAAAGACCATGTCTATTCTGATAGGGAAGGAGAAAGTGTCTGTGACCAAGGTTTAAGCAAATTTGAAACAAAATTTTTCAAAAACATAAAGGACATTTATAAAAATAAGAAACAATAATAACATTATAATGTAGGGAAGAGAAGCGGCCGCAGGACGTGTGACTGTACCTGGACTGGAGGTATTTGATCCTGGAGAGCATGTCCAGGTGTCCTGCAGAGTACTGCTCTATCACATCCTTCACATCGTAAGGCCTCAGCGTCTCCTTAAATTTTTTTTTACGTAATAGGAATTGTAGTATTCTGCATGTGGGACAAAAATCATTCAATAATATCATATAGTTTTTATTAAAGCTTAAAGGACATCAACCGCCAGGTCATGGATTGTAAACCAAACACACAGACAAGTAGCTTTGTGCCCCCTCTTGGAGGATCTGCTCTTCTTTTAGCTTCATATTCCCTTGTTTTTGAGAAAAAAATGGCTTTAGATGTATGCAAATTAGCCTGAGGAGCTCAAGAACCCATCAACACCTATAGAGTCTGGAGCCCCTTAGGCTATTTTGCATAATTTTAAAATCCTTTTTTTGCAAAACCCAGGGCAGGAGAAGTTAAAAGAGGATCAGTTCATTCCATAGGGGGGCGCACACCAGTATGTCAGAGTACCTGGTTTACAATTCTTCACCCTGGTGACAGATGTCCTTTAACATTACCCATACCACATGACCACTGCCACCTCACCCCAACCAACAAACAGGACTGATATGTTACACAGTATAACCAGGATATTAGTGAGCAAACTATACAAATCCTAATATGTGGTTATGTTTAAGTACATATGAGACAGTATTATAGGAGTTAGATTATTAGACATAGAAAGTGGTTATAGCAGTATTATAGTAGTTATATTCTTGTACATAGGGGGCAGTATTATAGTAGTTATATTCTTGTACATAGAGGGCAGTATTATAGTAGTTATATTCCTGTACATAGGGGGCAGTATTATAGTAGTTATATTCTTGTACATGGGGGCAGTATTATAGTAGTTATATTCTTGTACATAGGGGGCAGTATTATAGTAGTTATATCCCTGTACATAGGGGGCAGTAGTATAGTAGTTATATTCTTGTACATAAGGGGCAGTATTATAGTAGTTATATTCTTGTACATAGGGGGCAGTATTATAGTAGTTATATTCTTGTACATAGAGGGCAGTATTATAGTAGTTATATTCTTGTACATAGGGGGCAGTATTATAGTAGTTATATTCTTGTACATAGGGGGCAGTGTTATAGTAGTTATATTCTTGTACATAGGGGCAGTATTATAGAAGTTATATTCCTGTACATAGGGGGCAGTATTATAGTAGTTATATTCTTGTACATAGGGGGCAGTATTATAGTAGTTATATTCCTGTACATAGGAGGCAGTATTATAGTAGTTATATTCTTGTACATAGGGGGCAGTATTATAGTAGTTATATTCCTGTACATAGGAGGCAGTAATATAGTAGTTATATTCCATGTACATAGGGGGCAGTATTATAGTAGTTATATTCTTGTACATAGGGGGCAGTATTATAGTAGTTATATTCTTGTACATAGGGGGCAGTATGATAGTTGTTATATTCTTGTACATAGGGGGCAGTATGATAGTAGTTATATTCTTGTACATAGGGGGCAGTATGATAGTAGTTATATTCTTGTACATAGGGGGCAGTATTATAGTAGTTATATTCTTGTACATAGGGGGCAGTATTATAGTAGTTATATTCTTGTACATAGGGGGCAGTATTATAGTAGTTATATTCTTGTACATAGGGGGCAGTATGATAGTAGTTATATTCTTGTACATAGGGGGCAGTATGATAGTAGTTATATTCTTGTACATAGGGGGCAGTATTATAGTAGTTATATTCTTGTACATAGGGGGCAGTATTATAGTAGTTATATTCTTGTACATAGGGGGCAGTATTATAGTAGTTATATTCTTGTACATAGGGGGCAGTATTATGGTAGTTATATTCCTGTACATTATGTTTTTGGTGTCTTGTCCACTTCTTACATAACATGATAATGACTCCTTCAGTGCTCAGGAGTAAGTGCAGATTACACTATGTCCCTATCACACATAGTATAGTGTATAAGCGCCGGATACTGCAGGTTCTCGTGGAGATATACAATCCTTCTATTTATACAGGATAATTCGGGAATACCTGGAGGCATGGATGGCCACTTTTATTGTAGGGATTAAATCTTCTACCAGGAACTCATTACTGTATCCACCTTCAGCCATGGGATCTCCAGCTGTTCCAGCATCTACACAGCGGATAAGAGAATTATCAATGTATAGAAGAAAACGATAAACCTGAACACATAAGGATTTGTCTTGGCGGGGGCGGAATTTACTCAAAGGAGTCAGCGCATTTCACTGTATATACACTCACCGGCCACTTTATTAGGTACACCATGCTAGTAACGGGTTGGACCCCCTTTTGCCTTCAGAACTGCCTCAATTCTTCGTGGCATAGATACAACAAGGTGCTGGAAGCTCCCCAGAGATTTTGGTCCATATTGACATGATGGCATCACACAGTTGCCGCAGATTTGTCGGCTGCACGTCCATGATGCGAATCTCCCGTTCCACCACATCCCAAAGATGCTCTATTGGATTGAGATCTGGTGACTGTGGAGGCCATTTGTGTCCAGTGACCTCATTGTCATGTTCAAGAAACCAGTCTGAGATGATTCCAGCTTTATGACATGGCGCATTATCCTGCTGAAAGTAGCCATCAGATGTTACAGGGTACATTGTGGTCATAAAGGGATGGACATGGTCAGCAACAATACTCAGGTAGGCTGTGGCGTTGTACCAAGGGGCCCAAAGAGTGCCAAGAAAATATTCCCCACACCATGACACCACCACCAGCCTGACCCGCTGATACAAGGCAGGATGGATCCATGCTTCCATGTTGTTGACGCCAAATTCTGACCCTACCATCCGAATGTCGCAGCAGAAATCGAGACTCATCAGACCAGGCAACGTTTTTCCAATCTTCGCCTGTCCAATTTCGATGAGCTTGTGCAAATTGTAGCCTCAGTTTCCTGTTCTTAGCTGAAAGGAGTGGCACCCGGTGTGGTCTTCTGCTGCTGTAGCCCATCTGCCTCAAAGTTGGACGTACTGTGCGTTCAGAGATGCTCTTCTGCCTACCTTGGTTGTAACGGGTGGCCATTTGAGTCACTGTTGCCTTTCTATCAGCTCGGACCAGTCTGCCCATTCTCCTCTGACCTCTGGCATCAACAAGGCATTTCCGCCCACAGAACTGCCGCTCACTGGATGTTTTTTCTTTTTCGGACCATTCTCTGTAAACCCTAGAGATGGTTGTGCGTGAAAATCCCAGTAGATCAGCAGTTTCTGAAATACTCAGACCAGCCCTTCTGGCACCAACAACCATGCCACGTTCAAAGGCATCAAATCACCTTTCTTCCCCATACTGATGCTCGGGAGAACTGCAGGAGATTGTCTGGACCATGTCTACATGCCTAAATGCACTGAGTTGCCGCCATTTGATTGGCTGATTAGAAATTAAGTGTTAACGAGCAGTTGCACAGGTGTACCTAATAGAGTGGCCGGTGAGTGTATATATATATATATATGTCACGGGGGACCTCAGCGATCAACTGTGATCTATTGGAGTACTCAGCAATAAGTGTTCAATTCCTCTGCAGTGCCCCCGCAGGAGAAATAGAAAATGACAACATTATGCATTGATATCAGTGTGTATCATAGTATTTTATTCTTTGGTGAATTTTTTAGACATTTGGCGGCTCTTTTTTGCACCTTATGTAGGATCCTGTCTTTTGACTTGTGATACATGTTCAGTTTTTCCTATCCTGGCAGCCGCAAATTTTGGCTTCTTTTTGAGACTTTTTGTTACAAATGTCTCAAATCCACATGGACACAAGCCACGTGAGGGGGTTATATACAGGAGTGGACACTACTGTAAATTTTGGATTGGAGGCTGTGTCCTGCATTTTTTAAGCACTGTAGTCACACCCCAGGGAGATGACGACTTATGAGGCTGTGGTTTGGTTGCGTTTTGAACCCAATTACAACAGCTGAGGAGAGGGGATTTGCCTAATTACATTACTGTTAACATTTGCATTTACAAAACCTATAGTAAATGCGATGTTTACACATGTATTAACGTCGTGTTTATATTGTGTTTTGTAAACACAAATGTTAAAAGTAATGTAGGCAAATCACCTCTCCTCAGGTGTTGTAATAGGTTTCAAAATGCAATCAAAATGCTACGTGACCTCAGCCTTAGAAGTAACCGATAATAAAAAGTCAGAAAAATAAGCAAAAAAAAGTGATACATAAGTGAAAAGTCACACAGAACATCTGGAATATAAAGATACATAAGGAACAAGGTGCAGACCAAGGCGTACTGGTAAAACGACAGCAAAAGTTGCCGTGAAAAGTTGCAAAAATGAAACAATTTGACTAGCAGAAGTAAAGATACATGTCCCCCTTTGTATCTACTTTTGTATCAGAGCAATGAGTTCCGGATCTAGAAATAGAGGATGGGACTCCAAATGATTGGTCCACATTCAGGGGTCAATGACTACAAGGATCATCTCTCATTCTAGAGGATCAGACAATGGGGGTCATTTACTAAGGGCCCGATTCGCGTTTTCCCGACGTGTTACCGGAATATTTCCGATTTGCGCCGATTGTACCTGAATTGCCCCGGGATTTTAGCGCACGCGATCAGATTGTGGCGCATCGGCGCCGGCATGCGCACAACGGAAATCAGGGGCGTGGCCGAACGAAAACCCGACGTATTCGGAAAAACTGCCGCATTTAAAAACGGAAAATGTGTCGCTCGGGACGCACTTACCTTCACTCAGCCGACCTCTGTGAATTCCGGCGCGTTCAGATGCTTTTCAGCGCAGCAGCGCCACCTGGTGGACGGTGGAGGAACTACCTTATTAAATCCCGGCCGGACCCGAATCCAGCGCAGAGCGCTGGATCGCGAATGGACCGGGTAAGTAAATCTTCCCCATTATCATGCATTACATTGTGGAAACGTATGTCTCCCATATAGGACACAAGGTTCTGTAAAGGATGACTCATTGTTACGGGTCCAGGGGGTACTCCGCAGGGAACCTGCTGACTCATCAGTTTATTATCTGGGGAATATCCTAGGGAAGAAAAAAGTTGTCCTTTGGAAATGAATTAGTCTATATTTTTGTTGCCTGTACAAAGAAAATACGACCACCGATTCCCTTACGACGATCATGTGACTGTAGATTGCGGTATAATATAGAGCTATGATGTCACATATAGGGATACATTCACACAATCACAGTCAGTTTTTATACCCCAATACCACAATTTACCTTCTGAGCTTTGCCAAAAAGCGTAAGCTTTCATCCTCAGGGCGGTGCGGAACCTCTCCTTGTTAGTCAGGGCAATGTTTTTTGGCTCTTTCGAGGGGCTTTCTTCTACACCTTCGATGTTTAATGGGGAAAACATTTTTGCTTTTGGGCTATTCCCTCGAGGGTTGGATAACCGGACCCGATCCAGCAGGCTCCACCTTTGACTGCAAAGAATTGAAATATGTAAATGAGACAGAAAAAGTCATAGTCTATGGAAATGGTAAAACTGAAAATAGTTGCACCCGCTGCAATGCATCATGGTCCAAAAGTAGCAATTGTTTAAAAAATAAAGAAATTTACAATATTTATTTGCAAGATCCTTGGACTCCAGTGTCACAACAGTATCCCGGGTCATGGGATCTAATTCAATCATTCAGTGGCCTCAGCACCTCCCAGGATGTCACTGCTTCTACAAGGGGCTGAAGATGGGAAACCTCTGGATACAGTGGCCAAAGCAGGGAATGTTCCCTAACTCCCAGGGTTTCCGGGATTCCCAGAAAACCAATTTAAAGTGAATACCTGGGTAGAAGAGACTGACACTTTAGATTATTTGGAGATCACTTGTCAGCTTTGCTGTGTAGACTATGACAGAATCAGCAGAGCCCACTTTACTTTTCAACACACTGTTTAAAGAAATTTGGCAAATTTGGGTATGTACTGATCTAAAAAGTGGGTGGGGCTTGAAAAACACAATTTTACAGTTTGACATGTCTTTTTGCGGAAATCTATCATTCACTTTTATGCATTATGAGTCAAACATACCCTCAGAATGCTGTTGCTACACTGATGCAGAAACATATCTTGTTTCTTGAGCTGAGTGGTTTCGTTGAAAAAACTATTATAAAATTATGATATTGAGCCTCCGTCGCTCCTGTAGCTGCCTCGGCGCTTCTCCTCTTACCCTAATTATGCACTGCCCCAGTCTTGTCCTGCCCAGCATAAGCTGAGCATACAACATCACTGTGTTGTCCCTGACAGGCAGAAGTAATCAATCGCTGCACCATCCCCAACTGCTGTGTATGAGTCATCCAGCTCAGGTTGATTAGTCCTGTCTGAACAGTTCAGGAAGCTCTGTGTAACGTGTTTATGTATGGCAGCCTGCATGCAACCCAGCTTTCCCAAGATCCTGAATTTTATAATAGTTTTTTTTGAGCAAAACCACTCGGTTCTGGGAAAAACAAGATATGTTTTTGCATCAGTGTAGCTACAGCATTCTCAGGGTATGTTTGGTTCACAATGCATGAAAACAAACGGTAGATTTCCTTCAACCCATAGTGTGCTTATGGCCACCATGCAGGTGTAGCCCACATTCCCATCAGCGTGGATGGGCGACTGTGCTCTTCCACTTCCTACCACAGGGTTCTCTACCATGGGCAGGTCATACATAGTATAGGGGTCCCTACAGGGGCGTAACTACAGTGGTAACAGCAATAGCAGCTGCTATGGGGCCCACAGTGTCAGGGGGCCCTGGCATCTGGGGTATTTCATATATGTGTGTATTTGTGATGTGTACATGCTCTATGTCTGTGTATATGGTGTGTATACACTGTATGTATATTTTTTTTAGGGGGTAAGTGGGGCCCCGTTCAGAAGTTCACTATGGGGCCCTGTCTCTCCTAGTTACACCACTGGGTCCCTAAAAACCCCCTTTAATGGATGCTTTATGTGAACATGTTCTCCTGAGAGACTGAAATGTATTAGTTAGACCAACTCTATTTTATTTACCATTTTACTGCCCCCTGCTGGTTAATTATCCCTAATTTTAAAGATTGTAATTAAGTATCTGGAGGGGTCCAAAACTTTTCAGAATAAACATGTCAATCTCTCAAATAATACTCAATGTGACCGCGGCAGCTTTTATCCGGACGCTTGTGATTTGTTCCTTGAAGTGAGCGTCCGTCCGCCAGCGCTTGCTTTGTGTGATAACGATGCGGCGGTGGGTGGGTGCCCCCCGCTGCGTGTGGGTGCCCCCCGCTGTGCGCTGCTATTCATGTCAAGTAAACAGTTCTATTATTGACATCGCTGTCAGTGTCATCGCAGCTTCACATCCACTTAATAGTCTGGAATTAAGTCACATTTTCAATTTCTTCCATTTAATTTGTACTTTTCTAAATCAATTACATTTAAAAAAAATTCACATCCTAAAAACAACAAAAAGACAATGTAAAAAAAACCCAAAATATATGGAGTGTTATCCACAAGAACAGACCACAAGAGCACCAGAGGATCTGGGATCTGATACAAAAATGGGGCCCAGGTGTCCAGCAGAAGACCACCTAATTTAGAGGTTGGTATGTTCTATTTCCAGGGGGTCTATAACAGAATTATCTAACGTGGCCCCAAAAACTGCAACCCAAAACCTGGGACATGAAGTCCAGCAGCTTTTACATCTCATTTACTACCATAGACAAGTAAAACAGTACAAGACTTCTCCCGCGCTGCACCTATTCCTTAGAATTCACAGGCACAACAATAAAAGGGGTTGTCCCAAGATTGAAAGTTATCCCCATCCACATAATAAGTCATAACATTCTGACTGCTGGGAGTTTGACAGCAGTGGCCCCACCAATTGTTTCAAAAGCCCCAAATTGTCCTTTCTCTTACCCAGGAGACCTGTAACCTGAACAAGGGTTAAGCCAACAGTAAGGACCACTAAAAAAAGAAAAAGATGGGTCCCTCATCAACCCACCCTAGCACACACAATAGACTGACAATAGAGCACATGTCAGCTTTGCCGTGTAGACAATGACAGAATGAGCAGAGTCATCCACACTTTTCAATACAGGCGGTCCCCTACTATTTGCCTGGACAATCTCTAATTTTAATAGAGAGACTATTTGGATATGTCCCGGTTTAAAAACGGTGCAAAAGCAGAAAATGGTGTAGCTTTAAAGGCTGTTACACTGTCTAACCCTCCCTCTACCCACCCCCTCCCTCTCTGCCCAAAGCAATCTCACATAGTGGGATGAGGAAGTGCTCATGCACAGTGTAACATCATGTGAAGCGACAGCACAGAGGGGCTCTGGTAACACCCCAGAGCCCTTTCGGTCTCATTAGCATTATGTTAAGATTTGCTTTCAGAAGGAAGGAGGGAATGAATAAGAAATATAAGAAGATACCACAGTCCCGGTGCCTGGATCTATGAGGAATGTCCCTGGTTTATCAGGATGGATTGTGATGGGAGGTGTCATTTAAATCTGTGGCACAATAGACGTCTTTCTCTGACAGGGTGGGGTTATACATAAGTGCCCCCCAAAAAACATAACTTTGCTTTGGGTCCAAGAAATACTTATTTTGCCCCTACACGTGGTATAAATACAACGTCTTTGCAGTTTTACTCCTATGGTTGCTTATGATATTCAATAAAAGAAACAGGGAAAACATGAATATATATGAAAAGATTCTCAGGAATCATAATCTTACAGTTATTAGTACAGGTCAGAGGTGATAAAACTGTCTCCATGCAGTCACCACTAGAGGAGCTCAATGAGATTATAACATAGAACTATCATAGACTTCAATGTATACACTGTATGCAGAATACTCAGCAGCTCCCCCTAGTGGTGCCAGCAAACAGTAACCATGTTATCAAGTGTCTGATTCAGAAAATACTCTGATCTCTAGAAGGGAAAATGATCATGAAGAGAATGAAGACAAATGACAGACGTACCTCAGTATATACCGCTGCAGCTTCTCCCCGTGGTGACGTGATGTTACATAACCGCTAACAATGAGCTAAAACTACACCCACTAAAGCCTAAATATCAAAAACAGGACATTCCCAAAAATAACATAACATCCAGATCCAAGGCTACGTTATATCTACATGCGCTACCGATGGGGGTCAGAGGACTTTAAAAAATGTGTTTGTTTTAAAAATACATTCCTATTATATAGAATATGAAGGTGAGAAACTTCCTTATATACTTCATGTGTATACAGCACCCATTGCAGGGCAATAGTATCCATATCCACTGTATTAAAGAAGTCCAGGGGGGCAATTATATGAAATGAATGACAGCCTGCAGATAGTGTTAAGCATTTGTCCTGGAAAGAGGTATAATAATACATTTGTTAGTAGCAGCAGGACTGTGAAATATGGTTTTATATTAGAGGATTGTACTGAGGGCATGTGCTCTGTGCTCTCTGCAGCCAGTGTTATATATGGTCCCTGGAGAGATGTGTAATCAGACCTTTGTGTAGGTTGGTAGTAGCAGCAGGACTGTGATATATGGATTTATATTCCAGGTTTGTGGCTTCTACATGTGTACTTGGAGTGGGGTATGGCCTCACCCTGCTGTGCTCTGTGCTTTCTACAGTCATTATGTATTTTTTTTTTAAAAATCATATTTTCTGCCTTAAAAACATGTTTAAAATAAAAATGTAATATATTTTTTCGCAATATAACTTATCACCAGATTTTAATAACCAAAATGTAATTATACTTTAAGTGTTCTTTTTCAGGCAAAAAATATCATTTTTTTAATATATATATATAAAGTGGTGGTTTGTAGTTTTGTGTATGTTGTTTTTGTGTAGCAGCAGGACTGTGAAATATGTATTTATATTCCAGGATAGCAGCTTCTCCGAGTGCACTGGGAGTGTGTCCTCACACTGCTGTGCTCTGCGCAGTCAGTGTTACTTATTGTCCCTGTAGATCTGTGTAATCGTATCTTGGTAAAAAAAAAAATTGATTTATATTCTTGTCCTCACACTGCTGTGTTCTGAGAATAAAGGGGAGGGGATGTGGGACTGTTCAGTGCAGAGAGCTACGTAAAAGCTATAGACAGAGAGAGGGGCTGTGGAGGAACTCAATGCAGAAAGCACAGAACACAGCAGTGTGAGGACATTCCTAACTGCACAATATGCTTTTAAAGGGGTTGTACGGTCATAGCAAGTTAGGCCCTAGGGGCTAACTTGCTGATTGGTGGGGGTCTCAGTGATCGGACCCCCACTGATCACGTGAACGGGGGTCCATTGTACCACCTTCACACCCCAAGATGACCGAAGCAGCCTGTTGTGCATGCGCTGGCTGCCTGTTCATCTCTATGGAGCTGACGGAGATAGCCGAGCGTCGTACATCGGACCCCCCGTTCTCCTGATCCCAATCAGCAAATTAGCCCCTATTCTGTGGAAAGAGCCCAACTTGCTACGACCGTACAACCCCTTTTAAAAGCATATTGTGCAGTTAGGACTGTCCTCACACTGCTGTGTTCTGAGTTCCTCCACAGCCCTTCCCTCTGTTCTGGTTGACTGCTGTAGTATCTAACCAGAATCCAACTATAGCTTTTACTTAGCTCTCTGCACTGAACAGTTCCACATCCCCTCCCCTTTTGTTCTCAGAACACAGCAGTGTGAGGACAAGAATATAAATCAATTTTTTTTTTACCAAGATACGATGACACAGATCTCAATAAGGGACAATAAGTAACACTGACTGCAGAGAGCACATAGCACAGCAGTGTTGCTAAGACCGGACAACCCCTTTAAATCCCTTCCAAGTCATTTCCCCAGGCCCTGGACTGTGTATCTGATTATATTCTATCATGAAGAATATTAGAATTTTGCTTATATTTTCATTATTATTATTTTTTTTTTTTTTTGCAAACACATTTTTTAAACACCTGTCACCCGCTATAGAAGAGTATTTCCCCCCAAAATTGAGTGCGATGTAGCAGAGCTGAAGCTGCTACTGCCTCACTCTATGGGTTTTTCTTTTTTTTTTAGGGGGAAAACTCTTTAAATCCCCAAATCTATCAAAATGAAACATGATGACCCCCCCCCCGCCCCATACCACAAACAGTGACACGATGCAGGCATGCAGCAGATGCAGGTGTGCAATGACGGGCGCTTGGATACCTAAATTTTCGTTTGATGCTTGATCCAAAGTATGAGTCCCTAATAACAATGACATTACTGTAAATTGAAGGAGACAGGATTAGGATGGCGGATTGTGAACAGACATGCATTGCTAGTATGACATGGAGACACATGGAAATGATTGATGTGAGTACCGTCACTTTAAGGACCAAAACCACCATCTCCGGATCTTTGCGTCATATAATAGCTGCCGGTCCACTGATTCCGGCGCAGTTGGAATTTTTTCTCTACTCCTCACGGTTCCTGAGCAATCAGCGTAGTTAGTTTTGGCATTCAGTATGCTAATTAGGTTCTCAACTGTCAAGTGGGCTGGATCAGACAATGTGAGACTGCCCACTTGACAGTATAACACATCGGGTGCTGATACTATTAGTAATGATTGCTCGGGAACGGCGGGGGCTAGAGAAAAAATTCCAACTGCATCAGAATCAATGGAACGGCATCGATTAAAGGAGGCAAAGGGTTGGAATTCGTGGAGATGGAGAGAGGACACCCTTAAAGGGGATGTTATATAAAAAATTTTTAAAAAATCTGCTTTCTTAAAGGAAATAGCAACAAGCTGTATCGGTGTCTTTCAGTTCAGCTGTTTCTTTAAGAAAGAAGTCATTTTTTCATCTCTTACATACAAAAATAGTCAGACTTACCTATAGTATTCAACGGGTTACAAATTGTAAATAAATATATCAAGTGTCCCTCCCATATATACAGTGATTTCCTCTATGTTGCATTATGCTCCTCTGTTATTCCTCTAGGAAATTACTTGTCAAAGGGGCGTGTCCCGGCTGAAGTTATAGGCTGAGAGCACTGATTGGACAGAATATTCAGAAACAGTCTTCCAGCTGGCAACGCGCCCAGTTGTCAATTTGTTCCTAAACTTCCAGAAGGGATAAGAGTGGGGACCCTCAATGCAGTGTATATATATATATATAGATAGATATCCAAAAAATGAGGCAGCACTCCAGAGTAAAAGTGAAAAAAAGGAAGGGTTTTTTCACTTTTACTCTGGAGTGCTGCCTCATTTTTGGGATATCTATATGCATGTAAGTCTTTTACCAGGACTTTTGAGTCTTTGCACCCCCCCCCCCCCTTTTTCAGGGTTTTTTTTTTACATTGTGCTGCTGTGGACTTTCTTTTTCTATATATATGTATATGGACAGCAGCTATATAATGAATGCTTGGAATACATGTATTTAGTGCGGCAGAAGTGTCAGGAGAAGTGATACAATGTATAAATCTCATATGTTTCAATTTACTTTTTTTTTTTTAAGAATAGATTATAAATATTTAACCCCTTACCGATGTGTGACCTATTAGTACATCACATGTCGGCTCACGTGCTGAGCCCTCTCCATACAAGGTGGTTGTTTGCTGCATATTGCATCAGGTGTTAACTCCTCGATCGCCAATGACAAAGCGTCTGGCGGTGTGAGCGTCGCCATATTGGCTTACATCATCACTCCCCATGACGTCATCGGGGAGCGGCGATCTCTTACAATGACAGCCTCGAGTCATACAAAGATCCGGCGCTCTCTGGTTTTGACCTATTTATAACAATGTGCGATTTGCACTCTGTATGATGTGGAAAAACGCTATATACTGCCATACTATATGATAGGATCAATCAGCCAACCTAGGGTTAAAGTACCATAGGGGGAAATCTGAAAAATAGTTAAAAAAAATTTAAGTAAAAAAACAAATCAAACAACTTAAAAAACTAAATAAAAACAAACCCTAAAAATTAAAATCACCCCCCTTTCCATAGAACTCATATAAATATAAATAAACAGAAAAATCATAAACATGTTATGCATTGCCATATACACAAAAATGTCCGATCTATCAAAATATAATAACGGTTATTCCCGGCGTTTAACCCCGTAATGGACAATAGCACCCAAAGTCAAAAATGATCAAAAGGTCGCAAAATACTCAAAAACGTAGGATTGGAAATGTCATCAAAAGTCGCAAAAAATTACGCCACCCACAGCTCAGTACAAAGAAGTGTGAAAAAGTTATTAGCGCCAAGAAGATGACAAAATATTTAAAAAAAAATTTGTACAGGAGGTATAAAAACATTATAAAACGTATAGAAATTTGGTATCACCAATTTCACAACATTTTGTATTTTTTTTTTTGGCTTCCAAGTACATGACATGGAATATTAAATACCATCACTATAAAATCACATAGCTCTGTGAGGACAGTGCACTTTAAGAGGCTTCAATCCCAGAATCCATATTTCACAGTCCTGCTGCTACTGCAACTCCCCTGCCAACAAATAGGCAAGGGGGTAGTTGTGAATAGCGCCCTCTACCTGTCAGGATCCATCTGGTGAGCCTGCACAACTCACCCAGAGGAAAATGCAGGGAGATCTCAGGTAATAGCAGCTGTAGCCTCTGCCTGGGAAGGCAATAGTTAAATATGTGTCAGATGTTATCCAATGATGTGGCTGTATTGTAAACTGGAGTGTGATTGGAGAGATGCTACCACCTGACCAGGGGGAGTATAAAACCTCTGTCCAGAGCTGCAGTTTTCACAGTTTGGACACAGCTCTATCTCCATTATCCCATCCTGAATCTACTACCAGGCTGGCGCTTTATCCCTGAGGACCCCTCTCCATGACCACTCCAGTACCAGAATCTGCTGTGAGACCATTTAGGCCCGCTGTCTGCTACCTGTTGTTCAATATAGAACCATGAGTTGATTTGCACAACGTTGCCTCCCTGGTCCCTGGATACGGCTATTACCACCACGAGCTCCCCATCCATTACCCAGGGACATATCTTACAGACACTCAGGGGTTTCCCCAGGGAGAACCACTACATAAGCCTCTCCCTCTATATTTCTTGCACGCACCACCTGCTGGAGACCAGAGCACCGTGACATCAGCGTGTCCTAGGCCGCACTAGCCAACCACTGCCACCAGGCCCCAAGAAAAGGCTAGGGCCCGGTGGGGGATGTTGCACTACTAACACAATACACAAAGGTCTGATTACACATCTCTCCTGGGACAATACCTAACACCGCCTGCAGTCTGTATGTATATCACTCCTGCTGACAGGTTCCCTTTAAAGGGGTTATACTATAGAAATCGTCAGAAGTGCAGACTCCTGTATGTTTACATTTCCTCATTTTCGGATAGAAGTAATAAACAGTGAGTCGCCTCCTCTTCCTTCTGGTACCATAGACCAGAACCCATCGAGCCCAGATTTTTCCAGCCACCGACTACGGACTGTACATCACATTGTCACGGGAATCTGTAGCGAGCGCGAGACGGAGGACTTAATGAGACCGCGCAATGACTTCTGCTCGCACGTTTACTTAAACTTTGGAGTAAATGTCAGGACGTATCTCCTTAATTACATTTCAATCACTAATCAATGCGATAACGATCCGAACCTATCACAGCCGCAGAGACCTGACCTACAGAGAATCGCCGCGTCCTCGGGAGATCGGCAAGCGCCACATTAAGCAGGGCTCAGTTTCTTCATTAAGATGAGACTGTAGAAGTAATTATCTTGTTTTATTTCACGGAAAATAAATAATATAATAGTTACAATAATACAGAAAGATTTATCATTGTATGAAACCGCGACACCAAGACGCAGTATCACAGAGACACCTAGTGGTCAACAGCCGCATGACAGCGCCAGCATTCACAAGGTCACGTCTAGTGCTCACAGAGATAGATATCCACAGCAGTTGTAGGATAGATAGATAGATAGATAGATAGATAGATAGATAGATAGATAGATAGATAGATAGATAGATAGATAGATAGATAGATATGAGATGATAGATAGATAGATAAATAGATAGATAGATAGAAGATAGATAGATAGATAGATAGATAGATATGAGATAGATAGATAATGAGATAGATAGATAATGAGATAGATAGATAGATAGATAGATAGGAGATAGATAGATAGATAGATAGATAGATAGATATGAGATGATAGATAGATAGATAAATAGATAGATAGATAGATAGATAGATAGAAGATAGATAGATAGATATGAGATAGATAGATAGATAATGAGATAGATAGATAGATAGATAGATAGATAGATAGATAGATAGATAGATAGGAGATAGATAGATAGATAGATAGATAGATCGGAGATAGATAGATAGATAGATAGATAGATATGAGATGATAGATAGATAGATAGATAGATAGATAGATAGATAGATAGATAGATAGATAGGAGATAGATAGATAGAAAATGCAAAGTCCAAAGCAGCACAAGCCAGTAATTAGTAGTTGAGTGCTGCCTCTTCACTACGGATAGATAGATAGATAGATAGATAGATATGAGATGATAGATAGATAGATAGATAGATAGATAGATAGATAGGAGATAGATAGATAGATAGATAGATATGAGATGATAGATAGATAGATAGATAGATAGATAGATAGATAGGAGATAGATAGATAGATAGATAGATAGATAGATAGATAGATAGATAGATAGGAGATAGATAGATAGATATGAGATAGATAGATAGATAGATATGAGATGATAGATAGATAGATAGATAGATAGATAGATAGATAGATAGATAGATAGATAGATAGATAGATAGATAGGAGATAGATAGATAGATATGAGATGATAGATAGATAGATAGATAGATAGATAGATAGATAGATATGAGATAGATAGATAGATAGATAGATATGAGATAGATAGATAGATAGATAGATAGATAGATAGATATAGATACATACCTAGTGGCACCATCCATTGGTTCTTTCCTTTAAAGGAAATTTGCAAGCGGTAAAAAGGAAATAAGAGAAATACAATAAGAGGCTACAGCTCAGATCCATGGATTATTATTATGGTCATGTGCTATGTCTCCCCATGGCGCCCCCTATGTGTCACTGTGATAGATGCTATGATTTGTATGCGCAGCGTCATTCCCCCTCCTTCAGTCCTCTGCTTTCTTCTTGATTACGTATTTCCGATTGTTCTTTCGATTTTTTCTCCTTCTTCCCACTCGTTATTCTGCTTTCACACCATCCTTATACTTTTCTCTCTCCCTTTCTTCTTTCTTTTCTATATTCTTCCTTCACTTTTCTTGCATTTATATTTTCCCTTCTTCCTCCCGCTTTAATTTTCCCAACTTCACTACTTTTATCTTCCTTCCTGCTCTCATTCTACCTTATCCGCTCCCTTCTTTTCCCTTCCGCCACCTTTTATTTCCATTTGCTTCTGTCTTTCCTTCTTCATGTTCAGCACCTTCATCCCTCACTTCTTACATTTTTTCCTTATTTCTTCCTGTTTAATTCTTCCATCATTCCTCCGTTGCTTTTCTTCCCTTCTTCCTGTTCTGGCTTTGTTTCATAATTACTTTCTCCTTCTTTCTTTCCATTAATTTGTGCTTAGTTTTACCCCTTTTCTTTCTTTCTTACTCTCTTTTAACCTTCTTTTCTTCATTCCTTCCCCTCTCCATTCCCTTCATTTCTTGTTTATTATTTTCCATCCCTTACAATTTCTTCCTTACCTCCCTTATACACTCACCGGCCACTTTATTAGGTCCACCATGCTAGTAACGGGTTGGACCCCCTTTTGCCTTCAGAACTTCCTCAATTCTTCGTGGCATAGATACAACAAGGTGCTGGAAGCTCCTCAGAGATTTTGGGCCATATTGACATGATGGCATCACACAGTTGCCGCAGATTTGTCGGCTGCACATCCATGATGCGAATCTCCCGTTCCACCACATCCCAAAGATGCTCTATTGGATTGAGATCTGGTGACTGTGGAGGCCATTTGTGTCCAGTGACCTCATTGTCATGTTCAAGAAACCAGTCTGAGATGATTCCAGCTTTATGACATGGCACATTATCCTGCTGAAAGTAGCCATCAGATGTTACAGGGTACATTGTGCTCATAAAGGGATGGGCATGGTCAGCAACAATACTCAGGTAGGCTGTGGCGTTGTACCAAGGGGCCCAAAGAGTGCCAAGAAAATATTCCCCACACCATGACACCACCACCACCAGCCTGACCCGCTGATACAAGGCAGGATGGATCCATGCTTTCATGTTGTTGACACCAAATTCTGACCCTACCATCCGAATGTCGCAGCAGAAATCGAGACTCATCAGACCAGGCAACGTTTTTCCAATCTTCTACTGTCCAATTTCGATGAGCTTGTGCAAATTGTAGCCTCAGTTTCCTGTTCTTAGCTGAAAGGAGTGGCACCCGGTGTGGTCTTCTGCTGCTGTAGCCCATCTGCCTCAAAGTTGGACGTACTGTGCGTTCAGAGATGCTCTTCTGCCTACCTTGGTTGTAACGGGTGGCGATTTGAGTCACTGTTGCCTTTCTATCAGCTCGAACCAGTCTGCCCATTCTCCTCTGACCTCTGGCATCAACAAGGCATTTCCGCCCACAGAACTGCCGCTTACTAGATGTTTTTTCTTTTTCGGACCATTCTCTGTAAACCCTAGAGATGGTTGTGCGTGAAAATCCCAGTAGATCAGCAGTTTCTGAAACAACCATGCCACGTTCAAAGGCATCAAATCACCTTTCTTCCCCATACTGATGCTCGGGAGAACTGCAGGAGATTGTCTTGACCATGTCTACATGCCTAAATGCACTGAGTTGCCGCCATGTGATTGGCTGATTAGAAATTAAGTGTTAACGAGCAGTTGGACAGGTGTACCTAATAAAGTGGCCGGTGAGTGTATTTCCTCTATTCTCTCCTTTATTTCCTTCCTATCCCTCCCCTATATTTCCTTTTTCAACTTCTATTTAATTCCTTCCTTTCTTGCTACTCTATTCCCCTCCTCCCTTCCTTCCCTCCCTCCTTCCCTTCTTCCCTCCTTCCCTTCTTCCTTTCTTCCCTTGTACAGCTCGTTGCCCTCCTACATTCCTTGCATTGGGTTACAATTTTCAGCTTAGGTCTTGGAACTTACCTAAAATATGGAAACTGGACGATGGTCTCGTAGTACTTCCAGGTGGCGGTCAGGTCGATCCGGCTCAGGTTAGTGGCATAAAACCTCCAGGCGCACTGCAGGGATAGAAAACCTAAGGTAAATGTGATCACCATGAGGAGCAACACAATCCATCTACAGATGTACAGAGACATGTATACATATAGAGGGATAGACATATAGAGAGATATATACATATAGAGAGATAGATACATATAGAGAGGTATACATATAGAGAGGTGTATACATATAGAGAGAGGTATACATATAGAGAGATATACATGTAGAGAGATAGATACATATAGAGAGATAGATACATATAGAGAGATAGATACATATAGAGAGGTATACATATAGAGAGATATACATATAGAGAGGTGTACATATAGAGAGATAGATACATATAGAGAGGTGTATACATATAGAGAGATATACATATAGATATACATGTAGAGAGATAGATACATATAGAGAGATAGATACATATAGAGAGGTATACATATAGAGAGAGGTATATACATATATGTTATGTCTCCAGTTTCATGAATAGAATAATACAATTACAGTTATAATGGACACAGACTCTAGTCGCACAGAACCAGGGAGATAGAGAGAATCTACATTGTTGCTCGGACTAATAAATTATATTCAGAGTCTAAAAATATAGTTACATATAAATATTTACAACTTGAGTAGAACAGAACTTACACTTATCATCCTAAAATAAAACTAGATTCATCACTGTCATCAACCACAGAAGAGCCTCTGCATCACCACCATCATTATCAGCTTTGGTCCCCTCTCTAGCAAAGCAAAGCTTATCATTTCCTGCTCCTAACCAATGACATTGCCCCTGCTCCCAGCCTGATCCTAGCCCCTTCTTCTAACCAATGACCATGCCCCTTCTCCCATCCTTCTCCTAACCCATGACCTTTCCCCTGCTCCTTACTCCACCACCTAGCCCATGACTGTGCCTTTGCTCCTGGCCCCTGAACTTGTCCCTGCTCCTAACCAATGACCATGCCCCTGCTGGTAATCCATGACCTTGCCCCTGCTCCTAACCCATGACCTTGCCCCTGCTCCCAGACCCTTCTCCTAGCTTATAACGTTGCCCTTGAACTTGCCCCTGCTCCTAACCCATGACCCTCCTCCTAATCCATAACCTTGCCCCTGCTTCTAACCCATGACCTTGCCCCCACTCCCAGCCCCTGTAGCTCATGACCTTGTCCCTGCTCCATGCCCCTGCTCCTAGCTTATGACCTAGCCTGTGCTCCTATCCCCTGCTCCTAAACCATGAGCTTGCCCCTATTCCCAGCCCCTGTTCCTAGATCATAACCTTGGTCATAACATTGCTTCTGCTCCTATGCCATGACCTTGCCCCTACTCCTAGCTTATGACCTTGCCCATGTTCCTAATCCCTGCTCCTTAGCCATGACCTTGCCCCTGCTTCTAGCTTATGACCTTGCCCGTGTTCCTATCCCCCGCTTCTTTCCCCTGCTCCTAAGCCATGACCATATCTCTGCCCCCATCCCCTGATCCTAGCCAATGACCTTGCCCCAGCTCCCACCCCCTGCTCCTAAGCATTGTGACCAATATAATAGTTTGTCATCACCAATCTCATCCTCCTTATCACTTATCAGCATCAGGTTGAATATCCTCATTCTCATGATTTATCACTTATTCCTTGTCTCACCTGGATGAGTTCTGCTGCCGGTTTCCTTCTCTTTTCGAAATGTTTCTGGCGATGTTGTTCCTGAACCTTAAGAGCGAGTCCAGATCCGAGGATACCCTGAAACACACACCGCATTGCACTGAAACCATAAGCCCATAGCCGCTGTCACATGGCATCACAAGACTCCTCAACCAGCTCATGTATTTTTAATTGATATATTTGATAATGATACAACTACTAACAATGCTGAACAGTTGTGCAACTGAGCTCCTAACAAAGCTGCACCATGAAGTAACAAATTTCCTCAGAAAGCTATACAGTAAAGCAATTTAGTTGCTGACAAAGCTGTACAGTAAAGAAAACTGAGCTACTAACAAAGCTGTACAGTAAAGCAAATAAGCTCCTAACAAAGCTGTATAGTAAAGCAAACAAATCCTAACAAAGCTATAGGGCAGTGGTGGCGAACCTATGGCACTGGTGCCAGAGGTGGCACTCGGAGCCCTTTCTGTGGGCGCTCAGGCCATCACCAGAGAGGACTCCAGGTATCTTCCTGCAGTCCCAGACAGCCCAGGACTTGCTGTGCACAGAGCTATTTTAGGGTGACAGTGCTACCTGGGACTACTGGAGGAGTGGGAAGGTGTGGACAGATCTGGATTATCATTGTAGCTCCTGCTCCGGCCCTGACAATTCTTTCTGTTTATGGGACCCTGGATGGAAGCTACAATGATCATCCAAATTTCTTCTATATTCTGCTTTATTGGTGTCCTCAGGGGCTGGTATCAATGAAAACAGAGAAGGGAGTATAAATCACTAATTAAATTTCTGTGTTGGCACTTTGCGATAAATAAGTGGGTCTTGGTTGTAGTTTGGGCACTCGGACTCTAAAAGGTTCCCCATCACTGCTATAGAGTAAAGCAACAAATCAACTAACAAAGCTGTACAGTAAAGCAACCGAACTCCTATCAAATGTAAACTAAAGCAACAAAGATCCTAACAAAGCTATACAGTAAAGCAACAAAGCTCCTAACAAAGCTATACAGTAAAGCAACCAAGCTCAAAACAAAGCTGTACAGTAAAGCAACCAAGCTCCTAACAAAGCTGTACAGTAAAGCAACCAAGCTCCTAACAAAGCTGTACAGTAAAGCAACCAAGCTCCTAACAAAGCTGTACAGTAAAGCAAACTTGCTGCTAACAAAGCTGTACAGTAAAGCAGCCAAGCTCCTAACAAAGCTGTACAGTAAAGCAACCAAGCTCCTAACAAAGCTGTACAGTAAAGCAACCAAACTCCTAACAAAGCTGTACAGTAAAGCAACAAAGCTCCTAACAAAGCTATACAGTAAAGCAACCAAGCTCAAAACACAGCTGTACAATAAAGCAACCAAGCTCCTAACAAAGCTGTACAGTAAAGCAACCAAGCTCCTAACAAAGCTGTACAGTAAAGCAACCAAGCTCCTAACAAAGCTGTACAGTAAAGCAAACTTGCTTCTAACAAAGCTGTACAGTAAAGCAACCAAGCTCCTAACAAAGCTGTACAGTAAAGCAACCAAGCTCCTAACAAAGCTGTACAGTAAAGCAACCAAGCTCCTAACAAAGCTGTACAGTAAAGCAAACTTGCTTCTAACAAAGCTGTACAGTAAAGCAACCAAGCTCCTAACAAAGCTGTACAGTAAAGCAACCAAGCTCCTAACAAAGCTGTACAGTAAAGCAAACTTGCTGCTAACAAAGCTGTACAGTAAAGCAACCAAGAATCTAATGAACTGTACAGTAAAGCAAACTTGCTTCTAACAAAGCTGTACAGTAAAGCAACCAAGAATCTAATGAACTGTACAGTAAAGCTGGTGATGTCAGTAGAGAGCCACGCAGTATAGTTAAGTATTTACAACAATTGTCCTAAATATTCAGCAAAAATTTTTAAAATGTGTAATTTTATAAAGAAGGACATGGCTAATGCAAACCGCACACAGCCTTATCCTGAAGACAAGCTGGAGAGGGTCATTAACTCCATGGGAGGTTGGAGCCAGTTTACACCTCAGTAGACCCAGTGGCACCAAGAGTTTTCATTGAATTCCTTCCAAGTAAGACAAAGGAAAATGTTAGATACCAGGTACACAAAATAAAGCGCATACAGGACAGCGCCCTCTAGTGACAGACAGCAGTCAGGAAAGATTACTCACAGCGGGAAGTGCAAAAAATGAAACACCAATCAAGGAAAACGTGGCGGCAATTAAACGACCCTCCCAGGTCTTTGGGGTCTTGTCTCCGTAGCCAATTGTTGCAAGGGTGATCTATAGAGAGACAGATTTACATAAGTTGTAGATAATCAGGATACAAAGAAGGTGCTGCTCCTTGCTCTACTCACCAGTCCCCACCAGAGGGCGTCAGCGTATGTTTCAAAATCTTCGATCTTTTCCCCCTTCTCATTGAGTTCATGGTCATCTTTTTCCACCAAGTAGACGAGGAACGATGAGAGAATTAGTGTCAGGAAGCCGATGTACCAGGCGGTGATGAGCTCCTAGGAGGGAGAAACAGGTTGATACAGTTGTTATAAATATGGCCAAGGATGGGCTAATTCATGCTAGTATGGCCTTATGGGTGCCCTTCTTCCTTACAGTTTGGGATAGTGGTGGGGATATCTAAGGAGGGCAGATAAGGAGGTTGAATGAAAATGTGTAGTAAGGATGCAGTAGCGTGATGCAGACACCAGAGGCACTAGCTGCTATAACAATTGTATGTTCTGCACCACGTCCACTAAGATGTCAGTACTGCTTAACGTTACATCTCTTGGGGGCTGGGAGGAACACGAGAAGGAAGGATCATTAGATCAGAAGTGCTACATTTCCCCATCGGGGACCAACAGGGGATAGGGTTAGCACCGGAGGGTCTGGCTTGGTAGAGGCCTTGCAGCCGGTGTCAGGGTGGTTTGGTTCTAAACTAGGTCTTGTCCACTCCTGTCTGGGCCAGTAGGGTACAGACATGAAAATGAGGGGGAGCAGTGGCATGGTAGATAGTCCTCCTAGGGGTATGTAGGTTGTCAATACCTGGCAGGTGGCAGAAATGAGGCCCCTGGTGTTAGCTGCAGGCTTGGGATGCACACTGGATACACTGAAGTAACATGCTAAAAACTTACAGGTTCTTTAAAGGCAAACGGTAGCAAAGTACAGGCTGGAAACAGTTAATCCAGTGCTATAAGGTCTGTTGTAGGCAATAATTCTTGTTTGTAGGAACAGCTTAGTACCATAGCCCCGGACCTATGGGCCAGCTAGGCTGTATTGTGTCCTTTGGAGCCTGTTTGGTTCTGCTGCATTAGCAGCTTAGCGATGTGGAAGGTGTCTGTAGCAGCAGACACTATCTCCACAGACTAGACTAAATTATGACTACCCAATGACTAACCTCAGAGCCTGAGTTACCACAGAGATGATACACTTAGTATAAACAATAAGTTAACCCTTCAGTTGCACAGCAGTACATACAAAACATTGCACAGATGTATACCCATTTCCACCACTTGGTGGTTGTGTGGTTCCATGCAGCTACTAGATTTTCCCATTATCTTACTGGTGAACCTCTGAACCTGAATTGCTGACAACCTCAGTGGAGGGATCAGTTGCACCGGATTGAACACCAGGCATGGATTCGTAATGGCCTAACTCTGGGACATTACAGAAGTGTGGCACGTAGGGATCACATACTGAGCCTAGAGCATCACACGTCATCTCCAGAAGAAGTTTCCAAGACAATGGGCTAAGAGCCAGACATCCAGATACATGTCCTCCATTGTCCTCATGCCTATCATGGTGTAGAGCAAGACGGCAATAGGGGCTGGAAGGGAGGTCTCTCCTCTTCAGTGACCAGTCCCACATTTTATGTAATGAGATCCAGTGATTGGTCAATGCATTAAAGATATATCCACAAGAGAATGAAACAGGTCCTTCTCCTTGCATTGTGGTACAGTAGCCGGACCCCTCTAGTCTCTAGTCCAGGTATCACTCGCCTTTCACCGTGGGCTCCACATGAGACCTTCCCTTTATACATCAGGTCCGTACAATCACAGAGATACCACATTTATATAGGTTTTTTCTACCTTAAAATAGACCTTTTCATGCTCTGGTGTATGGAGATGTGGATGGTGTTGTTTTTGCCCTTTTTGGGGCACAACCTTTTATGGGTAACAAAATGGTGAAAAAGGAGCCCCTGGTGATAAGTATTCAGCCCCCGGTGATAAGTATTCAGCCCCCGGTGATAAGTATTCAGCCCCCGGTGATGAGTATTCAGCCCCCGGTGATGAGTATTCAGCCCCCGGTGATAAGTATTCAGCCCCCGGTGATGAGTATTCAGCCCCCGGTGATGAGTATTCAGCCCCCGGTGATAAGTATTCAGCCCCTGGTGATAAGTATTCAGCCCCCGGTGATAAGTATTCAGCCCCCGGTGATAAGTATTCAGCCCCCGGTGATAAGTATTCAGCCCCCGGTGATAAGTATTCAGCCCCCGGTGATGAGTATTCAGCCCCCGGTGATAAGTATTCAGCCCCCGGTGATAAGTATTCAGCCCCCGGTGATAAGTATTCAGCCCCCGGTGATGAGTATTCAGCCCCCGGTGATGAGTATTCAGCCCCTGGTGATAAGTATTCAGCCCCCGGTGATGAGTATTCAGCCCCCGGTGATAAGTATTCAGCCCCCGGTGATAAGTATTCAGCCCCCGGTGATAAGTATTCAGCCCCCGGTGATGAGTATTCAGCCCCCGGTGATGAGTATTCAGCCCCTGGTGATAAGTATTCAGCCCCCGGTGATGAGTATTCAGCCCCCGGTGATAAGTATTCAGCCCCCGGTGATAAGTATTCAGCCCCCGGTGATGAGTATTCAGCTCCTGGTGATAAGTATTCAGCCCCCAGTGATAAGTATTCAGCCCCCGGTGATGAGTATTCAGCCCCTGGTGATAAGTATTCAGCTCCTGGTGATAAGTATTCAGCCCCTGGTGATAAGTATTCAGCTCCTGGTGATGAGTATTCAGCTCCTGGTGATAAGTATTCAGCCCCTGGTGATAAGTATTCAGCCCTCGGTGATGAGTATTCAGCCCCTGGTGATAAGTATTCAGCCCCCGGTGATAAGTATTCAGCCCCTGGTGATAAGTAGTCAGCCCCTGGTGATAAGTATTCAGCCCCCAGTGATAAGTATTCAGCCCCCGGTGATAAGTATTCAGCCCCCGGTGATAAGTACTCAGCTCCTGGTGATAAGTATTCAGCCCCTGGTGATAAGTATTCAGCCCCGGTGATAAGTATTCAGCCCCTGGTGATAAGTATTCAGCCCCGGTGATAAGTATTCTGCCCTGGTGATAAGTATTCAGCCCCCGGTGATAAGTATTCAGCCCCTGGTGATAAGTATTCAGCCCCCGGTGATGAGTATTCAGCCCCTGGTGATAAGTATTCAGCCCCCGGTGATAAGTATTCAGCCCCCGGTGATGAGTATTCAGCCCCCGGTGATGAGTATTCAGCCCCCGGTGATAAGTATTCTGCCCTGGTGATAAGTATTCAGCCCCCGGTGATGAGTTTTCAGCCCCTGGTGATAAGTATTCAGCCCCCGGTGATAAGTATTCAGCCCCCGGTGATAAGTATTCAGCCCCTGGTGATGAGTATTCAGCCCCTGGTCATAAGTATTCAGCCCCTGGTCATAAGTATTCAGTCCCTGGTGATAAGTATTCAGCCCCTGGTGATGAGTATTCAGCCCCCGGTGATAAGTATTCAGCCCCCGGTGATAAGTATTTAGCCCCTGGTGATGAGTATTCAGCCCCCGGTGATAAGTATTCAGGCCCCGGTGATAAGTATTCAGCCCCTGGTGATAAGTATTCAGCCCCCGGTGATAAGTATTCAGCCCCTGGTGATAAGTATTCAGCCCCCGGTGATAAGTATTCAGTCCCTGGTGATAAGTATTCAGTCCCTGGTGATAAGTATTCAGCCCCCGGTGATGAGTATTCAGCCCCCGGTGATAAGTATTCAGCTCCTGGTGATAAGTATTCAGCCCCCATTGATAAGTATTCAGCCCCTGGTGATAAGTATTCGGACCCCGGTGATAAGTATTCAGCCCCCGGTGATGACTATTCAGCCCCTGGTGATAAGTATTCAGCCCCCGGTGATAAGTATTCAGCCCCTGGTGATAAGTATTCAGCCCCTGATGATAAGTATTCAGCCCCTGGTGATAAGTATTCAGCCCCCGGTGATGAGTTTTCAGCCCCTGGTGATAAGTATTCAGCCCCCGGTGATAAGTATTCAGCCCCCGGTGATAAGTATTCAGCCCCCGGTGATAAGTATTCTGCCCCCGGTGATGAGTATTCAGCCCCCGGTGATAAGTATTCTGCCCCCGGTGATGAGTATTCAGCCCCCGGTGATAAGTATTCAGCCCCCGGTGATGAGTAGTCAGCCCCCGGTGATAAGTATTCAGCCCCTGGTGATAAGTATTCAGCCCCCGGTGATAAGTATCCAGCCCCCGGTGATAAGTATTCGGCCCCGGCAATGAGTATTCAGCCTCTGTTGGTGATGTTTCAGCCTCTTTACTCAGTGATGAGTAGAAGCTTTGGAGCTGGTGCAGGAGGCTTCTTGGGAAGATGCTACAAGTTTCTCCCCCCTGGATTTGGGGATCCTCTGCCTCTTCCTTGCAGATCCTCTCCAGTTCCCTCAGGTTGGATGGTGAACGTTGGTGGAGGTGATTTTCCAGTCTCTCCAGAGATGCTCCTTTGGGTTTAGGTCCAGGCTCTGGCTGGGCCGGTCAGGAATGGTCACAGAGATGTTCTGAAGCCTCTGCTGTGGTATTTTAGCTGTAGGATTAGGGTCATTGTCTTCCATTACACCCAGTGGTCCTGTCCCCCCCCCCATAACCTGATGCTGCCCCCCATGTGTCACTGCTGGGATTGTATTTGGCAGGAGATGACCGGCGCCTGGTTTTCTCCACCGCTTAAAATTAACACCAAAAAGTTAAATCTTCATCTCATCAGAGCAGAGAATCTTATTTCTCATAGTCCGGATCCTTCATGTGTTTTGCACACTGTCTGCGGCTTTCATGTGTCTTGTACTGAAGAGAAGCTTCCAGACTCTGCCATAAAACCCCGACTGCTGGAAGCCGCAGTAATAGGTGACTCCCATCCCCTGCACCTCTGGAGTTTGGCCACAGTGATCTTGGGGTTCTTCTTTACCTCTCACCAAGACTCTTCTCCTACAATTGCTTAGTTCGGCTGGTAGACCAGGGCGAGAAGAGTTGTGGTCATCCTAAACGTCTTCCAATTAAGGATTCTGGAGGCCACTGTGCTCTTAGGAACCTTTAGTGCTGCAGAAATTCTTTCGTAAACCTTGGCCAGATCTGTATCTTGCCTCAATTCTGTCTCTGAGCTCCTTGGGTAGTTCCTTAGACCTCATGATTCTCTTGTGCTCTGTAAGCTGTGAGATCTTATAAAGACATGCTTGTGTTGTCCAATCATTTTAAGTAAACACAACTGGACTCCAATGACGGAGTAAAACCATCTCAAGGAGGATCAGAAGGAAATGGAAAGCATATGAGTTATGTCATAGCAAAGGGTCTGAATATTTCACAGATTCAAGCGGCATTATGTGAATAACTTTTGCTGGTATCTACATTGGAACAACCCACATATTTCCCCCAAAAATGTATACCAACAAATAAAACAAATACTTGATACCAGCAGAAGCATTAAGTAAATAAATACACTTTGGAAAATAGTCTACCTGTAGATTGGAATTGTAGTTACAAAGCTGCAGTTGAATGAACAAAACAAGATTTTTTTTCAATCTTACCAATTGGCTGCAATGAAACAAAGAGTGAAACATTGACATTATATTTTCCGTACCCACTGTACATAAAGTGAGTCACCTTCTCCTCCTATAGGCTCATTATAAAGACCATCTTTGCTGTGTGCGGGTACTGTGGTCCATCCTCTACTAACCTTACTGTGTGAGCAGATGGCAGACCCCAGAAGCTTCCATGTCCCCCCTCTCCTGTCCATACGCAACATCCGCAGAATCTGAAGGAAACGCAAACTCCGAAGAGACGTGGCCAACACATTGCCCTGATTTTGACCGACAGCCACCACAGGAATAGAAGCGACCAGGACGAAGATATCTAAGAGAATGAATAAGATTGTCATAACATGACCTGGAGTAACCCATGTAATACTGACACTGAGCAGAAGGTGGCAGTGTATAACCTCATAGATGTAATTCAGATCTTATCCAGTAGATGGCAGTGTATTCCCTACATACATGTAATATAGATTGCGAATGGTAGATGGCAGTGTATAACCTTATAAATAAAACACAGACTGTAACCAGTAGATGGCAGTGTATACCTTTATACATGTAATATAGATTGCGTATATTAGATGGCAGTGTATAACCTTATAAATAAAACACAGATTGTAACCAGTAGATGGCAGTGTATACCTTTATACATGTAATACAGATTGCGTATATTAGATGGCAGTGTATAACCTTATAAATAAAACACAGATTGTAACCAGTAGATGGCAGTGTATACCTTTATACATGTAACATAGATTGCGTATATTAGATGGCAGCAAATACCTTTATACAAGTAATATAGATTAAGAATAGTAGATGGCAGTATATAAACATAGTAAAGATACTAACCAGTAGATGGCAACATGCCAACTTACACCTGTAATACAGAGACTGTCCATTATATGAGTATATGGCATATAAGTATAGCCTTATATATGTAATACAGAGACTGTCCAGTAGATGACAGGGTATAACATTAAACATGTAATACAGAGACTGTCCAGTAGATGCCAGTGTGTAACCCTATACATGTAATACACAGACTGTCCAGTAGATGCCAGTGTGTAACCTTATACATGTAATACAGAGAATGTCCAGTAGATGACCGTGTATAACTTTATACATGTAATACAGAGACTGTCCAGTATATGAGTATATGGCAGTGTATAACCTTATACATGTAATACAGAGACTGTCCAGTAGATGTCGGTGTGTAACCTTATACATGTAATACAGAGAATGTCCAGTAGATGGCAGTGTGTAACCTTATACATGTAATACAGAGACTGTCCAGTAGATGTCAGTGTGTAACCTTATACATGTAATACAGAGAATGTCCAGTAGATGGCAGTGTGTAACCTTATACATGTAATACAGAGACTGTCCAGTAGATGGCAGTGTATAACCTTATACAAGTAATACAGAGACTGTCCAGTACATGGCAGTGTATAACCTTATACATGTAATACAGAGACTGTCCAGTAGATGGCAGTGTATAACCTTATACATGTAATACAGAGACTGTCCAGTAGATGGCAGTGTATAACCTTATACATGTAATACAGAGACTGTCCAGTAGATGCCAGTGTGTAACCTTATACACGTAATACAGAGAATGTCCAGTAGGTGGCAGTGTATAACTTTATACATGTAATACAGAAACTGTACAGTAGATGACCGTGTATAACTTTATACATGTAATATAGAGACTGTCCAGTATATGAGTATATGGCAGTGTATAACCTTATAAATGTAATACACAGACTGTCCAGTAGATGCCAGTGTGTAAACTTATACATGTAATACAGAGACTGTCCAGTAGATGACAGGGTATTACATTAAACATGTAATACACAGACTGTCTAGTAGATGCCATTGTGTAACCTTATACATGTAATACAGAGACTGTCCAGTAGATGCCAGTGTGTGCCCTTATACATGTAATACAGAGACGGTCCAGTAGATGGCAGTGTATAGTCTTATACATGTAATACAGAGACTGTCCAGTAGATGGCAGTGTATAGTCTTATATATGTAATACAGAGACTGCCCAGTAGATGGCAGTGTATAACCTTATACATGTAATACAGAGACTGTCCAGTGCATAGCAGTGCATAACCTTATACATTTAATACAGAGACTGTCTAGTAGATGGCAGTGTATAACTTTATACATGTAATACAGAGACTGTCCAGTGGATAGCAGTTCATAACCTTATACATGTAATACAGAGACTGTCCAGTATATGGCAGTGTATAGCATTATACATGTAATACAGAGACTGTCCAGTAGATGGCAGAGTATAGCATTATACATGTAATACAGAGACTGTCCAGTAGATGGCAGTGTATAACCTTATACAAGTAATACAGAGACTGTCCAGTACATGGCAGTGTATAACCTTATACATGTAATACAGAGACTGTCCAGTAGATGGCAGTGTATAACCTTATACATGTAATACAGAGACTGTCCAGTAGATGGCAGTGTATAACCTTATACATGTAATACAGAGACTGTCCAGTAGATGCCAGTGTGTAACCTTATACACATAATACAGAGAATGTCCAGTAGGTGGCAGTGTATAACTTTATACATGTAATACAGAAACTGTACAGTAGATGACCGTGTATAACTTTATACATGTAATATAGAGACTGTCCAGTATATGAGTATATGGCAGTGTATAACCTTATAAATGTAATACACAGACTGTCCAGTAGATGCCAGTGTGTAAACTTATACATGTAATACAGAGACTGTCCAGTAGATGACAGGGTATTACATTAAACATGTAATACACAGACTGTCTAGTAGATGCCATTGTGTAACCTTATACATGTAATACAGAGACTGTCCAGTAGATGCCAGTGTGTGCCCTTATACATGTAATACAGAGACGGTCCAGTAGATGGCAGTGTATAGTCTTATACATGTAATACAGAGACTGTCCAGTAGATGGCAGTGTATAGTCTTATATATGTAATACAGAGACTGCCCAGTAGATGGCAGTGTATAACCTTATACATGTAATACAGAGACTGTCCAGTGCATAGCAGTGCATAACCTTATACATTTAATACAGAGACTGTCTAGTAGATGGCAGTGTATAACTTTATACATGTAATACAGAGACTGTCCAGTGGATAGCAGTTCATAACCTTATACATGTAATACAGAGACTGTCCAGTATATGGCAGTGTATAGCATTATACATGTAATACAGAGACTGTCCAGTAATTGGCAGTGTATAGCATTATACATGTAATACAGAGACTGTCCAGTAGATGCCAGTGTGTGCCCTTATACATGTAATACAGAGACTGTCCAGTAGATGGCAGTGTATAGGATTATACATGTAATACAGACTGTCCAGTAGATGGCAGTGTATAACCTTATACATGCAATACAGAGACTGTCCAGTAGATAACAGTGTATAACCTTATACATGTAATACAGAGACTGTCCAGTAGATGGCAGTGTATAACCTTATACATGTAATACAGAGACTGTCCAGTAGATGGCAGAGTATAGCATTATACATGTAATACTTATCCTGGCCAGTAGATGGCAGAGTATAGCATTATACATGTAATACAGAGACTGTCCAGTAGATGGCAGTGTATAGCATTATACATGTAATACAGAGACTGTCCAGTAGATGCCAGTGTGTGCCCTTATACATGTAATACAGAGACTGTCCAGTAGATGGCAGTGTATAGCATTATACATGTAATACAGAGACTGTCCAGTAGATGCCAGTGTGTGCCCTTATACATGTAATACAGAGACTGTCCAGTAGATGGCAGTGTATAGCATTATACATGTAATACTTATCCTGGTCAGTAGATGGCAGTGCATAGCATTATACATGTAATACTTATCCTGGCCAGTAAATGGAAGTGTATAGCATTATACATGTAATACTTATCCTGGTCAGTAGATGGCAGTGTATAGCATTATACATGTAATACTTATCCTGGCCAGTAGATGGAAGTGTATAGCATTATACATGTAATACTTATCCTGGCCAGTAGATGGCAGTGTATAGCATTATACATGTAATACAGAGACTGTCCAGTAGATGCCAGTGTGTGCCCTTATACATGTAATACAGAGACTGTCCAGTAGATGGCAGTGTATAACTTTATACATGTAATACAGAGACTGTCCAGTAGATGGCAGTGTATAGGATTATACATGTAATACAGACTGTCCAGTAGATGGCAGTGTATAACCTTATACATGCAATACAGAGACTGTCCAGTAGATAACAGTGTATAACCTTATACATGTAATAGAGAGCCTGTCCAGTAGATGGCAGTGTATAACCTTATACATGTAATACAGAGACTGTCCAGTAGATGGCAGAGTATAGCATTATACATGTAATACTTATCCTGGCCAGTAGATGGCAGTGTATAGCATTATACATGTAATACAGAGACTGTCCAGTAGATGGCAGTGTATAACCTTATACATGTAATACAGAGACTGTCCAGTAGATGGCAGTGTATAGCATTATACATGTAATACTTATCTTGGTCAGTAGATGGCAGTGTATAGCATTATACATGTAATACTTATCCTGGCCAGTAGATGGAAGTGTATAGCATATTACATGTAATACTTATCCTGGTCAATAGATGGCAGTGTATAGCATTATACATGTAATACAGACTGTCCAGTAGATGGCAGTGTATAGCATTATACATGTAATACAGACTGTCCAGTAGATGGCAGTGTATAGCAATATACATGTAATACAGAGACTGTCCAGTAGATGGCAGTGTATAGCATTATACATGTCCAGTAGATGCCAGTGTGTGCCCTTATACATGTAATACAGAGACTGTCCAGTAGATGGCAGTGTATAGCATTATACATGTAATACTTATCTTGGTCAGTAGATGGAAGTGTATAGCATTATACATGTAATACTTATCCTGGCCAGTAGATGGAAGTGTATAGCATTATACATGTAATACTTATCCTGGCCAGTAGATGGCAGTGTATAGCATTATACATGTAATACTTATCCTGGCCAGTAGATGGCAGTGTATAGCATTATACATGTAATACTTATCCTGGCCAGTAGATGGCAGTGTATAGCATTATACATGTAATACTTGTCCTGGCCAGTAGATGGCAGTGTATAGCATTATACATGTAATACTTATCCTGGCCAGTAGATGGCAGTGTATAGCATTATACATGTAATACTTATCCTGGCCAGTAGATGGCAGTGTATAGCATTATACATGTAATACTTATCCTGGCCAGTAGATGGCAGTGTATAGCATTATACATGTAATACTTATCCTGGCCAGTAGATGGCAGTGTATAGTATTATACATGTAATACTTATCCTGGCCAGTAGATGGCAGTGTATAGTATTATACATGTAATACTTATCCTGGCCAGTAGATGGCAGTGTATAGCATTATACATGTAATACTTATCCTGACCAGTAGATGGCAGTGTATAGTATTAGACATGTAATACTTATCCTGGCCAGTAGATGGCAGTGTGTATCCATATCATTGTCTACAAGAGTTTGTATTACTAGAGGGAGAAGCATCTGGAAGGTGGAGAAGTAAAGGTTTTCCCTCTGTATTAGTAAATACAGAACTCGTGTTGTCTTGTGGGGTTCTATGTGCTGTTATATGCAGTGATCTCACCCACCCAGCATACACAGAGGTTTCCTGGCAAACTTCAGCCGTCCCCTCCAGCCCTTATAGCGGCAGCAGCACCCGGCAGCCCAGATCCTTAAGGCGAACTCCGCTCCGAAGATGACGAGTGCGAAACGTTCCTGGAGGAAGAATGAGACGCAACGTTAGAAACAATTGTGGATAATACAAGACATTGGGGCTCACTTACTAAGGGTTGCGCTGCACTTTTGTCACACTGTGCACCTTTTTCGGGGCTAAAACGGCTACACAGGTATTAAAGAAGTGTCCGCTCTGGGATTGTAGAGCACGCGGCCCTTTTGAGGCGCAGCTGCGCTGTTTCCATGCAACGCTGATTAAAGGACGTATAAGCGGATGGTCAGATTGATTCGGACCAAGCGCATATTTAACTTTCACATTGTGTCGCACGCCCTATGTTAAAGGTGACCACAAAAAAGATGCGGAAATAGCTCTTTTGTGAACTCGAGTGACCTTGTTAGTAAATCTTCCCCAATGTATGGAGTAATCTATAGGCAGATCCACTGCTGCAGCATATAGCGGCATGAGGACTAGACCTTCTATATTATACTGTTCCCTTTTAAGGAATAGCTGGACCATTATATAAGCTCTTATATATCTTGTGTCAACCCTCAATCTCATAGACTGTAAGCTCTTGGGTCATCCCCTCATCCCCACAGACTGTAAGTTCTTGTGTCACCTCCTTATCCTCATAGACTGTAAGCTCTTGTGCCCCCCTCATCCTCATAGACTGTAAGCTCTTGTGTCACCCCCTCATCCTCATAGACTGTAAGCTCTTGTGTCACCCCTCATCCTCATAGTCTGTAAGCTCTTGTATCAACCCCTCATCCTCATAGACTGTAAGCTCTTGTGTCACCCCTCATACTCATAGACTGTAAGCTCTTGTGTCACCCCCTCATCCTCATAGACTGTAAGCTCTTGTGTCACCCCCTAATCCTCATAGACTGTAAGCTCTTGTTCCCCCCCTTATCCTCATAGACTGTAAGCTCTTGTGCCCCCCCTCATCCTCATAGACTGTAAGCTCTTGTGTCACCCCCTCATCCTCATAGACTGTAAGCTCTTGTGCCCCCTCATCCTCATAGACTGTGAGCTCTTGTGTCACCTCCTCATCCTCATAGACTGTAAGATCTTGTGTCACCCCCTCATCCTCATAGACTGTAAGATCTTGTGTCACCCCCTCATCCTCATAGACTGTAAGCTCTTGTGTCACCCATCATCCTCATAGACTGTAAGCTCTTGTGTCATCCCCTCATCCTCATAGACTGTAAGCTCTTGTGTCACCCCCTCATCCTCATAGACTGTAATCTCTTGTGTCTCCCCTTATCCTCATAGACTGTAAGCTCTTGTGTCACCCCCTCATCCTCATAGACTGTAAGCTCTTGTGTCACCCCCTCATCCTCATAGACTGTAAGCTCTTGTGTCACTCCTCATCCTCATAGACTGTAAGCTCTTGTGTCACCCCTCATCCTCATAGACTGTAAGCTCTTGTGTCCTCCCCTCATCCTCATAGACTGTAAGCTCTTGTGTCACCTCCTCATCCTCATAGACTGTAAGCTCTTGTGTCACCTCCTCATCCTCATAGACTGTAAGCTCTTGTGTCACCCCCTCATCCTCATAGACTGTAAGCTCTTGTGTCACCTCCTCATCCTCATAGGCTGTAAGCTCTTGTGTCACCCCCTCATCCTCATAGACTGTAAGCTCTTGTGCCACCCCCTCATCCTCATAGACTGAGAGCTCTTGTGTCACCTCCTCATCCTCATAGACTGTAAGATCTTGTGTCACCCCCTCATCCTCATAGACTGTAAGCTCTTGTGTCACCCCCTCATCCTCATAGACTGTAATCTCTTGTGTCTCCCCTTATCCTCATAGACTGTAAGCTCTTGTTTCACCCCCTCATCCTCATAGACTGTAAGCTCTTGTGTCACCCCCTCATCCTCATAGACTGTAAGCTCTTGTGTCACTCCTCATCCTCATAGACTGTAAGCTCTTGTGTCACCTCCTCATCCTCATAGACTGTAAGCTCTTGTGTCACCCCCTCATCCTCATAGACTGTAAGCTCTTGTGTCACCCCTCATCCTCATAGACTGTAAGCTCTTGTGTCCTCCCCTCATCCTCATAGACTGTAAGCTCTTGTGTCACCTCCTCATCCTCATAGACTGTAAGCTCTTGTGTCACCTCCTCATCCTCATAGACTGTAAGCTCTTGTGTCACCCCCTCATCCTCATAGACTGTAAGCTCTTGTGTCACCTCCTCATCCTCATAGACTGTAAGCTCTTGTGTCACCCCCTCATCCTCATAGACTGTAAGCTCTTGTGTCACCCCCTCATCCTCATAGACTGTAAGCTCCTGTGTCACCCCCTCATCCTCATAGACTGTAAGCTCTTGTGTCACCCCTCATCCTCATAGACTGTAAGCTCTTGTGTCACCCCCTCATCCTCATAGACTGTAAGCTCTTGTGTCACTCCTCATCCTCATAGACTGTAAGCTCTTGTGTCACCTCCTCATCCTCATAGACTGTAAGCTCCTGTGTCACCCCCTCATCCTCATAGACTGTAAGCTCTTGTGTCACCCCCTCATCCTCATAGACTGTAAGCTCTTGTGTCACCCCTCATCCTCATAGACTGTAAGCTCTTGTGTCACCCCCTCATCCTCATAGACTGTAAGCTCTTGTGCCCCCTCATCCTCATAGACTGAGAGCTCTTGTGTCACCTCCTCATCCTCATAGACTGTAAGATCTTGTGTCACCCCCTCATCCTCATAGACTGTAAGATCTTGTGTCACCCCCTCATCCTCATAGACTGTAAGCTCTTGTGTCACCCCCTCATCCTCATAGACTGTAATCTCTTGTGTCTCCCCTTATCCTCATAGACTGTAAGCTCTTGTGTCACCCCCTCATCCTCATAGACTGTAAGCTCTTGTGTCACCCCCTCATCCTCATAGACTGTAAGCTCTTGTGTCACTCCTCATCCTCATAGACTGTAAGCTCTTGTGTCACCCCCTCATCCTCATAGACTGTAAGCTCTTGTGTCACCCCTCATCCTCATAGACTGTAAGCTCTTGTGTCCTCCCCTCATCCTCATAGACTGTAAGCTCTTGTGTCACCTCCTCATCCTCATAGACTGTAAGCTCTTGTGTCACCTCCTCATCCTCATAGACTGTAAGCTCTTGTGTCACCCCCTCATCCTCATAGACTGTAAGCTCTTGTGTCACCTCCTCATCCTCATAGACTGTAAGCTCTTGTGTCACCCCCTCATCCTCATAGACTGTAATCTCTTGTGTCACCCCCTCATCCTCATAGACTGTAAGCTCCTGTGTCACCCCCTCATCCTCATAGACTGTAAGCTCTTGTGTCACCCCTCATCCTCATAGACTGTAAGCTCTTGTGTCACCCCTCATCCTCATAGACTGTAAGCTCTTGTGTCCTCCCCTCATCCTCATAGACTGTAAGCTCTTGTGTCACCTCCTCATCCTCATAGACTGTAAGCTCTTGTGTCACCTCCTCATCCTCATAGACTGTAAGCTCTTGTGTCACCCCCTCATCCTCATAGACTGTAAGCTCTTGTGTCACCTCCTCATCCTCATAGACTGTAAGCTCTTGTGTCACCCCCTCATCCTCATAGACTGTAATCTCTTGTGTCACCCCCTCATCCTCATAGACTGTAAGCTCCTGTGTCACCCCCTCATCCTCATAGACTGTAAGCTCTTGTGTCACCCCTCATCCTCATAGACTGTAAGCTCTTGTGTCACCCCTCATCCTCATAGACTGTAAGCTCTCACCATATAATATGTGCTGTGGTAGTACACACCTCTCTCCACTAGGTGGCAGTACAACTCTTCACGTTCCAGTCCAGCCTCTCCCTGTGTGATGGATCTCAGTGTGATTCAGCAGAGAACATAAATAAGAGTCTGCTGACAGGTTCCCTGTAACTGGCGCTGGCCGTGCATACATAATGGCCGTATATTGCGGGAGGAGCTCTTGCACATATAATATTTATGGGGCCAGGCCTAATGCATCAGGCATTGTGGGTAATGCAGCCGTGATGGCGGCCGCTGTACAATCAGCAGTGGGAATGATGAGATGAGTGACCTGAGTGCTTGCAGCTTTAGCTGTGTGCTGAGCTTTCTGCTGATGCTGCGGGTCCACAGGCCTGGGAGAGGTTATATATTATTATGGAAGGTTTAGCTGCTGGATAGACGCCTCACATCTGGGGGATTCGCTGTGCTGGGTTTTTACCAGAGATGGCGCTGTGTTCTTGTGGCCAAACACAACCGCCATGTTCTCATCCTTCTAAAGGACCTTGTTCCAGAATCTTCTCCCCCCTTATACTGGTCCAATACCCTCTGTTATCCTGTCATGAACCTGAACATGTGACATGTGAACTGAGCGTCAGGTGAAACTGCTGGGACCTCCGTCCTCAGACGACTGTCTCCGTTCCCCTATATTCTCACTGTCATATGATGGACCTCACATTATTAGAGACTCTCAGACTGATGAGCAGGATATTGTTCATTGCTGGTGTCTTTCCTCCTTGACATTGGGTCACTACATACCTAAATGCAACAGCACTCCATCAATACGTTCTACTTTTATAGAGGTGGTCACACTTACCAATGATCAATCAAAGGAAATCGACCATCAAAATCGATGCCTGATAAACCAGGGACACTTACTCCTAGATCCAGGCACCGGGACTGTGGTAATCGCCTTACAACTGGTTATAGGGGGCTCTGCACTGCCATCATTTATATCAGGGACTACACTGACCCCACTGTGTATAAAGGGCACTACAATCCAATCTTTTATAATTATGCTAATGAGCGGAATGTTACTTTCCGTGTTATAGCTTCACAGGCTGTTACAGTGTGCAAGGAGCACTTCCCCCCTTTCACTTTATGAGATTGATGCAAGCACTGTGTTGCAGCCTGTGAAGCTACAGCATGGAGGGGCTCTGGTAACACCCCAGGAGCACTTCAGGCTCATTAGCATCATTTTAAAAAGTTGTTAGTAGAAGGAAGGAGGCCAAGGATAACAAATATAAGAAGATTACGATCTATGAGTTAGTGTCCCTGGGTTATCATGATGGATTTTTATGGTAGATTTCCTTTAGGTGCACAGGATGATCAGCCCCTTGCTGTAATTTACCTTCGTCTGAAAGCAGTAAGAGGAAGGTTACGTTATTCAGACTATTTCTAATAGACAATGGGGCAGATTTATTTACCCGGTCCATTCGCGATCCAGCGGGGGTGGATTCGGGTCTTCCGGCGATTCACTAAGGCAGTTCCTCCAACGTCCACCAGGTGTCTCTGCTGTGCTGAAGTCTGCCGAGGTCCGCCGGAGTTCACGATCCATTGCCGGGTGAAGGTAAGCGCGTGTCCAGCGACACTTTTTTTTTTTGTAAATGCGGCGGTTTTTCCAAATCCGTCGGGTTTTCGCTCGGTCACGCCCCCCGATTTCCGTTGTGTGCATGCCGGCGCCGATGCGCCACAATCCGATCGCGTGCGCCAAAATCCCGGGGGAAATCGGCGCAAATCGGAAATATTCGGGTAACACGTCGGGAAAACGCGAATCGGGTCCTTAGTAAATGACCCCCACTGACCAGATGGGATGTAATGTGGTGACGGGGCAGAGGGGGGCGCTCCTGTTGCAGCCAGACTTACTATAAGTAGTAGCCAATCTCCCGAAATATCCTCATATTCTTTGAATGTGGTAAGGATCGCCAGCACCAGACACCCGAGAACAATAAGAAACCTGAAAGACAAACAAAATGACACAATCAGATTGTAGAACAACAATCTTAAAGGGACAGAAAAAGAATTAAAGGGACGTAACTAGCTAAATCTATGAATGAGCTGTGAAAAGAACAGGTCACATCTGGGGGTGCAGCATCCAGCACCTCTCCATGACCTACAAACTCTTACCATGAATCATTATTAAAATAAAAGGCAGCATTTACATGACCTTTACTTTACACTGCGCCTTCCTGCAATTTTGCATCAAAATTATTATAATAAATAAAAAAAATGCAAAAATGCTAAGTTTTATATTTATTTAAAAGGGAAACTAAACAAAAGCTCCTGAAAGTGAACAAATCCTTGACTTTTATTCTTTATTTGGGAGATAACCAGTCCTTTCATCATGCACAGCGATTTTTTTTTTTTTTAATTTGGGGTAAACAATGCAAAAAGTCCATGAAAAAATCCATCAGGACCAACTTTTTCCATGACAGTCCTGATACCACGTGGCGATAGCGCAGATACCACAGATATATCAGGGATAGATAAATAGATGGTGAGGATCCGATCCAACCGAAATATTCCACCTGGAATTCTGCAAATGCTTTCTCCAGGTCCATCAGAGCCCTGCAAAAAGCGGCTGTAGAGGATTCCCAGAAGCTGATCATCTACCAGGGTCTACAGAGAGACTACAGACCGGCCCCGTACCCGGAGAGACTACAGACCGGCCCCGTACCTGGAGAGACTACAGACCGGCCCCGTACCTGGAGAGACTACAGACCGGCCCCGTACCTGGAGAGACTACAGACCGGCCCTGTACCTGGAGAGACTACAGACCGGCCCTGTACCTGGAGAGACTACAGACCGGCCCTGTACCTGGAGAGACTACAGACCGGCACTGTATCTGGAGAGACTACAGACCGGCCCTGTACCTGGAGAGACTACAGAGCGGCCCCGTACCTGGAGAGACTACAGACTGGCCCGTACCTGGAGAGACTACAGACCGGCCCCGTACCTGGAGAGACTACAGACCGGCCCCGTACCTGGAGAGACTACAGCCCAGCCACGTACCCGGAGAGACTACAGACCGGCCCCGTACCTGGAGAGACTACAGCCCAGCCACGTACCTGGAGAGACTACAGACCGTCCCCGTACCCGGAGAGACTACAGACCGGCCCCATACCCGGAGAGACTACAGACCGGCCCCTTACCTGGAGAGACTACAGACCGGCCCCATACCTGGAGAGACTACAGACCGGCCCCGTACCTGGAGAGACTACAGAGCGGCCCTGTACCTGGAGAGACTACAGACCGGCCCCGTACCTGGAGAGACTACAGACCGTCCCCGTACCTGGAGAGACTACAGACCGGCCCCGTACCTGGAGAGACTACAGACCGGCCCCGTACCTGGAGAGACTACAGAGCGGCCCCGTACCTGGAGAGACTACAGACCGGCCCCGTACCTGGAGAGACTACAGACCGGCCCCGTACAATTTTCTTGCATTGCCGCTATTTTCATTTCAGATAGAACAGACAAAAAGTTCTTCTATTTTCCTCTTCTCAGACCGGATCCATCTCATTAATTCCCGCACATTCGGACTGATTACCGCCTGTCACTGTATCAGCGCCTCATTTACTACAGCGCAGCCCCACAGTCTTATGGGAATCCTGTCAGGATTTATTAGTAATTGCTCCAATTAAGTCAGTAGCGCAAAACGGAACATCGAGACCCGAACTGAATCCTATTCATCAGCCGAGGAAAGACAATTATATGTTACCTGCACACAATGTAGAAAACATCATGTGCTGTACAAAAATACAAAAAAGTAGTAATATTTTACATTACTGTATATATTCTACAAAATTATATTGTACATTATGGGGCAGATTTACTTTCGCGATCACATTCGCGATCCAGCGGCACGTTCTCTGCGCTGGATTCGGGTCCGGCCGGGATTTATGATGGTAGTTCCTCCGCCGTCCACCAGGTGGCGCTGCTGCGCTGAAGTCCGCTGGAATGCCTCGAAATACACCGGCCTATCCAGGATGAAGGTGAGTGAAATTTTCGCAACACAATTTTTTTTTAAAATGCGGCGGTTTTTCCGAATCCGTTGGGTTTTCGTTCGGCCACGCCCCCCGATTTCCGTCGCGTGCATATCGGCGCCGATGCGCCACAATCCGATCGCGTGCGCCAAAATCCCGGGGCAATTCAGGTACAATCGGCGCAAATCGGAAATATTCGGGTAACACGTCGGGAAAACGCGAATCGGGCCCTTAGTAAATGACCCCCATTGTGCATGATCTTCGGACAATGCACTTTCTGTGAACTCCTCCGGACGGGAAAGTAAATGTGCCCCATTATACATGTGGTAGCAGAAGAAATTCTAACATTAATTAGGTGCAAAGACGGAAAATCAGTGCGATACAACGAGCTTCAGAGAAACCATGAAAATGTCATAAAAAATATGATCCAAAACAAACCTAAATGAAAAATGTGTGAAAAAAATACTAACACTGTGACGCCTCATTCTGTATGAAGGTGACCTTATTTCCCCTGAGTGTTCTCCTATGGACCAGTACCTCCACTCATACATTGGGGGTCATTTACTAAGGGCCCAATTCGCGTTTTCCCAACGTGTTACCCAAATATTTCCAATTTGCGCCGTTTTTCCCTCTATTGCCCCGGGTTTTTGGAGCACGTGATCGGATTGTGGCGCATTTACAAAAAAAAAAGTGTCACTGTACACGCGCTTACCTTCACCAGGTATAGGATTTTGCATTCCGGCGGACCTCGGGGAACTTCAGCGCAGCAGGGACACCTGGTGGACGTCGGAGGAACTACCTTAGTGAATCGCCGGAAGACCCGAATCCACCGCACAGAACGCGCCGCTGGATCGCAAATGGCCCGGGTAAGTAAATCTGCCCCATTGTATATCACGCTGCTTATATATTCTATATTTACTTCTACATTATACTGAACATTTGTCAGATCAAATTCTAAAGTTTTACAATTCAGAAATATTTGGAATGCTGCCAAACTGTGCCAAGTAATACTTCAATACAATCACCATCCCATACTTCAGTGCCAAGTAATATACCGCCACGTATTCCACAGAAAAAGTCCTGTATATTGCTGACACTGATTGCCTGCGTATACGACCTACTACTACAATACCTCCATATAATGCCCAAATAATACCGCCATATGCAGCTCACATTATACTGTAAGGTAAACAAGATTCAGAGAAAAGTTTCTTAAAAAGGTTTTTTTTAACTTTGGTTACTAAAAAGAGAAGATAAACTGAAGCTAAAAATATGTCCAAATTAATTACCGTAATAAAAAGAACGAGTTGTCAAACTTCTATAAAGGGAACCTGTCACCAGATTTTCCCCCATTAAACTCCTGCGCCCCCTCAGGTGGGGGATGAAATGTCCTTTCATAGAATGTGAAATTTCATCTGATTACCCATAAAAAAAACTGCTCCAAAGTCCTTTGCTTATGAGCCGAGAAGAGTCACTTTTATAGGCTAACGGGAGAGGGTAAATTCAGATGCCCCTATCTTTGGATCTATAGCACCTAGATGCTGCTTGTGTCATATTAAAGATAAGAATCTCATCTTTCGGATCAGTCGCTGCGGTTTCAGGAGCTACTGACTCAGAGATACAGTTAAAGACATAGACAGGAACTGGATCTTTAACTGCCTGTATCTCCGGTCCTGTAGATCATAGAACCACAATACCGACATGATCTAAAAGATGAGATTCTTACCTTTAATATGAAACCAGAAGCATATTTCTTGGTGCTATAAAGCCGGGGAGAGTGACGTCTGAATTGATATTCAACCTACAGCCTATAAACTTGACTCATCTTATCCTAGAAAGGACATTTCATACCCTACTTGAGGGGTGACTGGGGTAAAATCTGCTGACGGGTTCTCTTTAACTAGATTTAAATAGACTCTATTGTGGGATTTCTCGTAACAGGGATAACTGTAGCCACAATTCCCATGAGTAACAATCCAGGGACAGATTAGAGGGACGTCCATCTGTATTGTGGCGGCTGCGGATGTGCGATATCCAGGCTGAAAAGTTTATATGTCTATGTATACGGTTTTCATTATTCGCCAGGGACGCAGTGAAACTTATCAGCACTTTGCAGGTTTCCCTCCCACACACAATTACCCTAACGATAAAGCCACTCGGCTGCACCGGTTGCCATAGCTACATAAGAAACTTTTCGGAAAGGCTGAAATTTTATATTCCTTTCCTGTCCATGTAATGTCAGGTTAGAAGAAAAACAGTGGGTGATGCATCTGTGTACAGGTCTATGATGTCACAGGCTTCCCGGGTCTATGGGGTCATCCTGGCCATCGGCCTCAGACAATAGTGGCTGATCTGCAATATAAAAAACAGCCACTATACAATGTACGGCGCTGTGATGGCTGAACTGGCACACACTGATCTGATATTGATGACCTTTTATAAGGATAAACCTGCAATATTTTAGATATCTAATATTCTAGTCCCATTTTAATGCCCCTTTCATCCAAGTGTGTAATCAAGCATGATGTTCCTAGGTATAACCGGTGCATGTATAATAGGTCCTTAAAGGGTCCTTCCCATCTCAGCCATTGGTGGTCCTGTCCCCATGTAGTGGTCAGGAATTGCAGATACAGGTGACCATGACCATGCTGCATAGAGGTAACAGGAATTAGGGAATAGCACAGGATAGATGTGCTGAGCTCCTGCGCTGGAGAGAAAGAGAAGGTTCTGCACATTCTAACCTCATCGGGCACATTTACTAAGGGTCCACAAAGCGCATTTTCGTCCGGTTTCCCGACTGTTTACCGTTTTGCCCTGAATTGCCCTGGGTTTTTTGCGCACGCAATCGGATTGTGGCGCATCGGCGCCGGCTTGCATGCGACACAAATGGGGGGGGGCGTGGACGTCAGATAACCCGACTGATTCAGCCAGAATTTAAAAAACAAAATTGTGTCGCAAGATCAGCACTCACATGCACCGGGAAGAAGATGGTGAACTCCGTCGGACCTCAGCGGGGGAAGCGACACATGCAGGAAATTGGACGCACGATCTTAGTGAATCGCGGCAGCTCCGAATCCTCGCCGGACAACGCACAGTGGGGATCGTGACGGGACGGGTAAGTAAATGTGTCCCATCATGTTTGATTAACATCTTTAACCATCATATTAATTCTGTTTCCAGTTGTTCAACTCCACCGAACCATAGCAGTCATTGTGGACATGTACCAAACTTTTGGTTTGCATTTTCCTTTCATTTTTGAGAATTTTCATTTGCAACTTTTTTTGCTCCTATGAGGTTCGCCATTGTCTAGTTTTCTGCAGTGTTCCCAGATTTATCACCTGAATCCAGATGGGAAAGTTGCAACTTTTTTTAAAAGTTGCAAATCTAAGGCTGCCCCTGAGCAGGGAGATAAAAGCTTGGAACTGATTGCAACTTTTGTTTTAAAAAGTTGCAAATTCACTAAAGAACAAACGCCCCGTGTATCAATAAGGAAAAACCGCTAAGATACATCTGACCAACAGAAAAGCCAAGAAAAGTCCCAAAAAACAGATGGACAAAACCGGACTTATGATACATGTGCTACATTATCTCCATTTGGAGAGGACTCCATGGCGTTGAGGCTACATGCACATGATGTATGCCCTCCGCATCGGCGCTGCGAAGAGAAGCAAGGGATGAGCGCTGCTCACCCCCGCCCCTCTCCATAGGAACATATGGCGCACGGCTCCATAACATGGGAAAAGATAGGAAATGTCCTATCTTTTCCCGGGCTACGGAGCGGTGCGGTGCCGCACGTGAGCTGCACAGTACCGCTCCCGTACAGGGCCGTGAGCGCATAGAAGTGTATGGGGGACGTATATCGGCCGTATATACGTCCCCCATACATGTGTGTGAATGCACCCTGAATCTTTGAAGGAGTGGCTTTCCAACCCATGTTACTACTGAGAACCTGGCTCCAAGGCATCTCTGAAGAACATACAAAGACAAGCAGTTCCTAGCCCTAGTCCTAGCTAGAGGTTTCTAGTGACTTTGGGGGGGGGGGGGGGGGGGTGGAGGGGTCAGTAGCCATGATCCAAGACGCTCTAGGCTGTGTAGTGCTAACTACAACGAAGACACATAAAAGTTCAATATGAGCCCATTGGAGCTACTTTTTTAAATTCATATCCTCTGGGACTAAGAAAGTGAGGTGCCTCCATAATGGGGAGTATCACGGTCACCTCCATAATGGGGAGTATCACGGTCACCTCCATAATGGGGAGTATCACGGTCACCTCCATAATGGGGAGTATCACGGTCACCTCCATAATGGGGAATATCACGGTCACCTCCATAATAGGGAGTATCACGGTCACCTCCATAATGGGGAGTATCACGGTCACCTCCATAATGGGGAGTATCACGGTCACCTCCATAATGGGGAGTATCACGGTCACCTCCATAATGGGGAGTATCACGGTCACCTCCATAATGGGGAGTATCACGGTCACCTCCATAATGGGGAGTATCACAGTCACCTCCATAATGGGGAGTATCACAGTCACCTCCATAATGGGGAGTATCACAGTCACCTCCATAATGGGGAGTATCACAGTCACCTCCATAATGGGGAGTATCACAGTCACCTCCATACTGGGGAGTATCACGGTCACATCCATACTGGGGAGTATCACGGTCACCTCCATAATGGGGAGCAGTATCACGGTCACCTCCATAATGGGGAGCAGTATCACGGTCACCTCCATAATGGGGAGTATCACGGTCACCTCCATAATGGGGAGTATCACGGTCACCTCCATAATGGGGAGTATCACAGTCACCTCCATAATGGGGAGTATCACAGTCACCTCCATAATGGGGAGTAACACAGTCACCTCCATAATGGGGAGTATCACAGTCACCTCCATAATGGGGAGCAGTATCACGGTCACCTCCATAATGGGGAGCAGTATCACGGTCACCTCCATAATGGGGAGTATCACGGTCACCTCCATAATGGGGAGTATCACGGTCACCTCCATAATGGGGAGTATCAAGGTCACATTAATAATGGGGAGTATCATGATCACCTCCATAATGGGGAGTATCACAGTCACCTCCATAATGGGGAGCAGTATCACGGTCACCTCCATAAAGGGGAGCAGTATCACGGTCACCTCCATAATGGGGAGTATCACGGTCACCTCCATAATGGGGAGTATCACGGTCACCTCCATAATGGGGAGTATCAAGGTCACATTAATAATGGGGAGTATCATGATCACCTCCATAATGGGGAGTATCACGGTCACCTCCATAATGGGGAGTATCACGGTCACCTCCATAATGGGGAGTATCACGGTCACCTCCATAATGGGGAGTATCATGGTCACCTCCATAATGGGGAGTATCACGGTCACCTCCATAATGGGAAGTATCACGGTCACCTCCATAATGGGGAGTATCACGGTCAGCACCATAATGGGGAGTATCACGGTCACCACCATAATGGGGAGTATCACGGTCACCTCCATAATGGGGAGTATCACGGTCACCTCCATAATGGGGAGTATCACGGTCACCTCCATAATGGGGAGTATCACGGTCACCTCCATAATGGGGAGTATCACGGTCACCTCCATAATGGGGAGTATCACGGTCACCTCCATACTGGGGAGTATCACGGTCACCTCCATAATGGGGAGTTTCACAGTCACCTCCATAATGGGAAGTATCACGGTGACCTCCATAATGGGGAGTATCACAGTCACATCCATAATGGGGAGTATCACGGTCACCTCCATAATGGGGAGTATCACGGTCACCTCCATAATGGGGAGTATCACGGTCACCTCCATAATGGGGAGTATCATGGTCACCTCCATAATGGGGAGTATCACGGTCACCTCTTCTTTATCTCTCTGCTATAGCAATTTAGATGAGGTCTTGGTCCCAGACCATATATTTGGCCAGGGGCCTACATCAACCTTACTGGAGCCATAACTATATCTTCATGTCCCAGCAAAGGAGACTTCATATGCTGGGGCAGGACATGAAGAAAAGTCTAATAAGTCTCTATTGACTGTAATCCTGAAATTTAGGAACATAACTTAAGAGAGTGCAAAAGGTGCCCAGATGTCTCCTGCGCTAGTTCAGGAGTCTAGTTATACTGCAGGGAGAGTATATAATGATTTGGTACAATGGGATATAACCAAACCCCAAAAGAATTCTGCACAAAAAGTTCTAAAAATTGCAATTCTCAATTTTTTTTTACTAGCCAGATCTCAACGAAAATATAAAGGAAATCCCTCCAGAAACGGTCTCATCTGACTTCTGAACGTCGTCATGTCCATTATCTGTCAGATCCATCATCTTATATTTGTACGAATTGGGACCGGCTTTATATAGCGCATTGTGGTTTATGTTTTTTTTTTTTTATTACATAAGTCACATTCAACCGGGAATTGTAAAACTGAGATTTGCTCTGAGCAACAACCAATGTGTCCTTTCTAGAAGGTCATCTCCTTCTTCTGGTGCTGCAGGAGGTGGAAACTTCAGTTCTACAACATCCAAAGCAGAAAACCTATGGCTCAAAATGTACAAAGGAGTGGAATTTCTAAGTCTATGGCCCAATTTCATGCTGGGTTATTTTCTGAAAACGTAAAATATGAAATCATAGTAGGAAGTCAATTTTTATGGGATTGTCGTCTATTGGAGCACCTAAACCCTGTTATGGCAAAGCCCATGGTGCCAAAAGCTAACTATAGTCAAGACAGACATAGCATGTTGTAAAACGGAGGCAGACCATGACCCTTAGCTAAAAACTCCCCCTATATGTGCATAATACGCTCAACACGACACGCTCAACACGACACGGTCAACACGACACATTCAACTCTTTGTCCTTGCTTGAGCTATTGCTTTGTTTGGTATTCTTTGTATCTGTCCTCAGCTATGTTTAATCTACCAATCTCCCACTATAATACTCTGTACCTTGATGCCATTTTGGATTTGACTCGGCTTTGTCTGACTTTGCTATTATCTGTTGTATTGTTCAGCTGTGTCTTGTCTCTCCCGGTGTGACCCTGTTTTCCCTGACTTAGACTTGTGTTTACCGATTGCCTTGTTGTAGTTCTCTGTCCCTGTCCCTTGATTTCTCGTTACTCATCCACTCCACCATCCAGCAGCTGTCAGACAAGGTAAGTCTTCCCTGTCACCTTGTAGGGTCTTTCAGGGTCCTCTCATTAGGTTCCTGATGGTGGGCGGTTTTATCTACTGTAGGCAGGGCCATAGTCCGCAGGGACATCGCAGGGTTGGTTCACCACCACTTACCCTGTCTGACAGCTTGCGCCGAGTCTGGTTGTGGTGGTGCTATTCCCTGGACAGGTTTGTGACACATATCACATATGCACACACAAAAATAGCATATAAAGATCACATATACACACACATACAGCAAATACACAAATACATACAATACCATATGCAGATAATTAGCAAATGCAAACACATTTGTTAGTGCGTCAGGTCAGATGCCAGGCCCCCCTGACGCTACAGGCCCCATAGCAGCTGCCATGACTTTTACTGCTGTAGTTAAGCCCCTGTAGAATGCAGCATCTCATATCCACTAACCACAGCACAGTTTTTAAATTATATCACATTCTCCACGTTTCAGATGAAAGATTCACTGTAATTGGTTGATAGGAGCTCCAAAGGCAGCTTTGGTTTACACAGTTCCATAGAAACCAATAACAGCTCAGCTTTCAATTTTCAAGCAGAGAATATAAAATGAAAGCTGCTCTTTGATTGGTTACAATAGTCTCTGTACTATTCCTAAATCTGCCCTTATGCAGGGTGGTAAGGGGTTAAGTCCTGCGCTCCGATATATCAGGATCAATCCCGTAGCAGTACAACACAATTATCCCGGCTTATCACAGGCAATTATTTCATAAAATGTGCGGCGGTTTCTGTAATGTCATTATTAAATTACCAAATATCGTACATAATTTATGGGAAGGCGGATGGCGGCGAGTACAGCAGAGATTAGGGACTGCCAAGTTACACGAAAAGTGCTCCGAGCGGTCAGTGTGTTAAAATAGCAAAAATTTACTGCAACATTTTCTTAAAGGGATATTCTGACAAGAGACCCTTTAAATATGACACAGAGGTGCTTGCGTTCCTTAGCCCATACAGGTCTAGTGCGCCATTGTTCAGAAGTGCAGGACTGTAGGATCAGACTACACAGGGTTTGTTAGTAGTGTGTTACCATTGTAACATCCCCACCCGGGGCAGACAGTGTATGAGGCAGCTGAAGACTAGGAACGGGGTGGCCGCCGTGGTTGTGGCCTAGAGGTAGATGTCCTAGTGTAGGCCTCATCCACACCCGTCAGAGCCAACAGGTTAAAGCAAGAAGAGGGGGAGGTCCTGAGGCAACAAGGTTCCTCCTGGGGCAATCCCGGTGTAGGGATCAGGTGCCATCAATATGGTAAGTGCGAGAATGGGGCTCATTTACTAAGGGCTCCGTGGCCGCACTTTTGTCGGGTTTCACGAATTTTTCCATTTTGCGGCGAATTCTGCCAGGATTTTGGCGCACGCGATCGGATTGTGGAACATCGGCGCCGGCTTTCACGCAACAGAAATCGGGGGGCGTGGCCGTCGGACAACCCGACAGATTCGGAAGAAACGCAGAATTTAAAAGGTGGACCTTGGAGCAGCAGCGACACCTGCTGGATATCGGGCGCACGACTTTAGTGAATCCCAGCAGACCCGAATCAGCGACAACATGCCGTGGGATCGCGACTGGAACGGGTAAGTTAATGAGCCCCAATATGCAGAGTTCATCTCTCTGAGGGATGGTAGGAAACAGCAATAAGTACATCCGCCTGGTCCGCTAGGCCGAATTAATCTCAAGGGAGCTGCATCGGCTCTGCTGCATTAGCAGTTCTGTAGCAGCAAGAAACTAAGAACGCAGAAACCCCAGAGTTGAGCCAATAGCTGATTTTCCCTGTATTGCCCCAGGATTTTGGCGCACGCGATCGGATTGTGGCGCATCGGCGTTGGCATGCACGCGACGGAAATCGGGGGTGTGGCCGAACGCAAACCCGACGGATTCGGAAAAACCGCCGCATTTAAAAAAAAATATGTGTCGCGGAGCTTACCTTCACTCGGCCCGGCTCGGTGTATTCCATTGCGTTCCGATGCTCTTCAGCGCAGCAGCGCCACCTGGTGGACGGCGGAGGAACTACCTTAATAAATCCCAGCCAGACCCGAATCCAGTGCAGAGAATGCGCCGCTGGATCGCGAAAGGTCCAGTCGCGATCCAGCGGCGGGTTCTCCGGCGCTGATTCGGATTCTGCCGGGATTCACTAAGGTCCGTGCGCCGATATTCACCAGGTGTCGCTGCTGCGCCGAGGTCCGCTGGAGTTCACCTGCTTTTTTCTGGTGTATGTGAGTGCTTGATCTTGCGACACAAATGGCTTTTTAAATTCTGCGGTTTTTCCGAATCCTTCGGGTTGTCCGGTGGCCACACCCCCCGATTTCTGTCGCGCGAAAGTTGGCGCGATTGCGACAAAAATCAATCGCGTGCGCCACAATCCTGTGAAATACAGAGCAAAGAGGAAATATTCAGGAAAAACCCGACGGATTCGCGGCTGCGGACCCTTAGTAAATGTGCCCCTATGTGTCGGGAGCTGCTTTGTGTATTGTGCGGCTCTGATACTGTATTAGGTTTTATGTGCACATTAGGCTTATATTATTAATTTTTTTTTTAAATACATTTTTTATTGAATTTTAACAATTTTATACAACACAGGAAGGAAATCATTTCTGTAAACAAAGCTTACAGGAAGGGGGAGGGTAGAAAGAAGTCGGAGGAGGGGGGGGGTGGAGAGGGCAAGGTGGGAAGTGCAGGTGGTCCCCTACTTAAGGACGAGCGACTTACAGACGCCCCCAGTTACAGACGGACCTCTGGTGACCTCTCTGAATGCACTACTTTAGTCCCAGGCTTAGGTCCTATATATTAGGTCTCCATATACATATGCAGTGTGCGGTACGTTGGTATTGTTTCAACCACGTATGGCGGTATACCCTTTGTGCAATGTATGGTACTATTATTTATTGTACTGTATATTCTGGCAGTGTTTAGTGGTGATCATACTGTAGATTATTTGGCATTACTGTTTTGAGCTTGTACTTCCGGTGCTGTGATTACTGAGCACTGTATGGCGGTATACACTTTGTGCAGTGTGCGGTACTATTATTTAGTCATAGTACAATATATTCTTGCAGTGTTTAGTGTTAGTCTTCCTATGCATTAGTATTATGTCATTAATGTGTCAGTATTGTTTCAGCACTGTATGGCGGTATTCACATTGTGCACCATGTGGCAGTATGACTTTTTCAGTATATAACATACGGTATTATAGGAATGGGCATGAAATGGGATGGGAATGGTAGTATTTTCCCTTCTGAGTGTTTCGCAGCGATTCTGAGGCAGCAGGTGACCCGCGCCCCGGGCGCTCCTCCGCCTATTGCGGTCACATATGGCTGAGTGCGCTGATGTGTTGTAAGTAATTTCTGCGCCATGGGAATCACCCTAAATAATTCACCACCTCTCGCCATCCCGAGCTTCAAACGTGTTTCCTGCTTTCGGGCTAAATATACAGCGACCCAGGGGAACGCCCCACAAAGTAATTGTGTCCGAAAAACCCGGTGACGTGGCACGTGGCTCCTACATGGCATCTGCACAGAGGGAGGATGAGAAGCCGAATCTGGGGAACAGTTTCCCATAAATAAAATAAAGGTGGAAAATTATTTTTTAGCATCAATGAAATATTTACGAAGAGAATCCATTATATAAAAGACACCGAGCACAACGGATCAGCACCAGCACCTGAGACACGGGGGGAGGGGAGGAGGACAACATCATATAGAAAGAGGGAGAGATAGATAAATATCATACAGAGAGATAGATGGATGGATAGATAGATATGAGATAGATGGATGGATAGATAGATAGATAGATAGATAGATAGATAGATAGATAGATAGATAGATAGATAGATAGATAGATAGATAGATAGATATGAGATAGGAGATAGATAGATAGATAGATAGATAGATAGATAGATAGATAGATAGATAGATAGATAGATAGATAGATAGATAGATAGATAGATAGATAAATAGATAGCGTTATACAATGCTGTTTTCTTCAGTCTCTTTTGGAACCTATTCCATGGGGGGTTAGTGGCAACATGAAAGGTTTTGTCAAAATGGATTATTTGGACTTAAATGCCGATCAATAATCCATTAACAGTAAATAAATCATCTGATTCATCAGTGTATCAATACTTCATCATCCAGAGGAGAGAAGCCATAATGTGTGATAGGGGAGCACTACGAACTGCTCCCATCCAGTGTACTGATCCAGAGGACACAGATCAATCTTATCACCTAACAACTCACATCACTTACCTAATCCTAAATTACATCCTGTATTATACTCCAGAGCTGCACTCACTATTCTGCTGCTGGTGCAGTCACTGTGTACATACATGACATTACTTATCCTGTACTGATCCTGAGTTACATCCTGTATTATACTCCAGAGCTGCACTCACTATTCTGCTGCTGGTGCAGTCGCTGTGTACATACATGACATTACTTATCCTGTACTGACCCTGAGTTACATCCTGTAAATCTTTTATTTTATATAAAAATGAAAAACATAACAACCATAAACATAAATCAAGCCATAACTTCTGGCAAAACAAAACAATAATAATAATAACAAAACAATAATACAAACTAAAAGAGTCTTACGGAAATCTCCTGGCCCAGCCACACACACACCACACACTCAGCATAAGAACAAACAAAACCATCACCCATTCCCACCACCTAATTTTTTTTTTTTTTTTTTTTTTTTTTTGAAATACACAGCAAAATACACATAAACGAACAAGAAATAAACACAGAAATAACAATGAATATAACTGAAATAACATTAATAACATTAAATATAGCTAACTAAATCCCACGCCCATCACCCTCCCCCCCAGACACTGGTCTAACGTCCAAAGTTCGCGTTATATAGTCCAGACCAGTGCCCAGGATCGTACAGTCCAAGTCCCGTCCACCCCCCTCCCAACCTAACACCAACACCCCAAAACCAACCAACCTATAAACACACACAAGAACTATAACTACATATAACTATAAATAAATACACACTGTACACAAGATACAAACACATTAAACAAATCAACATAACAAATCCAAACCACATAAAGCCCAGGTTCGGTGCCTGCAAGCCCCTACATCACTATAACCTCAGATACAAAACAAAAATCTACAGTGTCAGCTTCAGCCCAACACCAGGAGAGGAGATGACGGACTAAGGGACACTAAAGGAGAACCCCCTCCAAAGGAGAGAGGCCCTCCCCGTGCCCAGCCTCTCATACTCCAGAGAGCGCACCTTCACCAGGTCACCCAGAATGTTCCTAACCACCTCATCCACCGGGAGGATTTTACGCTGCGTCGATACTAAACACCGTGCGTTCCACGTGTGGAACCTGACCACTAGACTGACTAGGAATAACGTGCAGCGGTCCCGGCCACCCAGGCCTCTGAATGCTCCATAGGCCCACTCCGCATAGGAGAGACCGGCCAACCCGGGCCAATGGATGGAAGCGCCCACCCGGTTGTACACCTCTGTGTTAAAGGGGCACTGAAGCAGGAAGTGGTCCATGCTCTCCAGCAGGCCACCGCACTCCTCCCGGGGACAACCCCTTTCCTCAGAGCTCCTACACTTCAGATTGTCCCTCACACACAGCTTTCCATGGAAGCAGCGCCAAGCCAAGTCCCAAAACTTCAAGGGGATCCTGATGGAATTCAAAAGACCTAAACCCACCCCAAGATCCCGACTTGGGCAATCCCTGAGGGCCAGAGGCTTCTGGAAACGGGCAAACAGAACCCTCCTGTCAAGGAGTTTCCTCGACAAAGTCCTGATCTCCCACATTCCCAGACCCCACCGGCGAATCACCTTCAGAACCGGGGTAGCGTAAGCCGGAAGATGCCCATGCGGTGTACGAAGATCCTTCACTTGTCCTCCTGTCTCCCATTCCTGGAAGAAAGGCCGAAACCATCCCCTGCAGGAGTATACCCACGGAGGAGCCCTCTCTTTCCAGAGGTTTGCAACATTGATCTTAAGAAAGGTATTCACTAGGAACACCACAGGGTTGACCATACACAACCCTCCTTGTCTCCTCGTGCGGTAAGTAACCTCCCTCTTGATAAGGTTCAGCCTATTCCCCCATAACAGCTGGAAGAACAGACTGTACACCCGAGTCCAGAGGGGCTCTGGCAACATGCACACACTGCCCAGATATATCAGCAATGGGAGCAGGTAAGTTTTAATCAAGTTCACCCTTTCCCTGAGGGTCAAAGACCAACCCTTCCACTGGTCCACCCTCTGAGCGGCGATCTTAAGCCTGCCGTCCCAGTTTTGCATGGGGTAATCCCCCTGGCCAAATTCGATGCCGAGAACTTTGGCAGAGTCTTGGGGCCCTGGAAGAGTGTCCGGGAGATCAAAGCCTGGATCCCCCTCTCCCAGCCAGAGACTCTCACACTTATCCCGGTTGATCTTGGACCCAGAAGCCTCTGAGTAGCGGTCAACCTCTGACATCACCCATTGCGCCTCCCCTCTCGAGGACACAAAAACGGTGACATCATCGGCATAGGCTACCACCCTTAGAGTGGCTTCCGGTGCCGCCTGGTCCATCCCGACTCCCACCAACGGCCCACGATCAACCCTCCTAAGGAATGGGTCAATCGCGAACACGTATAAAAGTGGGCTCAGAGGACAACCCTGGCGAACACCAGACCCGACCTCAAAAGGGTGGCCAATCCAACCGTTCACAAGCGGGAAACTCTCTGCCCCTGCGTACAAAACTTTCAGCCAATTGACAAACACCCCCGGCAGGCCATACCTCAGAAGGACAGACCAGAGGTACTCGTGGTTAACCCGATCAAACGCTTTTGCCTGATCCAAGGACAGCAAGTACCCCTTCCAGTTACCAGCCCTGCCCTGCTCCACTGCCTCCCGGACACAAAGCACAGCACTAAATGTACTGCGGCCTGGAACAGAGCAGTGCTGGGTCCCCGAAAGGAGCCGGGGTGCAAACTGCACCAGCCGATTAAACAGCACCTTTGCCAAAACCTTTCTGTCCGTATTGAGAAGCGCTATGGGACGCCAGTTCTCAATACGAGATCGGTCCTTACCCTTTGACAGGATGATCAGGGCAGACCTCCTCATTGACTTCGGCAGAGCGCCCGAGGAAAGACACTCATTGAATACCTCAGTCAAGAGGGGAACCAAGGCGTCCTTAAAGGTCTTATAAAACTCAGATGTTAAGCCATCCGGACCTGGCGATTTCTTGAGGGCGAGCCCTTCAATCGCCCGGCTGACTTCCTCTTCCCTGATCAGCTCTGTCAAAACATCAAGAGAGGGGTCTACTCCTGGCTCAGGGACAGTTTCAGCCAGGAAAGCCGACATCACATCCCGATCTAGATCCTTCCTGCCCAAGAGGTGTGAGTAGAAGGATCTGACGACCTCCAGGATCCCTGATCTGGACCTTTTCAGGGATCCCGTACTGTCAACCAGTCCTGTGACAACTTTACCATTCACTGACATCTTGCAGTTTCTGTAAGGGTCGGGCGAGCGGTATTTCCCGTAATCCCTCTCAAAAACCAAAGATGCGTGTCTATCGTACTGACACCTCTTCAGCAAGGATTTCACTCTGGAGATGTCCTCACGACTACCTCCAGTCGAGACGAGATGCTCGAGTTTCCTCCTCAGGCCCTGATACAGGCGGTACCTGTCCAGGCTCCTGAGGCTCGAGAGCTGGCGGAAGAATCTCGCCACCCTTTTCTTGAGCATCTCCCACCACTCTGACTTACTGCTACAAAGGCCCAGCAATGGTACCTGGCTCTGAAGAAAGTCCTCAAAGGATTGTCTTATCTCTGCTTCTTCCAGGAGAGACGAATTGAGCTTCCAGTAGCCTCTTCCCATCCGGGGGGTCTCTGTAACATTCAGAGAAAACAAAATTAAACAGTGATCGGAGAACTCCACCTCAACAACGGACACTGCTGAAGAGATGGCTTCCTCCTTTAAATAAAACCTGTCTATTCTAGACCTGCAGCTACCCCTATAATAGGTGAACCCCGCGTGGCCTGGGGTGTGCCGGATGTGGACATCCACCAGGCGAGCCTCACTAGCTATGCTATTAAGAGCGACGCTATCATAAGTCAGCTTGTCTCTGGAACCTCCCCTATCCTGGGACCTCGTGACAGCATTGAAGTCCCCTCCAAAGACCACCTGCCGACTTGTAAAAAGGTAGGGCTTGATCCTCATAAAGAGACACTTCCTGTCCCACTTGGACTGGGGACCATAGATGTTAATTAGGCGAAGTTCTTGTCCCTTCATGAGGACATCCAGGATCAGGCACCTCCCCATTTCTAACTCAATAACTCGTCGGCATTCTACCGGTGCGGTAAAAAGGACCGCCACTCCACTATACGGCTCGGCCGCAAGAGACCAATAGGAAGGCCCATGTCTCCATTCCCTCTTAGCTTTAAACACGGCCGCCAAATCTGGCAGCCTGGTCTCCTGCAAAAATAAAATGTCGGCTTCAACGCGGCCGAGAAAATCAAAGGCCGCAAATCTAGCCGCATCAGACTTAATGCTGGCGACATTAATGGACGCCAGCGTCAACGGAGTGGGTGCCGCCATCATGAGTGATTGAGTTAGACGGCTTTTTTCTTACTACCTCCCTTCCCTCTACTGTCCTCTGAAGATGAACCCTTTTGCCTTTTCCCTTCAGAATTGGGGCAACTTCTTTTTAACGAAATTGAGGTGTCCATGTTATTACTGGCCCCCAAGGACCCACCCGGACCACCCTCTCCTTCGTCCTTGTCTCCTGACTCTGAGTCAGTCTCCCACTCTGAGGACCCAGCATCCCCAGAGGATAGAGACTCGGCGCCCCCTGCAGGCTGCTCCGCCGCCACCTCCAGAACCCCACCCTCAGCCTCTCCTTCCGAGGAGGCGATCTCATCGAGGGTGAGGAACCGGTTGGAAAGCTCAACCAGAGGGGAGGAAGTTTTCCCTTCCTTAGGTACCTTAGATACACCGCGTTTTTTCTTTTTCTGCTTGCGCTTATTTTCTAGCCAAATCCTGTTATCCTCATCCATACTCTCATAATGGGAGGACGTGGAGGACATGGCACCTTTCTCGCGCTCCATCCTCCTGACCTCCTCATCCAACTCATCATCCCTCAGGGCCTCAGTAGCATGACCAGCCTCTGAGGAAGGACCAAGGGTCACCCCAGCAACCTGAGGTTTCCCCAGTTCTCTCCCTTTTTGTCTGGCTTCAAGCCGCCTCAACTGAGAAGGTGACTTATTCTTACTTTTCTTCACAGGCCCCTCAGCTCCTCCACCTCTGCTGGTACCTTCCCCAGCAGAAGCAACCTCATGGCTCTCCTCCACTGGGGTCACAACCGCATTGGCAAAGGAGCGAGGACAACGGCTGAAAGGGTGACCGAGCTCACCACACAGGTTACACCTAATGTCCTTACAGGATGCAGCGAGATGACCTAGCCCACCACACAAAGCGCACTTCTGCACTTGGCAGCTGGCGCTAAAGTGGGTGGGGTCACCGCACCTGTGACAGACCTTCGGCTGCCCCTGGTAGAAAATCAGGATTCTGTCCCGCCCAAGAAAGGCTGAAGAAGGAATGTGGGCGACCGTGCCGCCTGAACACTTCAACTTCATCATGAAGGTCCAGGCCCCAGACCAAATGCCAAATTCATCGCGGTTTTTCTGAGGTACCTGAACTACTTCGCCATAACGACTTAGCCAAGTCATGATGTCCATGCAAGAAAGTGACTCGTTACGGGTCAAAACGGTCACCTTCTTGACTGTGTTTTGGCGAGACACTGCTTGCACAGCAAAGTCTCGCCATGCGGGCTCGTTCTTTGCCAGCTCATAATTCGACCAGAAGAGCTCTAAGCCCTCCGGCCGAACAAAGCTGACATCGAACTCCGGAGTACCATAAGGATGTATCAGGGCAAAGATGTCACTAGCCCTGAAGTTCATCTTCAGGAGGAGCTCCACCACCCTTGACCTGGGTGGGCATGCGTCACTGCCCCTCCAGCGAAGACGAACCACATTCCTACGGGAAGCACCGGGCCCAGTTGTGGGTAAAGACCATACAGTCTCTCCCCCCCTTTTCTCTTGGAAGGCTGCCAGGCCATGCCTGTCTGTCCAGAAGGACAGATCAACATCTCTCCCCTCTACATTGATTGACTTTTCCCCTCTCCTGAGAGCCTCCAGAAGACGCCTTTGCAAAACGCTATTCCCAGAGCCAGGAGACAAGGAGTTAACCCCACTTGCCCCAGCGGTGACACTCGCATAGCTCCTTATGGGAGCGGCCACCACTGGGGGTGCAGATGGTCCAGCACGCACACCAGGATCACCCCCCTCAGCACCATTCACCACTCCAACATTCACCACACTATGTACAATACTGCCTCGCTTCCTTGCATCACTCACACCAGCTGGGCCAGGAGGACCTGGGGTTGCCTCGGCGTCACTGGACACTGGGGGTAGAGCCACCTCCATAGCTGATACAGCCTGAGAAGAGGCAGCTCCAACCCCGATCTTACTTGTGCCCTCTGCCTCATTGGCATTAACCCCTTGTTGACCAGCTGTTTTAATGTTTGAGCACCGCTGCTCGCTAGATGCATGAGGTCTCTTTTCTTTATGAAGTCCGGACAGTCTCTTGTTACCATCTCCTGGGTCAGATGATCCAATGCAAAATAATATTTTTCCTGCACCCTTTCCTGCAGGCTGCACAGGACGCTTGGGAGGCGCCGCACTACAAGCCCCAGCAGCCCCATCACACTGCCGCTGCTTACCGGAGCAAGCAACAGCCACAGCGCTAGGGGCCACAGGAGCCACCGCCACTGCCCCTGGCACAGGGCCACCCCCCCCTCCCACTGGGGGGCAGCGCACAGTACCATCACCTGCTGGATCGCCCTCACTGTCCGGCCTTTCAGCCGATGCCTTCCCTGCACCATCCTTGCTACTACAAACAAGGCTGGTGCTCTGCGCCATGATGGAACGTGGCTTTGCACTCTCCCCGCACCCTGGCACCGAGTCCACTGCAGGATTCGTGCTGGGCTGGGCAACGGGGCCTACACGACAGGCTGGCACTGCTGCCCGCCCGGAGGGAACAGGGAGGGGACGAAACACCAGATTCACCTCCTGAGACGCCTTGGTCTTCTTGGCTCTCTTCTTTCTCTTTAGGTCGTCATCCGGGATCTCATCGCCGAAGGAGAAGTTTTGGAGGTGAACTGGGGACTCAAGCTGACGTATTTGAGCCATTAGCGCCCCTCCCTGGCCGCTGTCATCACTTTCCTCCTCCAGGTTGGCAGAGCCGCAGCCTGATGGTAATGGCGCTTGCTCCGCAGGCAGCCTGTCGTGCGAGGCCTGCTGGTGTTGGTGCAGGCCACCAGACGGACACGGCAGGTCTTCCTCATCCTCCTCATCATCGCCATCGCCTTCATCCGCCTGGATCTGAAGCCCCTTCAGCTTTCTCAGCTTCTCCTGGCGCATCTCCTCAAATCTGGCGTCATTGTCCAACTTTTCCCTGAACGGACCACTGTGCTCCCGGATCAACCGTCGTTTTTCCTGCAGAGCGGTGACCTCGGCTTTAAGTCTGTCAATGGTGTTAAGATGATCAGACTTTTTCTTCTGTGTAGCCACCCCCGCTAGGGCCAAGGTCTCGCGTATCTCCTCCTGGAGCCTATTCATCGCCTTGCCAGCGTCCTCGTACTCACGGAGGTGCTCAGCAATCCGGGAGCCATAGATGGTAGCAGACTCCCGGGCCTTTAGGTGTCCCCATGCTTTTTGCACACCTCCGTGAGCACCCAGCTTTCCAGCTGAACCACCCAACTTTCCCGCACAGTCACTCAGCTTTCCAGGAGGAGCACTCAGGCTGATGTTACTTGCCTTGATCTTCTGTGAACCGGAGACCTTGCGGCTTCCCTGGGTCTTGGGGGTGGCAGCCGAGGTCACATCGCTGCGTCCTTGGGTTCGGGCAGATCTTCTCACCCCCTCCATGTTGGCCGGTATCTGGCTTTTCCTGCCCCCCGCCGGCCTGGTCCGAGAGGCAGAAGCCCGGGATTTGCCTGGTTCACTCATCCCAGAAAACCCACTCCCTCCCTGGGGAGGAGAGAGCAGGCCTGGGTGGATTGATCTTCCACCAGGTGGTGCAGGAGCTCAGCAGCACACAACCACACCCTTCAGTAGCACACAGCAGAATGAGATTGCACGCACTATTCTGCTGCTGGTGCAGTCACTGTGTACATACATGACATTACTTATCCTGTACTGATCCTGAGTTACATCCTGTATTATACCCCAGAGCTGCACTCACTATTCTGCTGCTGGTGGAGTCACTGTGTACATACATGACATTACTTATCCTGTACTGATCCTGAGTTACATCCTGTATTATACTCCAGAGCTGCACTCACTATTCTGCTGCTGGTGCAGTCACTGTGTACATACATGACATTACTTATCCTGTACTGATCCTGAGTTACATCCTGTATTATACTCCGGAGCTGCACTCACTATTCTGCTGCTGGTGCAGTCACTGTGTACATACATGACATTACTTATCCTGTACTGATCCTGAGTTACATCCTGTATTATACCCCAGAGCTGCACTCACTATTCTGCTGCTGGTGCAGTCACTGTGTACATACATGACATTACTTATCCTGTACTGATCCTGAGTTACATCCTGTAGTGATTGGGTAACAGTAGAGGGTGACTTAGGGGTGTTGGGGTGCGCTCCCCTTACAAGCTTTGATTTCGTTACTAGAGATGCTGTCAGTACACTGTGTACGGTTTGGCGGTGCGTTACTTACACCAGGGGATTAGTCTCTTATCTTGGCAAGAAAATAAAAAATCAAGCAGCTCACATCTAATAAATGTACAAATGTTGTGGATACAGAGATGTAGCGGTGCTGAGTCAGTCCAGTGTTGTACTGTTTAGTTTGATGCAGCAGAGTTGAGTTGGTTAAGTGTATCTTAGCGGAGTCTTTCCAGTGCAGGACATGTGTTTTCCGTGTAGTAGGGCTGGATCTGTCAGATGTAGCAGAGTGGATTTTGTGACGTACATCCAATGCACTTTGGTGGAGTTTATGACACTTTTATAGTATGGTTATGACGTGTTTATAAGGTCAAGTCGTAATGAGTTTGTAACTTGCATTATTCAGATGAAGCAGAGCTGAGTTTAGTAGGGCCTTAAGAGCCAGGACGAGGCACCAAAAATACAATCCGGCTCTGCTACATACAAGTATTTCCCATATTGAATTACTGGGAATCACTTCTCAATGTTAAAGTCGACAAAACCCTTCTCGACCCTGAGGCCACGTCTCCGCTCCCCTGACCCGACTTTCCATGATGTAACAGCGCCGCAATCCCGGCTCTTGTTTTCTTCTCTGTTTTCGGACTTATATGATATTTCCCTGTGTTTCCCACGTCCGTCACATTCCGGAGAAATATGTGCGACCATGAAACTGATGGGAAAGGGATCAAGATCAACAAATCCAACAAAGATGCTATGGCTGGAGTCCTGGAGGAAGCTCCCGCTATACTACAGCTAATGCTACAGCCAAAACCCATTCACATTCATGTATTATATACATACTTTAAAATATTTTTAGAAATTTAGATATAGATGTTTTTTACACTGACCCATCATTACATCACTACTGACAATAGATGATGTCACAGCTTATCTCCTCCCCCTCCCTGTACAATGACCTCTATATAGATAACACTGACCCATCATTACATCACTACTGACAATAGATGATGTCACAGCTTATCTACTCCCCCTCCCTGTACAATGACCTCTATATAGATAACACTGACCCATCATTACATCACTACTGACAGTAGATGATGTCACAGCTTATCTCCTCCCCCTCCCTGTACAATGACCTCTATATAGATAACACTGACCCATCATTACATCACTACTGACAATAGCTGATGTCACAGCTTATCTCCTCCCCCTCCCTGTACAATGACCTCTATATAGATAACACTGACCCATCATTACATCACTACTGACAATAGATGATGTCACAGCTTATCTCCTCCCCCTCCCTGTACAATGACCTCTATATAGATAACACTGACCCATCATTACATCACTACTGACAATACATGATGTCACAGCTTATCTCCTCCCCCTCCCTGTACAATGACCTATATAGATAACACTGACCCATCATTACATCACTACTGACAATAGATGATGTCACAGCTTATCTCCTCCCCCTCCCTGTACAATGACCTCTATATAGATAACACTGTCCCATCATTACATCACTACTGACAATAGATGATGTCACAGCTTATATCCTCCTCCTCCCTGTACAATGACCTCTATATAGATAACACTGACCCATCATTACATCACTACTGACAATAGATGATGTCACAGCTTATCTCCTCCTCCTCCCTGTACAATGACCTCTATATCGATAACACTGACCCATCATTACATCACTACTGACAATAGATGATGTCACAGCTTATCTCCTCCCCCTCCCTGTACAATGACCTCTATATAGATAACACTGACCCATTATTACATCACTACTGACAATAGATGATGTCACAGCTTATCTCCTCCTCCTCCCTGTACAATGACCTCTATATCGATAACACTGACCCATCATTACATCACTACTGACAATAGATGATGTCACAGATTATCTCCTCCCCTCCCTGTACAATGACCTCTATATAGATAACACTGACCCATCATTACATCACTACTGACAATAGATGATGTCACAGCTTATCTCCTCCTCCTCCCTGTACAATGACCTCTATATAGATGACACTGACCCATCATTACATCACTACTGACAATAGATGATGTCACAGCTTATCTCCTCCCCCTCCCTGTACAATGACCTCTATATAGATAACACTGACCCATCATTACATCACTACTGACAGTAGATGATGTCACAGCTTATCTCCTCCCCCTCCCTGTACAATGACCTCTATATAGATAACACTGACCCATCATTACATCACTACTGACAATAGCTGATGTCACAGCTTATCTCCTCCCCCTCCCTGTACAATGACCTCTATATAGATAACACTGACCCATCATTACATCACTACTGACAATAGATGATGTCACAGCTTATCTCCTCCCCCTCCCTGTACAATGACCTCTATATAGATAACACTGACCCATCATTACATCACTACTGACAATACATGATGTCACAGCTTATCTCCTCCCCCTCCCTGTACAATGACCTATATAGATAACACTGACCCATCATTACATCACTACTGACAATAGATGATGTCACAGCTTATCTCCTCCCCCTCCCTGTACAATGACCTCTATATAGATAACACTGTCCCATCATTACATCACTACTGACAATAGATGATGTCACAGCTTATATCCTCCTCCTCCCTGTACAATGACCTCTATATAGATAACACTGACCCATCATTACATCACTACTGACAATAGATGATGTCACAGCTTATCTCCTCCTCCTCCCTGTACAATGACCTCTATATCGATAACACTGACCCATCATTACATCACTACTGACAATAGATGATGTCACAGCTTATCTCCTCCCCCTCCCTGTACAATGACCTCTATATAGATAACACTGACCCATTATTACATCACTACTGACAATAGATGATGTCACAGCTTATCTCCTCCTCCTCCCTGTACAATGACCTCTATATCGATAACACTGACCCATCATTACATCACTACTGACAATAGATGATGTCACAGATTATCTCCTCCCCTCCCTGTACAATGACCTCTATATAGATAACACTGACCCATCATTACATCACTACTGACAATAGATGATGTCACAGCTTATCTCCTCCTCCTCCCTGTACAATGACCTCTATATAGATGACACTGACCCATCATTACATCACTACTGACAATAGATGATGTCACAGCTTATCTCCTCCCCCTCCCTGTACAATGACCTCTATATAGATAACACTGACCCATCATTACATCACTACTGACAATAGATGATGTCACAGCTTATCTCCTCCCCCTCCCTGTACAATGACCTCTATATAGATAACACTGACCCATTATTACATCACTACTGACTATAGATGATGTCACAGCTTATCTCCTCCCCCCTCCCTGTACAATGACCTCTATATAGATAACACTGACCCATCATTACATCACTACTGACAATAGATGATGTCACAGCTTATCTCCTCCTCCTCCCTGTACAATGACCTCTATATAGATAACACTGACCCATCATTACATCACTACTGACAATAGATGATGTCACAGCTTATCTCCTCCCCCTCCCTGTACAATGACCTCTATATAGATAACACTGACCCATCATTACATCACTACTGACAATAGATGATGTCACAGCTTATCTCCTCCCCTCCCTGTACAATGACCTCTATATAGATAACACTGACCCATCATTACATCACTACTGACAATAGATGATGTCACAGCTTATCTCCTCCCCCTCCCTTTACAATGACCTCTATATAGATAACACTGACCCATCATTACATCACTACTGACAATAGATGATGTCACAGCTTATCTCCTCCCCCTCCCTTTACAATGACCTCTATATAGATAACACTGACCCATCATTACATCACTACTGACAATAGATGATGTCACAGCTTATATCCTCCTCCTCCCTGTACAATGACCTCTATATAGATTACACTAACCCATCATTACATCACTACTGACAATAGATGATGTCCCAGCTTATCTCCTCCCCTCCCTGTACAATGACCGCTATATAGATAACACTGACCCATCATTACATCACTGCTGACAATAGATGATGTCACAGCTTATCTCCTCCCCCTCCCTTTACAATGACCTCTATATAGATAACACTGACCCATCATTACATCACTACTGACAATAGATGATGTCACAGCTTATCTCCTCCCCTTCCCTGTACAATGACCTCTATATAGATAACACTGACCCATCATTACATCACTACTGACAATAGATGATGTCACAGCTTATCTCCTCCCCTTCCCTGTACAATGACCTCTATATAGATAACACTGACCCATCATTACATCATTACTGACAATAGGTGATGTCACCGCTTATCTTCAGGGACATTACATAGTACTTTCTGCAGTCTACATGTTCACATTCCCTTTAATTGCTTAAAGGGATACCACAACGACAAATCATGTGTGTTACATAACAATCAGTCCTGACTAGCAGATTCCTGAAGACAATGCAGTCCTTGTTGTTACATTGTTACCGCGAACGTGTTGACAAACTCCTCACCACTACACGCACCGCGCTCAGCACTGCTGCATTCTGACACAACAGCCCCGGCCCGTGGCGAATGTTATCAGGGCATCTTTAGCACATTCCCGGGTGACGGCGGCCGCCTTCCCCTCCCGTGTTATTCCACACTCTCTCCGCAGGTGACGTGCGCCAAAAGCTAAAAAGCGTAAATCTCTTAATCCCGTGGTATGAAGCAAAATCCACAGATTTCCTGGAGCTGCGGAATAGTTTATCCTCATTGTGAGCGGAGTGTAAGAACGTCGGTGATGATGATGATGATGATGAGAGTCGCACATCTCTATGGGATGAGGAGGACAATGAGCCCCATCCCCCGCCCCGGCCTGATATACACATATAATACCTTCACCCCCTTCCTCTATTATTCTGTTTCCACATTGAATTGATGTCAATTCCTATAAAAGGCTCCGGCGAGATCCGATTATTTCCCGTCTGCTCTTTGGTGTCTCATTGATTTGCTGCGTTTTGCTTTCCAGCACCTTTGCGCCGATCCAATTGTCCCCTATTGTAAAGCATTGCGGATCGCTATTACCGCCACTATCGCGGCTCCTCTATTCTATTAGCGTTTATGAGAAAATACCGATCCCATGGAAAGCCATAATAGTGCGTCCTGCAGACGCTGATAAGGAGCGGGGGATGGGGACGCCAGATCCGCGTTATCACTGCAGCCACCGAGCTGAATATCGTCATATGGACCCAAGAACTCAACACTTTACACTCATTTATAGGGGATTTGTCCATCTCATTAATTGATACATTGTAGAACTTTTCCCATTGATCAAAGCATGAAAAATTACTCAACACTGCGTCTATTTAACCCCTTCCTGCCAATGCCCTTTTTGTTTTGACGTCTCCGTTTTTTTGCCCCCTTCTTTAAAAATCCATAACTTTTTCTCATTTCCTGTGTACAGAGCTTTATAAGAGCTTCTGCGGAACAAATTGTACTTCCTAATGGCGGTATTTCTCTTCCATTCCTTATACAGGCAGTCCCCTAGTTAAGGACACCCGACTTACAGACAACCCATAGTTACAGACGGACCCCTCTGCCCACTGTGACCTCTGGTGAAGCTCTCTGGATGCTTTAAAATAGTCCCAGATTGCAATAATCAGCTTAAAATTGTCTGCAATGAAGCTTTATTGATAATTCTTGGTCCTATTACAGCAAAAAAATTTGAAACTCCAATTGTCACTGGGGCAAAAAAAAAAATTGTCGGGAACTACAATGATAAAATATACAGTTTCGACTTACATACAAATTCAACTTAAGAACAAACCTACAGTCCCTATCTTGTATGTAACCCGGGGACTGCCTGTACAGGCAGTCCCCGGGTTACGTACATGATAGGTTCTATAGGTTTGTTCTTAAGTTGAATTTGTATGTAAGTCGGAACTGTATATTTTATAATTTTAGTTACAGCCCAAAAAAATTTTTTTTGGCCCAGTGACAATTGGATTTTCAAAATCTTTTGCTGTAATGGGACCAAGGATTATTAATAAAGCTTCATTACAGACACCTTACAGCTGATCATTGCAGCCTGAGGGCACATTCACATGGCCAGCTGCGGGGACGTACATGCATCCGCATGTACGTCCCCATAGACGGCAATAGCGGCGCGGCACAGATACGGTGCCACACATGTGTGGCACCGATCCGGGCTGCACACCGCAAAAAGATAGAGCATGCTCTATCTTTTGGCGTATGTGCGGCCGTGCACCGCTATTCTCTATGGAGGGAGGAGGGGTCACCTCCTCCTCCACTCCAGCACACGGCGGTATGCCTGCACGGCGGGCATACCCCGTGTGAATGGACCCTAAGGGTGATGGCACACACGGGGTTTTGAACGCGTTTTTGGGCTGTTTTTAACCAGTCCGTTAAAAAAAATCCATGCGTTAAAAAACACATCCGTTTTTGACAGGTTTGACCAATTATCTTAATTCAAACTGGTCAAACACGCATGCGTTTTTATGACGGACTGCTTGAAAACGGGCCGAAAACGCGCTCAAAATGCCACGTGTGCCATCACCCTGAGACTATAGTAACATCCAGAGACTTCACCAGAGGTCACAGTGGGAAGAGGGGTCTGTCTGTGACTAGCGGTCGTCTGTAAGTCAGATGTCCTTAAGTAGGGGAACGTCTGTACTGGAAAGCAGGAAAAAAATGACAAATGCAGTAAACTTGACGCAAAAAAAAACGATTTTGCAGCATTTTTCGTTGTGTTTTTTACGTTTTTTTTTGGGTTGATGCAATTACGGGGATATCAAAATTAGCCAGGTTTTATTAGGTTTCAAAATATTAAAACCTTTGGAAAAAGTTATTCTGTTTTCCATATTCTGAGGTTAATAACATTTCCATACTTTGGCGCACGGAGATGTGTAAGGTGTCACTATTTGCAGGACGTGATGATGTTTACATTGCTACCATTTGTGGGACTGTAAAACCTTTTGATCGCTTTTTATTGAATTTTATAGTTGCAAAATGACCAAAAAAAAGTCATGTTTCAGACATTTTGGCGCCAAGTTTTATTACGAGGTTCAATGCCAGAAATAACCGGTTTTTATAATTTTGACAAATTGGGATTTTTGAGACATGGTGTTTATGATTATTATTGTTATTTTTGTTTTCATTTTTATAACAATTCTAGGGAAAGGAGAATCCATTTTTTAAATTTTTTTTATATTTTTTTAACTTTTTTTTTCTTATTTTTTCTAATATTGCTTTTAGACCCCCTAGGATTTTTCTGGTTTACAACTTTTATAAAAAATCCCCCAATGTTAGTGACAGTCAATAGTAAATAAATGTGTATTGATGTACAGATATTACCGGAATCCAGAATACGGCAGCGATTACCGTATTATATAGATGGAAATGAGTGCAATGTATAGGAATTTGCATTCAATCGTAATGTGATCAAAAGATCCAATCAATCATCTGCCAGAGACGACAGCGCCCCGAGCCCGCGGATACAGGAGCGTCTGACGTCAGCAAATGGGAAACTCTTCAAGCATTTGCCGGAGGATGAGTCTTACGTCCTCCGAGTAATGAAGATTCCCAGATTTGCGCCAAGTCAGCAGATTCTGTGACAAAGATAAACTAGACAATAAATGCCAAATTCTAAGCCTTAATTACCATAATACAAGAGTGACCTTTGCTGTAATCAGATCTCATTGTGGAATTTCAAAGTAGCGCTAATGGTTTTATTATAATGCAGAAGCTCAACAGAAAATATTATAGAATAATACATCTCTCTATGTACTAAGTATAAACAGTATAAAATTACCCTCAAAAATCCATCCTATGACACAGAAACTTCAATACTGTAGGTATATAAAAAAAATAGAACTATCATACTGCTACTATGTACAAGAATATAACTACTATAATACTGCCCCCTATGTACAAGAATATAACTACTATAATACTGCCCCCTATGTACAAGAATATAACTACTATAATACTGCCCCCTATGTACAAGAATATAACTACTATAATACTGCCCCCTATGTACAGGAATATAACTACTATAATACTATCCCCTATGTACAGGAATATAACTACTATAATATTGCCCCCTATGTACAAGAATATAACTACTATAATACTGCCCCCTATGTACAAGAATATAACTACTATAATACTGCCCCCTATGTACAAGAATATAACTACTATAATACTGCCCCCTATGTACAAGAATATAACTACTATAATACTGCCCCCTATGTACAAGAATATAACTACTATAATACTGCCCCCTATGTACAAGAATATAACTACTATAATACTGCCCCCTATGTGCAAGAATATAACTACTATAATACTGCCCCCTATGTACAAGAATATAACTACTATAATACTGCCCTCTATGTACAGGAATATAACTACTATAATACTGCCCCCTATGTACAAGAATATAACTACTATAATACTGTCCCTATATACAAGAATATAACTACTATAATACTGCCCCCTATGTACAAGAATATAACTACTATAATACTGCCCCCCATGTACAAGAATATAACTACTATAATACTGCCCCCTATGTACAAGTATATAACTACTATAATACTGCCCCCTATGTACAAGAATATAACTGCTATAATACTGCCCCCTATGTACAAGAATATAACTACTATAATACTGCCCCCTATGTACAAGAATATAACTACTATAATACTGCCCCCTATGTACAAGACTATAACTACTATAATACTGCCCCCTATGTACAGGAATATAACTACTATAATACTGCCCCCTATGTACAAGAATATAACTACTATAATACTGCCCCCTATGTACAAGAATATAACTACTATAATACTGCCCCCTATGTACAAGAATATAACTACTATAATACTGCCCCCTATGTACAGGAATATAACTACTATAATACTGCCCCCTATGTACAAGAATATAACTACTATAATACTGCCCCCTATGTACAAGAATATAACTACTATAATACTGCCCCTATGTACAGGAATATAACTACTATAATACTGCCCCCTATGTACAAGAATATAACTACTATAATACTGCCCCCTATGTACAAGAATATAACTACTATAATACTGCCCCCTATGTACAGGAATATAACTACTATAATACTGCCCCCTATGTACAAGAATATAACTACTATAATACTGCCCCCTATGTACAAGAATATAACTACTATAATACTGCCCCTATGTACAAGAATATAACTACTATAATACTGCCCCCTATGTACAAGAATATAACTACTATAATACTGCCCCCTATGTACAAGAATATAACTTCTATAATACTGCCCCCTATGTACAAGAATACAACTACTATAATATTGCCCCCTATGTACAAGAATATAACTACTATAATACTGCCCCCTATGTACAAGAATATAACTACTATAATACTGCCCCCCATGTACAAGAATATAACTACTATAATACTGCCCCCTATGTACAAGAATATAACTACTATAATACTGCCCCCTATGTACAGGAATATAACTACTATAATACTGCCCCCTATGTACAAGAATATAACTACTATAATACTGCCCCCTATGTACAAGAATATAACTACTATAATACTGCCCCTATGTACAAGAATATAACTACTATAATACTGCCCCCTATGTACAAGAATATAACTACTATAATACTGCCCCCTACGTACAGGAATATAACTACTATAATACTGCCCCCTATGTACAAGAATATAACTACTATAATACTGCCCCCTATGTACAGGAATATAACTACTATAATACTGCCCCCTATGTACAGGAATATAACTACTATAATACTGCCCCCTATGTACAAGAATATAACTACTATAATACTGCCCCCTATGTACTGGAATATAACTACTATAATACTGCCCCCTATGTACAAGAATATAACTACTATAATACTGCCTCCTATGTACAAGAATATAACTACTATAATACTGCTGACTCTCTTATCTAATAATAGAAGTAGTGTTATATGTTATACCTCCTAGAAGAGATTTCATTCATGTTTCTATAACCATCCAATAATGCAGATATTTTTAAATTGAAGACCTGCTTTTTTAAAAAAAATACAATGCCTCAGGAAAAAAGCATATTTTTGGAAATTCAGCCAGAGGTCTTCATCTGTTCTGTGCTGCAGTAATAACCATATGTAATAAAAATAAAATATTGTGATTTGGCTTATAATAGAAGGAATCAAAAACTTGATTTTTTTTTTTGCCCCTAAAAACATCCTGTAGCGGCCGGTCCCTCCCCCACACTGCGGCGCTGTAGTCACCCCTGTAGTCAGGATCGGTGAGCTGGTGCTGAGATGTTCACATTTCTGCGCCCGGGTGACCTGATCGCCTTCTCTTCATTGTAGACTCCCACACACAGGAGAAGATCTCGCAGGTGCAGAACGCGGAGATAAAAGAGGAGGAAACGCGCGGCAATGTATTTTACCAATTAGAACTGTGTGAAAAAATGTAATAATCACAGCATTGAACATCCATGACATGTTGTGATCTTCTCTTACAGTGAAACCTCTCCTATAATCTATATGATATTACCCCCCCCCCCCCATTACAAAGGGGGATTTTGTTATTTGGGGGGGGGGGGCATTGTCAGGGCTCCTGACTTCATTGTGAAAATATATTGAGCGATAATAAATCAAATATATCAAATGATTAATTTCCGTGTAATACCCCTCCCAACCACTTGGAATGCTGTTCTAGTGAAAAAATCCAATCCGTAAGCACATAATAAATCTCTGGTAGTATAATAATCACCAGTGTTAGTAATATCTATTGGATGATGCTCCTGCAATTGTATCACACAGCACAATAGACAAAAATAACCAAAGATTTAATAAAAGTTCATCAATTAGGTCCGACCCTGGAGAAGATTTCAGCTATAACGTTATAACGTAGGCCAGTTATTTCCTGCAAGGAAATCTGTTATCCAAATCCATCATGATAAACCAGGGACATCACTCATAGATCCAGGCACCGTGATAGTGGTATAGTGGCTAATGAGCCAGAAGGGTTCTTGGGAGCGTTACCGGAGACCTTCCATAATGTAGTTTCACAGGCTGTTACACTGTCACCTCCTCACTAGAATACAACAGTAAGTGTTCAGTGCACAAGAGCTGAGGGAGCAGGGGGGAATGGTGAGAACCGCCCACTAAGCCAGAACACAGAGAGTTTCTGGTACAGCCCTTCTGGGGGGTATTTATCAGGACTTCTACGCCACAATAGTGGCGTAGAAGCCCTGAAATACTCGTAAATGTGAGCATATCGCTAGCACTAGTGATTTTTTTTTTTTCTCTTTCCGCCATGACTCCTGGCATGGAGTGGCATGAAAGGGGCATGGCTGACGGTTCAGTGGGGCAGTTGGGGGGGGGGGTCCCCTGTCTCCGCACCAGCACATTTTCTGTAGCCACTGACTTCTGAAACCTACGAAGTCGCTGGCTGAGCTTATTTCTACGGCAGGTAGGAACTAATCCTAACCCTCTTGATGTATCCGGCTGTGCCGGAGGATCAGCAGGGCTATCAGACACTGGTGCTCAATAAATACCTGCTCTGTCTCATTAGCATAATTTTAAATGTTGATTTTAGAAGGAAGGAGACCATGGATATATGAGTAAGTCCCTGGTTTATCATGATGGATTCTGATGTTAAGTTTCCTCTAAAATGTGGTGCCGGGCCACAAAAGAAGAAAGGTGTCTGAAATTACATGGCATGTGCCAGACTGGATGGCATACTAACCTCGAACTCACTACTGAAACATGGAGCCCTTTAATAAACATTGTAATAACATTATAATCATATAAAATAAACACACACATGACTCCTTGCTGGGTGGTAAATTGGTCACAGCTTTTATTTTTCCCAGTAAACTCGTAAACTCAGACTTAAGGCACTTTGAATGAGTATACCAGAAATAACAAGTCGGGCAAGTCGGCCAGCCGAGCATCAATATCTCTGATATTCTCCTTCTGCCAGCTGTGACTTATACAAAAAGGTAACAAATATAAAAAAGGGGAGGGAGGGCTGCGGTAACACGAAGCAGGATCGGGAATAATGCCTTAAATACCCCTTGCGTGCTACAAAAAGGAGAGACCACAATCTGTAGAAATGGGGAGGGGTGAGCAAAAACCCTAAAGCACACCTAAAACCTGGAAAAAGGATTGTAAACCAAGCACTGACATACTGGTGTGCGCCCCCTCTGGTAGGATCTGCTGTTCTTTTAGCTTCTTATGGCCTTGTTTTTTAAAGTGAGAGGTTTGAAAAATTATGTAAATGAGCCTAAGGGGCTCCAGCCTCTATTGACATCTGTGGAGCCTGGAACCCCTCAGGGTCATTTGCATAAATTTAAAACCTTTTTTTCATGAGAACAAGGTCCTGAAAAGCTAAAAGAAGAGCAGATCCTGCCAGAAGGGGCGCACACCAGTATGTCAGTATGCTTGGTTTACAATCCTTCATCCTGGTAGATTTCCTTTAATGCCTACCCACTTTTTATTAATGTGCAAAACACCCCTTTTAAAGAGTTAACCCCACCCCAGAGCCACCACTCCAGGGGCACCTTTCCTAATTGGCCTTTCCTAAGTGCCCCGCAGGAATTGCGTGTTTTTCGCACCTCCCCCGCCCAAGTCATGATACATCACCCTCAATGGATACAATATACAGGCCGAATTTATCAAATAAATAGCAAAAGACTCTTCCACGCTGGGGGAATTGCTATTTTTCTCTTTCCTCCCTAAAAACAATTTAAATTGTACTTGCCTATAAATGGTGGGAAAAATCTGAACTTGGATTTCTGACGATGTACTTGACCTTGACTGCTTCAGAAAATTAATTAAGACAATATAAATATATGAAAATGAAAATTATTGTTGTTGTTGTTCAATCCTGCAGGGAGATTACAAGGTTACGACTCCTGCAGCTTGACCTGGTGTGAAGAGCAGTTGGCCCAGTGGACCAGGAGACACTGCTGCAAGCAGAGGAGTCCCTACGGTGGTAGCAGCCATAGCAGATACTGTGGGACCCGGGGTGTCTGGGGGCCCCTGCATCTGACCTGATACACTAAGAATGAAAAGCTCAGATGAGAAATATCGGTGGACAGGGAAGCAGGACCAGGAAGTTCTCATCTTTACTTTCTCCATGTGTTTAACACCTTCTGGGCTGCAGGAAGTCAGATCTTTGGCCTCTGACACTCCCTTGGTAAAAGTAGACAGTGAGTCAATACTTATGTGTGTATGAGTGTATAAGTGTCTGTGTGTGTATGTATGTATATGATGTATATACCATATGTATGTATATATGTTGTGCATGTATAGGATGTATGGTGTGTATACAATGTGTGTGTGTGTATCATGTCTATATACTGTATGTACAGTGTGTGTGTATCATGTCTATATACTGTATGTACAGTATGTGTGTGTATGTGGTTGTGGTACAGTTCATACTGTAGGTTTAGGTAATTATGGTATGTCTAAGTATATGATGTACAGTATATGTACTATATGTGTGAAAATAATGTGTATGTACTATATAAGATGTGTTCAAATTTCATGTGTGTATATACAGTGTGTATAAATCTATAGGTGAGTGTAGAAATGTGCATGTATGAGTGTATACATCTGTGTATGTGTGTAAAAGTATACAGATGTGTGGATACATGAGTGTATAAATGTATGTGAATTGTATAAAAGTGTGTGCATACAAACGTGTATATTTTTTAAGGGGAAGGAGGGGGGGGGCAGAAGTTACGCCCCTGGGTACATAGCACCAAAGCATCAGGCAAGGGAATGGTCAAGGACTGGTCGAGGTCAGGGTACAAACCTGGCAGTGGGTAAGGTGTTAGACACTTAGAATAACAAGTCCGGAAACAAGACAAGGGTCAAAAAAGTAAAAATAACGAGACAAAATATACCACAATGTGAGGACACGACAATATCTGCGCGATATTTGTATTACGGTAGATATATTTTTAAGGTTCAAATAAAGGAGGAATAAGCTCAAACGGAGCAGGCAGTGCAGTGCATTACCAGACCTGCAGTGTATGCAGGGGGCGGGCCAAACAGGAAGTCCGTAACAGGAAGTTCCTGCCTGGATCGGTGGAAAGCAGGAAGTGATGCGAGCATAGTAGGTGTGGTTTAAGTCATAGTATAATCAGTATAGAATAATATAGTCATTAGAGGCGGAATTCTGATGTTTCAATTTTAGGACTGAAATGAAATGAAACTTTCTTGGGAAGTCAAGTAACAGAATCCAGTGTGTGCCTCCCCCCGCCCCCGTGATGAGACGCCGCGGCGCTGAGCGTCTCTTGATTACCGCCACCCGTAACACATTCATCATACAAAAGCTATTATTCAATAATAGGCGCGGGATATTTTACTCATTAGCTGCTATTTAATTACAGACATTGTGCCATAAAAAGGGAGAAATTAACGGCAATAACATTTCATTATTTCAGTAAAATAAAATATTAATGCTTCAGAATGAGAAGAGAAAAAAAATCAGCAGCAAATGCAGCGACGCCTCATCCGCCGGGTTTAATAATTAAAACGAGCGATTACTTCTCTGACTAATGCACTTGTATCAGACATGGAAAACCTGTAAGATACTGGTGTGTAAGAGCCCACGGCAGCCTCCGCACAGGAACCACTGATGTAGCAGAGCCGGACGTGTCATCTCAAAGTGATCACCCATATAAAATGACAGGATAAGGTATTGTCCCTGGAGAGATGTGTAATCAGACCTTTGTGTATGTTGTTAGTAGCAGCAGGACTGTGATATATGGATTTACATTCCAGGATTGTAGTTTTTTTCAATGAAGACATGTCCTCACACTGCTGTGCTCTGTGCTCTTTGCAGACAGTGTTAGGTATTTTCCCTGAAGAAATGTATAATCAGACCTTTGTATATGCTGTAAGCAGCAGCAGGACTGTGAAATATGGATTTATATTCCAGGATTGTAGCTTTTCCAATGAAGACATGTCCTCACACTGTTGTGTTCTGTGCTCTCTGCAGCCTGTGTTAGGTATTTTCCCTGAAGAAATGTATAATCAGACCTTATATGCTGTTAGCAGCAGTAGGACTGTGAAATATGGATTTATATTCCAGGATTGTAGCTTTTCCAATGAAGACATGTCCTCACACTGTTGTGTTCTGTGCTCTCTGCAGCCTGTGTTAGGTATTGTACCTGGAGAGATGTGTAATCAGACCTTATATGCTGTTAGCAGCAGTAGGACTGTGAAATATGGATTTATATTCCAGGATTGTAGCTTTTTCACTAGAGGCATGTCCTCACACTGCTGTGCTCTGTATTCTCAGCAGCCAGTGTTGGGTATTGTCCCTGGAGAGATGTGTAATCAAACCTTTGTGTATGTTGTTTGTAGAAGAAGGACTGAGAAATATGTTCCAGTGTTGTAGATTGTCCCAGTGTACTGGTTTGTCCTCACACTGCTGTGCTCTGTGATTTTCCCTCTTCTCTGAGAAACTGTATCTAACCAGAAGTTAATACTGCTTTACTGAAACGAACCTGCCATTTAAATGAACTCACCCAAAATTAATATTTCATAAAAACTACGATTAAAAACCATTGCCCTTATTCCTAAATGGTTATTTTCAATGACTGCAATGTTAAAAACATCAGTTTGGAAACCTGAGGCGAGTCCAATGATATTAATGGGGGGTCCTGCATACAAAATTTAACTTGCATTGCCCATAACATTTGCAAAATCTACCCCATGTGTGTATCTGATCACATGAAATCGCAGCAGCCTCCATGGAGGATGGGGAGGGGTAGAAGTACTTATATTCTATCCAAATTGCTATCTGCTACAGTAGTCACTCAGAGTAGGTAGCAAGGGCTGTGGAGCCGCTCACTACAAAGTACTAAGAGCACGGCAGTGTGAGGACACGCCTCCAGTGCACTTGGAGAAGTTACAATACTAAAATATTAACCTATTTTTCACAGTCCTGCTGCTACAAAAAAAAAAAAACAACACACACAAATGTATGATTACAGATTTTTACAGGACCAAAAGCTAACATTAACTGCAGGGAGATAAGAGCACAGCAGTGTGAGGACCCATTGTCAAACTTGGAGATGCTACAATCCTGGAATATAATTCTATATTTCACAGTCCAGCTGCTACTAACCACATACACAAAGGTCTAATTACATAGTGCTGATCTCTCCACGGAGTATTACCCAAGGATCTAGTGGCCTGTGAAACAATCTGCATTGTGGCCACTGGAGGCGCTGTAGCCTGCAGGTGATGATTGAACGTATGCAAGTAAATTATTGTGTCCACTAACCCTGATGTGATTTATTATTCTTCCTATGACTGGTGTGATTACTATTACGGAGCAACCTGTCACTATGTGAGGGGAGAAGGGTCTGTGCTATGCGAGGGGAGGAGGGGCTGCACTATATGGCGGCACAATGTATCCACACACTATGGACAATAATCCGCTATATGACAGCATTAGTCTATTTGTAATCTTATTGTACAATTAACTGAGACACAACAGATTTATTATCCCATATTAAGACGAGCGAGAGACTGATTTGGCATAAGATCGGGAGATTACGGCCCCGTACCCAGAAGCCACCGTGTCCGCACTTTATTTAATAATGAGCTTTCATTGTGATCCCTCATTGCCGTAAATAAGAAAGTACAAATGAACAAGAATTAAATCAGCGACAATTCATTACATGGAAATTAGTCTGAGAATTACTAAGATGCATTTAAAGGGATGTTGCACTTGGAAAAGCTGGGACATGGGACCACCCAGATTAGACTAGAAACACCTCCTGGAGGCTGCTGCAGGTCCCTGGTGGTCCCCCACATGATTCCTCCTCCGGAGTCCCGCCAATAATGAGAATGAAGGAGTTCCATGGCCCCTTCCATGTTTTCCAGGCACCCGATACTGCAGGGATCTGCACCCTACACCAAGCACTTTCCACGTTACTGATATGGGAGAACTATTTATATAATAGGACATTAATATCCGATCAGCGGGATTCCCTCAGGACCCAAACAATTAGCTGATTCCAATCTCACTACTTTGCTCCGTCTCCGTTCTTGTGGTTGTACTTCCAACCTTCAGCACCTTTGCCTGGAGGGGCCTGGGGGTTTCAGGACCTGCTTTGGCTCATTTGTAGTATATTTGGACAACGTGATGTCACTGCCCGTGGTCAGAGGTGCTGAAGTGCTGGGTCACAGGGTCCACTATCTTGCAGAAGATCAGAAGCACCAGTGTGACTCAGGAGCTGGAGCAGGGCTTGTATACTTTGGGGGGGGTTCATACGCTGGCACAGGTTCAAACACCACCCTCAGGCACCTGCCAGATCTATCAAGAGGCTCCAGCCTCCCGATAAATATCCGATGATGCAGGCGCAATTGCCAAGCACCCGGCTCAGTTCTATGTTAGCTCCAGCCTGGTCTATATAACGGCGCTATACCCCAATCTTCATCTGTTTTTTATCTTAGTCGTAACCTTGGTTCTGGTGCCCTGTGAAGGCAGCGCGGGTCAGAACATGAACCCGTATGCCTGGGCATGTTCCAGGAGATATGGAAACCCACATAGGACATATAGATAGAATTATAGATGCATTACAAATACAACATCCACATAATATCGGAATCAGACTGGCACGTGTTAGTACCAGAAGATCCTCCAATGGACCAGGCTCTAAACCACGAATGGGTCCTAGAGATCCAGCAGAAAAAAACACAATTTTGGAAACACCTTCATCTGGTGGGAAACCAATTTGAGTCCATTCCTTTGTTCTAAGGTTGGTTGGGGGCCACATTAATATTTTTGTGATGTATTTTGTCTACATCTTGTGAATACAAAATCATAGATTACACACATAAACAAACCTACAGTCAGAACTCGCTGAATGGGTTCAGGCTGCAGTGTTCTGGGCATGTGAACCTCACGCAGGGAAGCTCTGCTAGGGGCTATGATGGACAGTTTGGTTCCCATGGCTGAGCTTGGTGGATGCTCTGTAGTTTCATCCTGTTTCTGAGCTTGGGGTTGGGTCACAGCTGCTGGGGCAGCGTCCAAGAACTCCATATACACTCACTCCTCTCTATTTTTGCTGGTTAAAGCAGTCTCCCGATACTTGTAGTACTACTTACTTTATTCCTGTGTACTAAGACTATTGCTGCTCTTGACTACTCTTTGCCTGATGATTCTGTACCTTGCTGCCATCTTGGTTTTAACCCTGTTATCTTGACTAGGCTTGTGCCTGTCACTCTTTGTCACCTGTTATGAGCATAAAATAGGGAACGTCGACCAGGTTCCACTTGTATAGGGACAGAGGTTGTGGGTGAGTTCCTTGTCTTAGCCAGATCTAATGTTTTAATTTAACTTTTTGTTTTTAAATTTTTTCTTTTTAAATTTTCTTTATAATTTAAGATATATACATATATATATATATATATACATATATATATATATATATTATAATATTATAATATTTCTTTTTTTGATCAGTAGGAATCTCCGGATTTTTTAAATAAATAAACAATGAAAAAAATGATGGACGTCTTCCAGAATGTCTGCAGCATAGTGCGGCTCCCTTGGCAGTAATTTCAGGACACATCATGCATCCGGCATCTCCCAGGGTACTAGATGATGCTACTGTCAGCATCCTGTAAGAGCAGTTTTATGGCAATCAGTTAAAGCCATAAATCAATAGGCTCCAGTCCTGACTCACATCGCTGGAATAATCACAAAATTGTCAAAAATTCTCCTTTACTGCACGCTGCAAAATACCCATTCAAAAATTATGGAAAAAACCTTCCATTCATCTTATTTCTGCCTCCTCTAATTGCTTTCCTTGACCTTGGCTTGAGCTCTTCATCCAGCGGTGCCATAGGCCGGGGCCCGTTATATGGAGGGGGATGAAAAATGGATTCCACAGTCATAAATCCCTTTAAGGCTCCGCTGGGAACTAAGTGTTAATGAATGTATCCGGAATTTTCTGCACAAGTTGCAGATGCAAATTGCTTTGCATTTTTTACTAGACAATTGGGGGAATTTATCACGAGGGGGATTACAGCCCGTTTCACTGGAGTCTGTGTTGACATAAATTGCACCGGATTGATCATAATTTTTTCAAATTTTTTTTTTCCATTTATAAATCTGTATCCGGAATTGTTTCTCCATCGCTGCCCAGTTAATGGGGCGAGAAAGAGATAAATCTCTATGAATCGCAATGACCCAAATTTTAAAAATAAGCGATCTTCAGAAAAATGCAATAAAAATTTGGGCACCATAATACTGGGGAAGGTTTTGTGCCAAATTTTGGGGGTGTAATGTAAATAAATTTCCCCATAGACTTGAGTGTTTCAATGTACAAATTACAGGATTTTTTTTGTAGGGGCTTCCAATACACAGCAGGATTTTTTTATTTCATTTTTTTAATGACATGTTCTGCTCATCCATAGTCTATGTCTCTGTGGATCTATTTATTATACAACATTCTGGGGCAGATTTACTTACCCGGTCCTGTCGTGATCCCGGGTGCGTTGTCCGACGAAGATGAAGTCCGGCGCGATTCACATAGCTCGTGCCCCTGAGTTCCTGCATCCGTCACTTCCCCGCCGAGGTCCGCCAGAGTTCACCTTCTTCTTCCTGGTGCATGTAAGTGCGTGTCTTAGGACACAATTTGGAATGTTATATCGCGCGCTCAGTCCGAATCCGTCGGGTTGTCTGACAGCCACACCCCCCAATTTGTGTCGCGTGCAAGCCGGCGCCGATGCGCCAAAATCCGATCGCATACGACACAATCCCCGGCGCGATGCGACGCAAATCGGAAATCGTCGGGAAACCCGACGAAAATGCGCTCCGCGGACCCTTAGTAAATGAGCCCCTCTGTGTAGATTATACAATGTTAATTATCTCCATGATGCTCAGCAAGACAAAAGATTTGTAGGAGGAGCTTTTTATCCCTCCGTTGTGGGAGGGGCTTCTGTCACAGATAAAAGAGCACCAGATTTTTCAACAAAGTAAAAAAAATAAATAAATAAATTATGCAATAACTTGCATATGATTGTTTTTTTTTCTTATTTGACAATATTTTTCAATTGACAAATTAATTTGATCAGACTTTATTTTATTTATTTTTTTAATAACTTCTTAACATACAATTATGTTATTTGTGTTATATTTTATAAAAATATTCTAATACCACAGCGCAACTATTTCGGGATGTCACTAAGCATTTTTTTTTTCCTACCATTGCCATAAGCATTTTTTTTATTACCATTAAATTATTAATTGTTTGGTGGTATTTTTTATTATTATTTTTTTCCATCTGAATTTTTTTTTATCACTAATCTAATATTTATATTATATAAATATTGCCCTGCAGAGATCAGACCAAATATCACACCAATGGGATTTAAAACAATGGCTATTATGTGAATTTACAAACACTCCGGAATCAAAAGAATCCATTTATTTACAATGTAATAACATTAAATATAAAAATTTTAAAAAAATTATTTATATAAATTTTAAATTAAAAAAAAAAGCCATCTTACGTCTCCTCGTTCATCCTGCCGGTCCTCTGGATGACTGATATGTTTACAGCCTGTGACTGGCCCATCCTGTGGTTTTATACCGCTATACCGAGCGCACACAGAGCCGGTATCGCTGTCCTGCTATGGGAATACAATGTAACGTGACTCTTATTTTATGGGTCAATATTATTGATAACGTTCCCTATTCCCATAATGAAAAATCGTACGTATAAAGCCGGTGATTAATCTTTATTAAAGGTAAAGTGCACTTACATTTCCCATCGCAAATGAAGCAAATGCCGTCGTGATGAGAATTAGAAGATGGAAATTAGTAATGTATCTGTGGAGAGTAATGGGGAGACATTGAGCTTCAAATCTGAGGCCCAAAAATAGTTTCCTGAAAATGTTACCTAATTATTGGAGATGGGAAAGAAATGCGTATGACAGGAAGTGAAATGGCTGATGGAGGACTTACCTCTGCCCCCACCAGCTCCATCTCTGATTTTGGAGCAGTTGGAATTTTTTCTCTAGTCCTCACCAATCCAGAGTAATCAGTGCTGTTAGTTTCAACAACCAATATGCTAATTACAATGTTTATAGTCAAGTGGGCGGTCTGATGTTATATCAAACAGTCTAAGACTTGCTGGGTCACAGGAACTGCTTCAGCCAATCAGAGTTCCTCCTCACAAGTGGAAACCCATTATTGGCTGAAGTGAGTCCAGTGGAGTGACCCCATTGTACCACTGGTTGGTGCTGGTGCCAGCATAACATGGGAACCAGAAGACATAGAGGGGTAAGTACACATTGGGGCTCATTTACTTCCCCGCTCCTGCCGCGATACCGCGGTGCATTGTCCTGCGAGGATTCGGGTCTTCCGGCTATTCAGCAAGCTCGTGCGTCCAACTTTCTGCAGGTGTCACACTTCGTTTTTTAAATTCTGCGTTTTCTCCGAATCCGTTGGGTTGTCTGACGGCCACGCCCCCCGATTTCTGTCGCATTAAAGCCGGAGCGATTGTGCCACAATCCGATCGCGTGCGCCAAAAACCCGGGCAAATCGGCGCAAATCGGAAATATTCGGGAATATTCTGCGGACCATTAGTAAATGTGCGCCATTGGGATCATAGATGAACAGACACGTTGCTCAGAATCGGCATTCAGGTCGGCCGCCTGACCTGGGCACATTGCCGGATTGGTGACCAAACAACCTATCCGGCAAGTTGACGCCCCTAGCAATTAGTCATGGCTATGATTGACGTCAATTTGCAGGAGTGCCTGTTTGGTGGCCAAACCCAAATGCCGAAACCAATCATAGGGTTCACTCATGTCTAGTTTGGATTTTTTTTGCCACGTCCCATCCCGGCCCCCAATGGGTTATCAAGAACTCTTGAAAAAGCCCTTTCAGTAGCCCAAATAATGCTGAGACAATCCCCCCCATACAGCGCCCCCCAAACTGTGTCTTAGTTTATTGCAGTTTAGTGCTTCTAGATTTGCTACAAGGATTCTCTTACCACGGGGGCCCCAAGGCAACAGATCCCTGGGAAATCTGCAACTTCTTTATAGTTACTAATGGATACATTATTACAATGAAGGGTAAATACATTCTATGTTACAATAACCGATGTAAAGCGATTACTGGAGATGTATCAATGCTCCTGCTACTCCCCAGGGGCCAGCAATGCATTATGGGAGTTGACACCGTCTGCTGAGTGCACAGCCGCTAAGTGCTGACACCTATTAGATAGGGATAGAAGTAATTTAAGACCATGACCCAGAGCACGTGTCAGGGCCTTTTAAGAAAAGGTTCGAAAAATTTCCTAATTGATTTCAAGAGATTTTTTTTTTAAATCAGATTTTGAGGATTTTCTTAGGGATGGTAGTGGCTACACAAACAATCCCATGATCCATTGAATGGAGCTCACATACAATGTTGGCGGGGCGTTAGATTAGTTGTATATATGTATATATAAATATATGATTTGTTATGTGAGCGCCTTCATGCAACTGTGCTAAAGTCGCATGATGGTCCTGGTGATGGTCAACTCTGTATCCCTGACACTGACCGCACAGTTATACACTAAGGCATGGAGACTATTTAGTTATAGTCGTCCGAAAATATCTTTCAGTTACAAAAAAAAGGCAAATATGGATTACCTAACCGCCCTGCAACGCCTCCTAAAATTTTGTGTAGGCTGAAATACGCCCCCCATTCATCTCAGAGACTTCCCAAAAATACATGACCGGAAATCACATACATCAGTATACAAGATATAAGCTTTCACACCTAGTGCATTGATTCACACTAAGTCATGCCCCTATACTACAAACCACTCCCCCTTGTCCAACAAGACACTTATGGTCTGATGTGGTGGTAAAGGACTGCACATGCTTTTTATGTAAAACAAGGCAACACCTCTGTTCCATTTAACTTCTTTGTTATTTCCCTTTGCCCCCAGATGCTCCTCTTTGGGATAATGTGATACATAAATCTACAAGGTATAAATGGCTAAATCTAAACCGCAGGAGAACAGTCTTCTTATAGGTCTCTTCCCAATAGGCAAAAGATGCCATAGGAAGGATCAATAGGGGAAACATTTTTTAACAAAACAAATTGGACTTGGAATTTGTAAATTATATTGACAATGGTGGCATTTCCTGACACTGCTGTGCTCTGACCTCCTTGGATTGAACTGCTCCACAGCAACTCTATCATCCAAGAAACCTGCAAAAGTTTTACTTTTCTATTATTACATTGTATTGTGAGCCATATTCAGTAGGCCAGGCATCAATATCCACTCCTCTTTTTACCCAAAATTATTGGGTCAAAGGGGCATGGTCACCCGGTTAGGGGTGGAGTTAAATGAGCCATTGGATCTGAGACAGAAGCCAACTCTCCTTATTCACACGAAAGAGAAGGCTCGTTCATGAACAGCAGGGAGAGGGAAAGATCAGTGTGGAGGGTATGCTCTCTCAGAGATCATGCAAGTGCTTTGTCAGCACTTCACCCGATCTCCAGGAACCTACAATAGCTTTTAATAAAAATAATTAATAAGTCCTTTATTTATATCGCGCACACAGATTCTTCAGCGCTTCACAAATCAGTCCCTGTCCCCAATGGGGCTCACAATCTAATCAACGTACCAGTATGTTTTGGAGTGTGGGAGGAAACCGGAGGAAACCCACGCAAACACGGAGAGAACATGCAAACTCTTTGCAGATGTTTACCCTGGGACTTGAACCCAGGACCCCAGTGCTGCAAGGCTGTAATGCTAACCACTAAGCCACCATGCTGTCCTATACTCATAACAAAGAAGAGGGACTGTGAAGCAGATCAATTCTGAGCTCCAGGAGCACAGCAGTGTTAGGACCCCCCCCCCCAAAAGTTACAATTTTAGAATAAAAATCCATAATTCCCAGTCCTGATGCTACTAACAACACACACAAAGTATGATTCCGCATGTCTTCAGGGACATTACCTAACGCTGGCCGCACAAAGCACAGCAGTGTGATGACACACTCCCAGTGGATTTAGAGAAGCTACAATCCTGGAATGTAATCTATATTTCACAATCCTGCTGCTACATACAACAACACAAGGTCTGATAAAACATCTCTGCATGAACAATACCTAACACTATACGCAGAGAGCACAGAGCACAGCAGTGCGATGACGCACCAGCAGTGCACTTTATTAAGCTACAGTCCTGGAATATAATCCATATTTCACAGTACATCTGCTACTTAAACATACACAAAGGTTTGACTACACGTCTCTTCAGGGACAATAACTAACAAAGGCTGCAGAGAGCACAGAGCATAGCAGTGGGAGGACACCTCCCCTCCCAGAAGTTACAATATTAGAATAAAAATCCATATTTTTACAGTCCTGCTGCTACTATGTAGAGGAGTTCACATCATTGTCAGGATTATATAAAATGGCCAGAAAATCTTCGCCAGTAATTACTTTCCTCTTCTGATTGCTGGAAGTGGTAGTGTCACAGACATCGGATCAGATGTGTGAGGGAGTACAATGCCCTTCGTGTCACCCGTCACCCCGCAGATATTGTCTCCCTCATCTCCCCATGTGCCGGAGCGCACAGCACAAAACAGAGGTTCAGCATCTCCCAGACTCCTTCTCTTGTCATTGGTTTTGATTAGATGTTATTAAAATCCACAGAACGTGAGCTCAGCGCTAATCATTCCCCCCAAGACCGCAGCGTTATTGTGTGCTCCCCGCCTAAGGCTGTACACAGGGAATTCATGGGGGTGAAGGAGCTGTATCTAATAAATCCTTATGGTGTAAGAATATAACTACTATAATACTGCCCCCTATGTACAAGAATATAACTACTATAATACTGCCCCCTATGTACAAGAATATAACTACTATAATACTGCCCCCTATGTACAAGAACATAACTACTATAATACCGCCCCCTATGTACAAGAATATAACTACTATAATACTGCCCTCTATGTACAAGAATATTACTACTATAATACTGCCCCCTATGTACAAGAATATTACTACTATAATACTGCCCCCTATGTACAAGAATATAACTACTATAATACTGCCCCCTATGTACAAGAATATAACTACTATAATACTGCCCCCTATGTACAAGAATATAACTACTATAATACTGCCCCCTATGTACAAGAATATAACTACTATAATACTGCCCCCTATGTACAAGAATATAACTACTATAATACTGCCCCCTATGTACAGGAATATAACTACTATAATACTGCCCCCTATGTACAGGAATATAACTACTATAATACTGCCCCCTATGTACAGGAATATAACTACTATAATACTGCCGCCTATGTACAAGAATATAACTACTATAATACTGCTCCCTATGTACAGGAATATAACTACTATAATACTGCCCCATATGTACAGGAATATAACTACTATAATACTGCTCCCTATGTACAAGAATATAACTACTATTATACTGCCCCCTATGTACAAGAATATAACTATTATAATACTGCCCCCTATGTACAAGAATATAACTACTATAATACTGCCCCCTATGTACAGGAATATAACTACTATAATACTGCCCCCTATGTACAAGAATATAACTACTATAATACTGCCCCCTATGTACAAGGATATAACTACTATAATACTGCCCCCTATGTACAGGAATATAACTACTATAATACTGCCCCCTATGTACAGGAATATAACTACTATAATACTGTCCCCTATGTACAAGAATATAACTACTATAATACTGCCCGCTATGTACAGGAATATAACTACTATAATACTGCCCCCTATGTACAAGAATATAACTACTATAATACTGCCCCCTATGTACAAGAATATAACTACTATAATACTGCCCCCTATGTACAAGAATATAACTACTATAATACTGCCCCCTATGTACAAGAACATAACTACTATAATACCGCCCCCTATGTACAAGAATATAACTACTATAATACTGCCCTCTATGTACAAGAATATTACTACTATAATACTGCCCCCTATGTACAAGAATATTACTACTATAATACTGCCCCCTATGTACAAGAATATAACTACTATAATACTGCCCCCTATGTACAAGAATATAACTACTATAATACTGCCCCCTATGTACAAGAATATAACTACTATAATACTGCCCCCTATGTACAAGAATATAACTACTATAATACTGCCCCCTATGTACAAGAATATAACTACTATAATACTGCCCCCTATGTACAGGAATATAACTACTATAATACTGCCCCCTATGTACAGGAATATAACTACTATAATACTGCCCCCTATGTACAGGAATATAACTACTATAATACTGCCGCCTATGTACAAGAATATAACTACTATAATACTGCTCCCTATGTACAGGAACATAACTACTATAATACCGCCCCCTATGTACAAGAATATAACTACTATAATACTGCCCTCTATGTACAAGAATATTACTACTATAATACTGCCCCCTATGTACAAGAATATTACTACTATAATACTGCCCCCTATGTACAAGAATATAACTACTATAATACTGCCCCCTATGTACAAGAATATAACTACTATAATACTGCCCCCTATGTACAAGAATATAACTACTATAATACTGCCCCCTATGTACAAGAATATAACTACTATAATACTGCCCCCTATGTACAAGAATATAACTACTATAATACTGCCCCCTATGTACAGGAATATAACTACTATAATACTGCCCCCTATGTACAGGAATATAACTACTATAATACTGCCCCCTATGTACAGGAATATAACTACTATAATACTGCCGCCTATGTACAAGAATATAACTACTATAATACTGCTCCCTATGTACAGGAATATAACTACTATAATACTGCCCCATATGTACAGGAATATAACTACTATAATACTGCTCCCTATGTACAAGAATATAACTACTATTATACTGCCCCCTATGTACAAGAATATAACTATTATAATACTGCCCCCTATGTACAAGAATATAACTACTATAATACTGCCCCCTATGTACAGGAATATAACTACTATAATACTGCCCCCTATGTACAAGAATATAACTACTATAATACTGCCCCCTATGTACAAGGATATAACTACTATAATACTGCCCCCTATGTACAGGAATATAACTACTATAATACTGCCCCCTATGTACAGGAATATAACTACTATAATACTGTCCCCTATGTACAAGAATATAACTACTATAATACTGCCCGCTATGTACAGGAATATAACTACTATAATACTGCCCCCTATGTACAAGAATATAACTACTATAATACTGCCCCCTATGTACAAGAATATAACTACTATAATACTGCCCCCTATGTACAAGAATATAACTACTATAATACTGCCCCCTATGTACAAGAACATAACTACTATAATACCGCCCCCTATGTACAAGAATATAACTACTATAATACTGCCCTCTATGTACAAGAATATTACTACTATAATACTGCCCCCTATGTACAAGAATATTACTACTATAATACTGCCCCCTATGTACAAGAATATAACTACTATAATACTGCCCCCTATGTACAAGAATATAACTACTATAATACTGCCCCCTATGTACAAGAATATAACTACTATAATACTGCCCCCTATGTACAAGAATATAACTACTATAATACTGCCCCCTATGTACAAGAATATAACTACTATAATACTGCCCCCTATGTACAGGAATATAACTACTATAATACTGCCCCCTATGTACAGGAATATAACTACTATAATACTGCCCCCTATGTACAGGAATATAACTACTATAATACTGCCGCCTATGTACAAGAATATAACTACTATAATACTGCTCCCTATGTACAGGAATATAACTACTATAATACTGCCCCATATGTACAGGAATATAACTACTATAATACTGCTCCCTATGTACAAGAATATAACTACTATTATACTGCCCCCTATGTACAAGAATATAACTATTATAATACTGCCCCCTATGTACAAGAATATAACTACTATAATACTGCCCCCTATGTACAGGAATATAACTACTATAATACTGCCCCCTATGTACAAGAATATAACTACTATAATACTGCCCCCTATGTACAAGGATATAACTACTATAATACTGCCCCCTATGTACAGGAATATAACTACTATAATACTGCCCCCTATGTACAGGAATATAACTACTATAATACTGTCCCCTATGTACAAGAATATAACTACTATAATACTGCCCGCTATGTACAGGAATATAACTACTATAATACTGCCCCCTATGTACAAGAATATAACTACTATAATACTGCCCCCTATGTACAAGAATATAACTACTATAATACTGCCCCCTATGTACAAGAATATAACTACTATAATACTGCCCCCTATGTACAAGAACATAACTACTATAATACCGCCCCCTATGTACAAGAATATAACTACTATAATACTGCCCTCTATGTACAAGAATATTACTACTATAATACTGCCCCCTATGTACAAGAATATTACTACTATAATACTGCCCCCTATGTACAAGAATATAACTACTATAATACTGCCCCCTATGTACAAGAATATAACTACTATAATACTGCCCCCTATGTACAAGAATATAACTACTATAATACTGCCCCCTATGTACAAGAATATAACTACTATAATACTGCCCCCTATGTACAAGAATATAACTACTATAATACTGCCCCCTATGTACAGGAATATAACTACTATAATACTGCCCCCTATGTACAGGAATATAACTACTATAATACTGCCCCCTATGTACAGGAATATAACTACTATAATACTGCCGCCTATGTACAAGAATATAACTACTATAATACTGCTCCCTATGTACAGGAATATAACTACTATAATACTGCCCCATATGTACAGGAATATAACTACTATAATACTGCTCCCTATGTACAAGAATATAACTACTATTATACTGCCCCCTATGTACAAGAATATAACTATTATAATACTGCCCCCTATGTACAAGAATATAACTACTATAATACTGCCCCCTATGTACAGGAATATAACTACTATAATACTGCCCCCTATGTACAAGAATATAACTACTATAATACTGCCCCCTATGTACAAGGATATAACTACTATAATACTGCCCCCTATGTACAGGAATATAACTACTATAATACTGCCCCCTATGTACAGGAATATAACTACTATAATACTGTCCCCTATGTACAAGAATATAACTACTATAATACTGCCCGCTATGTACAGGAATATAACTACTATAATACTGCCCCCTATGTACAAGAATATAACTACTATAATACTGCCCCCTATGTACAAGAATATAACTACTATAATACTGCCCCCTATGTACAAGAATATAACTACTATAATACTGCCCCCTATGTACAGGAATATAACTACTATAATACTACCATATGTACAGGAATATAACTACTATAATACTGCTCCCTATGTACAAGAATATAACTACTATTATACTGCCCCCTATGTACAAGAATATAACTATTATAATACTGCCCCCTATGTACAAGAATATAACTACTATAATACTGCCCCCTATGTACAGGAATATAACTACTATAATACTGCCCCCTATGTACAAGAATATAACTACTATAATACTGCCCCTATGTACAGGAATATAACTACTATAATACTGATCCCTATGTACAGGAATATAACTACTATAATACTGCCCCCTATGTACAAGAATATAACTACTATAATACTGCCCCCTATGTACAAGAATATAACTACTATAATACTGCCCCCTATGTACAAGAATATAACTACTATAATACTGCCCCCTATGTACAAGAATATAACTACTATAATACTGCCCCCTATGTACAGGGATATAACTACTATAATACTGCCCGCTATGTACAGGAATATAACTACTATAATACTGCCCCCTATGTACAAGAATATAACTACTATAATACTGCCCCCTATGTACAAGAATATAACTACTATAATACTGCCCGCTATGTACAGGAATATAACTACTATAATACTGCCCCCTATGTACAAGAATATAACTACTATAATACTGCCCCCTATGTACAAGAATATAACTACTATAATACTGCCCCCTATGTACAGGAATATAACTACTATAATACTTCCCCATATGTACAGGAATATAACTACTATAATACTGCTCCCTATGTACAGGAATATAACTACTATAATACTGCTCCCTATGTACAAGAATATAACTACTATTATACTGCCCCCTATGTACAAGAATATAACTATTATAATACTGCCCCCTATGTACAAGAATATAACTACTATAATACTGCCCCTATGTACAGGAATATAACTACTATAATACTGATCCCTATGTACAGGAATATAACTACTATAATACTGCCCCCTATGTACAAGAATATAACTACCATAATACTGCCCCCTATGTACAAGAATATAACTACTATAATACTGCCCCCTATGTACAAGAATATAACTACTATAATACTGCCCCCTATGTACAGGGATATAACTACTATAATACTGCTCCCTATGTACAGGAATATAACTACTATAATACTGCTCCCTATGTACAAGAATATAACTACTATAATACTGCTCCTATGTACAAGAATATAACTACTATAATACTGCCCCCTATGTACAAGAATATAACTACTATAATACTGCTCCCTATGTACAAGAATATAACTACTATAATACTGCCCCCTATGTACAGCAATATAACTACTATAATACTGCCCCCTATGTACAAGAATATAATTACTATAATACTGCCCCCTATGTACAGCAATATAACTACTATAATACTGCCCCCTATGTACAAGGATATAACTACTATAATACTGCCCCCTATGTACAGGAATATAACTACTATAATACTGCCCCCTATGTACAAGAATATAACTACTATAATACTGCCCCCTATGTACAGGAATATAACTACTATAATACTGCTCCCTATGTACAAGAATATAACTACTATAATACTGCCCCCTATGTACAAGAATATAACTACTATAATACTGCCCCTATGTACAAGAATATAACTACTATAATACTGCCCCCTATGTACAAGAATATAACTACTATAATACTGCCCCCTATGTACAAGAATATAACTACTATAATACTGCCCCCTATGTACAAGAATATAACTACTATAATACTGCCCCTATGTACAAGAATATAACTACTATAATACTGCCCCCTATGTACAAGAATATAACTACTATAATACTGCCCCCTATGTACAAGAATATAACTACTATAATACTGCCCCCTATGTACAAGAATATAACTACTATAATACTGTCCCCTATGTACAGGAATATATCTACTATAATACTGCCCCCTATGTACAAGAATATAACTACTATAATACTGCCCCCTATGTATAAGAATATAACTACTATAATACTGCCCCCTATGTACAAGAATATAACTACTATAATACTGCCCCCTATGTACAGGAATATAACTACTATAATACTGCCCCCTATGTACAGGAATATAACTACTATAATACTGATCCCTATGTACAGGAATATAACTACTATAATACTGCCTCCTATGTACAAGAATATAACTACTATAATACTGCCCCCTATGTACAGGAATATAACTACTATAATACTGCCCCCTATGTACAGGAATATAACTACTATAATACTGCCCCCTATGTACAGGAATATAACTACTATAATACTGATCCCTATGTACAGGAATATAACTACTATAATACTGCCTCCTATGTACAAGAATATAACTACTATAATACTGCCCCCTATGTACAGGAATATAACTACTATAATACTGCCCCCTATGTACAGGAATATAACTACTATAATACTGATCCCTATGTACAGGAATATAACTACTATAATACTGCCTCCTATGTACAAGAATATAACTACTATAATACTGCCCCCTATGTACAAGAATATAACTATTATAATACTGCCCCCTATGTACAGGAATATAACTACTATAATACTGCCCCCTATGTACAGGAATATAACTACTATAATACTGCCCCCTATGTACAGGAATATAACTACTATAATACTGATCCCTATGTACAGGAATATAACTACTATAATACTGCCTCCTATGTACAAGAATATAACTACTATAATACTGCCCCCTATGTACAGGAATATAACTACTATAATACTGCCCCCTATGTACAGGAATATAACTACTATAATACTGCCCCTATGTACAAGAATATTACTACTATAATACTGCCCCCTATGTACAGGAATATAACTACTATAATACTGCCCCCTATGTACAAGAATATAACTACTATAATACTGCCCCCTATGTACAAGAATATAACTACTATAATACTGCCCCTATGTACAAGAATATAACTACTATAATACTTCCCCCTATGTACAAGAATATAACTACTATAATACTGCCCCCTATGTACAGGAATATAACTACTATAATACTACCCCCTATGTACAGGAATATAACTACTATAATACTGCCCCTATGTACAAGAATATAACTACTATAATACTTCCCCCTATGTACAAGAATATAACTACTATAATACTGCCCCCTATGTACAGGAATATAACTACTATAATACTGCCCCCTATGTACAAGAATATAACTACTATAATACTGCCCCCTATGTACAAGAATATAACTACTATAATACTGCCCCCTATGTACAGGAATATAACTACTATAATACTGCCCCCTATGTACAGGAATATAACTACTATAATACTGCCCCTATGTACAAGAATATTACTACTATAATACTGCCCCCTATGTACAGGAATATAACTACTATAATACTGCCCCCTATGTACAAGAATATAACTACTATAATACTGCCCCCTATGTACAGGAATATAACTACTATAATACTGCCCCCTATGTACAGGAATATAACTACTATAATACTGCCCCCTATGTACAAGACTATAACTACTATAATACTGCCCCCTATGTACAGGAATATAACTACTATAATACTGCCCCCTATGTACAGGAATATAACTACTATAATACTGCCCCCTATGTACAAGAATATAACTACTATAATACTGCCCCCTATGTACAAGAATATAACTACTATAATACTGCCCCCTATGTACAAGAATATAACTACTATAATACTGCCCCCTATGTACAAGAATATAACTACTATAATACTGCCCCCTATGTACAGGAATATAACTACTATAATACTGCCCCCTATGTACAAGAATATAACTACTATAATACTGCCCCCTATGTACAAGAATATAACTACTATAATACTGCCCCCTATGTACAAGAATATAACTACTATAATACTGCCCCCTATGTACAAGAATATAACTACTATAATACTGCCCCCTATGTACAAGAATATAACTACTATAATACTGCCCCCTATGTACAAGAATATAACTACTATAATACTGCCCCCTATGTACAGGAATATAACTACTATAATACTGCCCCCTATGTTGAAAAAAAATCTATATTTTTTTATTCATTTGGTTTCTGGTGTGTGTTGTAGTTTACATTGTAGTTGTTGCAGGGGGGGGGGGGGTGTAGTTATATATTGTTTCCTAACTGACTTTTTAGTATACAGGCAGTCCCCGGGTTACATACAAGATAGGGTCCGGAGGTTTGTTCTTAAGTTGAATTTGTATGCAAGTCGAAACTGTATATTTTATAATTGTAGTTTCAATCAAATTTTTTTTTTGCCCCAGTGACAATTGGAGTTTCAAAATTTTTTGCTGTAATGGGACCAAGGATTATCTATAAAGCTTCATTACAGACACCTTACAGCTGATCATTGCAGCCTGGGGCTATAATAAAGCATCCAGAGAGCTTCACCAGAGGTCTAAGTGGGCAGAGGGGTCCGTCTGTAACTATGGGTTGTCTGTAAGTCGGGTGTCCTTAAGTAGGGGACCGCCTGTATTGGTATTTATCGTACATTTTCCCCGGCTCTCCCCTTCCTCCTCCTCCTCCTGGCTGTGCTGGGTGTAATCTCCGTCATGTAAGGAGACGCTTCTCTTCTCTGTGACATCAGTCTTAATTATGAAGCTGTGGCCTTAACCCTTCAATTGATTTCAGTAATTCCTCCATTATCCGGGCAGGGGACGTCTCGAGGAGCGACTCATGTTCCAAAATTATTATTTTTAATTAACTGCCAAATTAAGGATATAAAATCATCGTTTACCACGGAGGTTGTGACCGGGAAGAAAGACGATGAGAATGGATTCAGCGCTGAGATGAGAAACTAGAAGGGCTACGCAGGGTATTAGGGGACACTGTGTGGGGTAGATGAGACCTTATAGGAAATCAAAACAAATCCTGATAAACCAGGGACATTACCCATAGATCCAGGCACCGGGACTGTGGGATCTCCTTATATTTGTTATCCATGGCCTCCTTCCTTCTAAAATCAACTGTTATTATGCTAATTAGCCATAATGGCTCTAGGAGGTGTTACCAGAGCCCCTCCTTGCTTTAGCTTCTGGAATACAAGTCGATTTCATACATCTTGCTGCGACATACACAAAGGTCTGATTACACATCTCTCCAGGGACAATACCTCACGCTAGCTGCAGTTTGCATGGTCACACCTGCTGACAGGTTCCCAATAGCCTGAGTGGTAAGGACATTGTGCCCTCAAATCAAACATATATTTACATAGACCTATGACATCACAGGTACTATAATTACAGAGATCTATGACATCACAGGGACTATAATTACAAAGATCTATGACATCACAGGGACTATAATTACAAAGATCTATGACATCACAGAGACAATAATTACAGAGATCTATGACATCACAGGGACTATAATTACAGAGATCTATGACATCACAGAGACAATAATTACAGAGATCTATGACATCACAGAGACTATAATTACAGAGATCTATGACATCACAGGGACTATAATTACAAAGATCTATGACATCACAGAGACAATAATTACAGAGATCTATGACATCACAGGGACTATAATTACAGGGATCTATGACATCACAGAGACTATAATTACAGAGATCTATGACATCACAGAGACTGTAATTACAGAGATCTATGACATCACAAAGACTATAATTACAGAGATCTATGACATCACAGGGACTATAATTACAGAGATCTATGACATCACAGGGACTGTAATTACAGAGATCTATGACATCACAGAGACTATAATTACAGAGATCTATGACATCACAGGGACTATAATTACAGAGATCTATGACATCACAGAGACTATAATTACAGAGATCTATGACATCACAGAGACTATAATTACAGAGATCTATGACATCACAGAGACTGTAATTACAGAGATCTATGACATCACAAAGACTATAATTACAGAGATCTATGACATCACAGGGACTATAATTACAGAGATCTATGACATCACAGGGACTGTAATTACAGAGATCTATGACATCACAGAGACTATAATTACAGAGATCTATGACATCACAGGGACTATAATTACAGAGATCTATGACATCACAGAGACTATAATTACAGAGATCTATGACATCACAGGGACTATAATTACAGAGATCTATGACATCACAGAGACTATAATTACAGAGATCTATGACATCACAGGGACTATAATTACAGAGATCTATGACATCACAGGGACTATAATTACAGAGATCTGTGACATCACAGGGACTGTAATTACAGAGATCTATGACATCACTGGGACTATAATTACAGAGATCTATGACATCACAGGGACTATAATTACAGAGATCTATGACATCACAGAGACTATAATTACAGGGATCTATGACATCACAGGGACTATAATTACAGAGATCTATGACATCACAGGGACTATAATTACAGAGATCTATGACATCACAGAGACAATAATTACAGAGATCTATGACATCACAGAGACTATAATTACAGAGATCTATGACATCACAGGGACTATAATTACAGGGATCTATGACATCACAGAGACTATAATTACAGGGATCTATGACATCACAGGGACTATAATTACAGAGATCTATGACATCACAGAGACAATAATTACAGAGATCTATGACATCACAGGGACTATAATTACAGGGATCTATGACATCACAGGGACTATAATTACAGGGATCTATGACATCACAGAGATAATTATTACAGAGATCTATGACATCACAGAGACAATAATTACAGAGATCTATGACATCACAGAGACTATAATTACAGAGATCTATGACATCACAGGGACTATAATTACAGAGATCTATGACATCACAGAGACTATAATTACAGGGATCTATGATATCACAGAGACTATCATTACAGAGATCTATGACATCACAGAGACTATAATTACAGGGATCTATGACATCACAGAGACTGTAATTACAGAGATCTATGACATCACATAGACTATAATTACAGGGATCTATGACATCACAGAGACTATAATTACAGGGATCTATGACATCACAGAGACAATAATTACAGGGATCTATGACATCACAGAGACTATAATTACAGGGATCTATGACATCACAGAGACTATAATTACAGAGATCTATGACATCACAGAGACAATAATTACAGAAATCTATGACATCACAGAGACTATAATTACAGAGATCTATGACATCACAGAGACTGTAATTACAGAGATCTATGACATCACAGAGACTATAATTACAGAGATCTATGACATCACAGAGACTGTAATTACAGAGATCTATGACATCACAGAGACTATAATTACAGAGATCTATGACATCACAGGGACTATAATTACAGAGATCTATGACATCACAGGGACTATAATTACAGGGATCTATGACATCACAGAGACTATAATTACAGGGATCTATGACATCACAGAGACAATAATTACAGAGATCTATGACATCACAGAGACTATAATTACAGAGATCTATGACATCACAGGGACTATAATTACAGAGATCTATGACATCACAGGGACTGTAATTACAGAGATCTATGACATCACAGAGACTATAATTACAGAGATCTATGACATCACAGGGGCTATAATTACAGAGATCTATGATATCACAGAGACTATAATTACAGAGATCTATGACATCACAGGGACTATAATTACAGAGATCTATGACATCACAGAGACTATAATTACAGGGATCTATGACATCACAGAGACTGTAATTACAGAAATCTATGACATCACAGAGACTGTAATTACTGAGATCTATGACATCACAGAGACTATAATTGCAGGGATCTATGACATCACAGAGACTATAATTACAGGGATCTATGACATCACAGAGACTATAATTACAGAGATCTATGACATCACAGAGACTATAATTACAGGGATCTATGACATCACAGAGACTATAATTACATGGATCTATGACATCACAGGGACTATAATTACAGAGATCTATGACATCACAGGGACTGTAATTACAGAGATCTATGACATCACGGACTATAATTACAGAGATCTATGACATCACAGGGACTATAATTAGAGAGATCTATGACATCACAGAGACTATAATTACAGAGATCTATGACATCACAGAGACTATAATTACAGGGATCTATGACATCACAGAGACAATAATTACAGAGATCTATGACATCACAGGGACTATAATTACAGAGATCTATGACATCACAGAGACTATAATTACAGAGATCTATGACATCACAGAGACTATAATTACAGGGATCTATGACATCACAGATCCTTCAGAGGTGATACGTTCCTTGGTTCCTGAGGGATAGATATCTGCCCTATCTGCCATCTCTCTGATGTGAATTCTGCCTTAAATCCTCCTGTGAAGCCTCTCACTGTCTCATAAAAGATTCATCCGCCATCTTTCTGTTCTTGTTGTCAGTCTTACTTTTGCTTTTATCGTGGAGACATCACAACAGGAGAAAAGCAGCGACTGAAGCTCCAGGAAGTTATCAGGATACACAATATATATACAGCAACAACGTAGCAGATGTGACAGATATATATAGGGCTCCAGGTGTAGTCTGAGGAGATACTGGAAGCCCCTCCCCCGCTGCCCTGCACCCACACCCACCCGCTGCCCCACACCAACACCCCCTGCTGCCCCGCACCCACACCCACCCGCTGCCCCGCACCCACCCGCTGCCCCGCACCCACACCCACCCGCTGCCCCGCACTCACAACCAAACGCTGCCCCGCACCACACCCACCCGCTGCCCTGCAACCACACCCACCGGCTGCCCTGCAACCACACCCACCCGCTGCCCTGCACTCACACCCACCCGCTGCCCTGCACCCACACCCACCCACTGCCCTGCACTCACACCCACTGGCTGCCCTGCAACCACACCCCTTGCTGCCCTGCACCCACACCCACCCGCTGCCCTGCACTCACACCCACCTGCTGCCCTGCAGCCACACCCACCCGCTGCCCTGCACTCACACCCACCCGCTGCCCTACACCCACACCCACCCGCTGCCCTGCACTCACACCCACTGGTTGCCCTGCAACCACACCCCCTGCTGCCCTGCACCCACACCCACCCGCTGCCCTGCACCCACACCCACCCGCTGCCCTGCACCCACACCCACCCGCTGCCCTGCACTCACACCCACTGGCTGCCCTGCAACCACACCCCCTGCTGCCCTGCACCCACACCCACCCGCTGCCCTGCACTCACACCCACCGGCTGCCCTGCAGCCACACCCACCCGCTGCCCTGCAGCAACACCGACCGGCTGTCCTGCAGCCACACCCACCGGCTGCCCTGCAGCCACACCCACCCGCTGCCCTGCACTCACACCCACTGGCTGCCCTGCAACCACACCCCCTGCTGCCCTGCACCCACATCCCCTGCTGCCCTGCACCCACACCCACCCGCTGCCCCACACCAACACCCCCTGCTGCCCCGCACCCACACCCACCCGCTGCCCCGCACCCACCCGCTGCCCCGCACTCACACCCAAACGCTGCCCCGCACCACACCCACCCGCTGCCCTGCACTCACACCCACCCGCTGCCCTGCACCAACACCCACCCGCTGCCCTGCACCCACAGCCACCTGCTACCCTGCACCCACACCCACCCGCTGCCCTGCACTCACACCCACTGGCTGCCCTGCAACCACACCCCCTGCTGCCCTGCACTCACACCCACCCGCTGCCCTGCACCCACACCCACCCGCTGCCCTGCACTCACACCCACTGGCTGCCCTGCAACCACACCCCTTGCTGCCCTGCACCCACACCCACCCGCTGCCCTGCACTCACACCCACCTGCTGCCCTGCAGCCACACCCACCCGCTGCCCTGCACTCACACCCACCCGCTGCCCTGCAACCACACCCACTGGCTGCCCTGCAACCACACCCCCTGCTGCCCTGCACCCACATCCCCTGCTGCTGCACCCACACCCACCCGCTGCCCCACACCAACACCCCCTGCTGCCCCGCACCCACACCCACCCGCTGCCCCGCACCCACCCGCTGCCCCGCACTCACACCCAAACGCTGCCCCGCACCACACCCACCCGCTGCCCTGCACTCACACCCACCCGCTGCCCTGCACTCACACCCACTGGCTGCCCTGCAACCACACCCCCTGCTGCCCTGCACCAACATCCATCCGCTGCCCTGCACCCACACTCACCCGCTGCCCTGCACCAGCACCCCCTGCTGCCCTGCACCCACCCTCTGCCCTGCACCCACACCCACCCGCTGCCCTGCACCAACACCCACCCGCTGCCCTGCACCCACAGCCACCTGCTACCCTGCACCCACACCCACCCGCTGCCCTGCACTCACACCCACTGGCTGCCCTGCAACCACACCCCCTGCTGCCCTGCACTCACACCCACCCGCTGCCCTGCACTCACACCCACTGGCTGCCCTGCAACCACACCCCTTGCTGCCCTGCACCCACACCCACCCGCTGCCCTGCACTCACACCCACCTGCTGCCCTGCAGCCACACCCACCCGCTGCCCTGCACTCACACCCACCCGCTGCCCTGCAGCCACACCCACCCGCTGCCCTGCAACCACACCCCCTGCTGCCCTGCACTCACACCCACCCGCTGCCCTGCACTCACACCCACCCACTGCCCTGCACTCACACCCACTGGCTGCCCTGCAACCACACCCCTTGCTGCCCTGCACCCACACCCACCCTCTGCCCTGCACTCACACCCACCTGCTGCCCTGCAGCCACACCCACCCGCTGCCCTGCACTCACACCCACCCGCTGCCCTGCAGCCACACCCACCCGCTGCCCTGCACCCACACCCCCTGCTGCCCTGCACCCACAGAGCACAGCATTACATAACACTGGCTGCAGAGAGCACAGAGCACAGCATTACATAACACTGGCTGCAGAGAGCACACAGCACAGCATTACGTAACACTGGCTGCAGAGAGCACAGAGCACAGCATTACGTAACACTGGCTGCAGAGAGCACAGAGCACAGCATTACATAACACTGGCTGCAGAGAGCACAGAGCACAGCATTACATAACACTGGCTGCAGAGAGCACAGAGCACAGCATTACATAACACTGGCTGCAGAGAGCACAGAGCACAGCATTACATAACACTGGCTGCAGAGAGCACAGAGCACAGCATTACATAACACTGGCTGCAGAGAGCACAGAGCACAGCATTACATAACACTGGCTGCAGAGAGCACAGAGCACAGCATTGCATAACACTGGCTGCAGAGAGCACAGAGCACAGCATTACATAACACTGGCTGCAGAGAGCTGTTTAGTGCAATGTTAACAGAGTATACACCAAAGCACATTTCAAGATGCTACATTCCCAGGATATAAATCAAAGCACAGAGCACAGCAGTGTGAGGACACGCCCCCAGTGCACTTGGAGAAGCTACAATCCTGGAATATAAATCCAAATAGCACAGTCCTGCTGCTACTAACGACATACAAAAATGTCTGATAACATTGGCTGCAGTCCTGCATAGTCATATAATCTCCCTCTACATATGGGTAGAGGTAATCCGGGTGGATAACGCACTGTATGCTGGGTATGGATTTCAGATTATACGCAGCACAGTCTGGAGGGGTCTGCCTTTGGGTTTGGGGGGTAAGTCATTATGGAGCTGTCAGTCTCCTCACCGATAAGTCTATAGACTACTGAGAGCAGGAACAAGGTCATCACTGATCCAATCTCTGCCAAGAAAAAGCCAATTACCTGATAACTTCCCATAGATGAGAAGAGGCGTGCTGTTATTGATAAAGTTCTATTGTTCTTCTATTTGTATATTGGGATTTGTGACAGTCCCAGAATAAGGACCCAACTACCACCCAACAGTGTACCCCCAACACCTCACAGCTCAGCTTTATAGGAAGTAACAGGCAGAAAAGGGGTCAATATGATAGTAATTATATTCCTGTACATAGGGGGCAGTATTATAGTAATTATATTCCTGTACATAGGGGGCAGTATTATAGTAGTTATATTCCAGTACATAGGGGCAGTATTATAGTAGTTATATTCTTGTACATAGGGGGCAGTATTATAGTAGTTATATTCCTGTACATAGGGGGCAGTATTATAGCAGTTATATTCCTGTACATAGGGGGCAGTATTATAGTAGTTATATTCTTGTACATAGGGGGCAGTATTATAGTAGTTATATTCCTGTACATAGGGGGCAGTATTATAGTAGTTATATTCTTGTACATAGGGGGCAGTATTATAGTAGTTATATTCTTGTACATAGGGGGCAGTATTATAGTAGTTATATTCTTGTACATAGGGGGCAGTATTATAGTAGTTATATTCCTGTACATAGGGGGCAGTATTATAGTAGTTATATTCTTGTACATAGGGGCTGTATTATAGTAGTTATATCCCTGTACATAGGGGGCAGTATTATAGTAGTTATATTCCTGTACATAGGGGGCAGTATTATAGTAGTTATATTCTTGTACATAGGGGTTTATTTGAGGGGTTTATTAGAGATGCTATCCTGGAGTATCTCACTGTGCACAACCTTATAACCCAGCGTCAGCATGGGTTTATGAGAGATCGCTCCTGTCAGACTAATCTGATTGGTTTCTACGAGGAGGTAAGTTCAAGACTGGATCTGGGGGACGCTGTGGATGTTGTATATCTGGACTTTTCAAAGGCATTTGACACCGTGCCACATAAAAGGTTGGTATATAAAATGAGACTGCTGGGAATAGGAGAAAATCTGTGTATCTGGGTAAGTAATTGGCTTAGTGATAGAAAACAGAGGGTGGTCATTAATGGCACATTCTCAGATTGGGTTGATGTTACCAGTGGAGTGCCACAGGGGTCAGTATTGGGGCCACTTCTTTTTAATATTTTTATTAATGACCTTGTAGTGGGTTTACACAGTCAAGTTTCAATATTTGCAGATGATACTAAGCTGTGTAAAGTAATAAATACTGAGGTCGATAGTTTAGCATTACAGAGGGATTTGTGGAAGCTTGAGGGATGGGCAGAGAAATGGTTGATGAGGTTTAATGTAGATAAATGTAAAGTTATGCACTTGGGCCATGGAAACAAAAAGTATAATTATGTTCTAAACGGTCAATTACTTAGTAAAACTGAGGCTGAAAAGGACTTGGGGGTATTGGTGGATGGTAAACTTAATTTTAGTGACCAGAGCCAGGCGGCTGCTGCTAAAGCAAATAAAATAATGGGATGTATCAAGAGAGGAATAGATTCTCATGATAAAGACATAGTTCTGCCCTTATACAAATCCCTGGTCAGACCACACATGGAATATTGTGTACAGTTTTGGGCACCAGTGTATAAAAAGGATATAGTAGAGCTGGAACGGGTGCAGAGGAGAGCAACCAGGATTATTAGGGGAATGGGGGGACTAGAATACAATGACAGATTACAAAATTTGGGATTATTCAGTTTAGAAAAAAGACGACTGAGGGGAGACCTCATTACAATGTACAAATACCTGAACGGACAGTACAAGGATCTCTCCAAAGATCTTTTTATACCTCGGCCTGTGACCAGGACAAGGGGGCATCCTCTACGCCTAGAGGAGAGGCAATTCTACCATCACCATAGACAAAGGTTCTTTACTGTAAGAGCAGTGAGACTATGGAACTCTCTGCCGCAGGAGGTTGTTATGGCGGACTCTATGTACATGTTCAAGAGAGGCCTGGATGACTTTCTGGAGAGAAAAAATATCACGGGTTACGGGGATAAAACATTTATTTAATTCTTGAAGGTTGGACTTGATGGACTTGCGTCTCCTTCCAGCCTCATATACTATGATACTATGATAGGGGGCAGTATTATAGTAGTTATATTCTTGTACATAGGGGGCAGTATTATAGTAGATATATTCTTGTACATAGGGGGCAGTATTATAGTAGTTATATTCTTATACATAGGGGACAGTATTATAGTAGTTATATTCTTGTACATAGGGGGCAGTATTATAGTAGTTATATTCTTGTACATAGGGGGCAGTATTATAGTAGATATATTCTTGTACATAGGGGGCAGTATTATAGTAGTTATATTCTTATACATAGGGGACAGTATTATAGTAGTTATATTCTTGTATATAGGGGACAGTATTATAGTAGTTATATTCTTGTACATAGGAGGCAGTATTATAGTAGTTATATTCTTGTACATAGGGGGCAGTATTACAGTAGTTATATTCTTGTACATAGGGGGCAGTATTATAGTAGTTATATTCTTGTACATAGGGGGCAGTATTATAGTAGTTATATTCTTGTACATAGGAGGCAGTATTATAGTAGTTATATTCCTGTACATAGGGGGCAGTATTATAGTAGTTATATTCTTGTACATAGGGGGCAGTATTATAGTAGTTATATTCCTGTACATAGGGGGCAGTATTATAGTAGTTATATTCTTGTACATAGGGGGCAGTATTATAGTAGTTATATTCTTGTACATAGGAGGCAGTATTATAGTAGTTATATTCTTGTACATAGGGGACAGTATTATAGTAGTTATATTCTTGTACATAGGGGACAGTATTATAGTAGTTATATTCTTGTACATAGGAGACAGTATTATAGTAGTTATATTCTTGTACATAGGGGGCAGTATTATAGTAGTTATATTCTTGTACATAGGGGGCAGTATTATAGTAGTTATATTCTTGTACATAGGGGGCAGTATTATAGTAGTTATATTCTTGTACATAGGAGGCAGTATTATAGTAGTTATATTCTTGTACATAGGGGGCAGTATTATAGTAGTTATATTCCTGTACATAGGGGGCAGTATTATAGTAGTTATATTCTTGTACATAGGGGGCAGTATTATAGTAGTTATATTCTTGTACATAGGAGGCAGTATTATAGTAGTTATATTCTTGTACATAGGGGGCAGTATTATAGTAGTTATATTCTTGTACATAGGGGGCAGTATTATAGTAGTTATATTCTTGTACATAGGGGGCAGTATTATAGTAGTTATATTCTTGTACATAGGGGGCAGTATTATAGTAGTTATATTCTTGTACATAGGGGGCAGTATTATAGTAGTTATATTCCTGTACATAGGGGCAGTATTATAGTAGTTATATTCCTGTACATAGGGGGCAGTATTATACTTGTTATATTCCTGTACATAGGGGGCAGTATTATAGTAGTTATATTCTTGTACATAGGGGGCAGTATTATAGTAGTTATATTCCTGTACATAGGGGCAGTATTATAGTAGTTATATTCCTGTACATAGGGGGCAGTATTATAGTAGCTATATTCCTGTACATAGGAGGCAGTATTATAGTAGATATATTCTTGTACATAGGGGGCAGTATTATAGTAGTTATATTCCTGTACATAGGGGGCAGTATTATACTTGATATATTATTGTACATAGGGGGCAGTATTATAGTAGTTATATTCTTGTACATAGGGGGCAGTATTATAGTAGTTATATTCGTGTACATAGGGGGCAGTATTATAGTAGTTATATTCTTATACATAGGGAGCAGTATTATAGTAGTTATATTCTTGTACATAGGGGGCAGTATTATAGTAGTTATATACTTGTATATAGGGGGCAGTATTATAGTAGTTATATTCTTGTACATAGGGAGCATTATTATAGTAGTTATATTCTTGTCCATAGGGGGCAGTATTATAGTAGTTATATTCTTGTACATAGGGGGCAGTATTATAGTAGTTATATTCTTGTACATAGGGGGGAGTATTATAGTAGTTATATTCCTGTACATAGGGGGCAGTATTATAGTAGTTATATTCCTGTACATAGGGGGCAGTATTATAGTAGTTATATTCTTGTACATAGGGGGCAGTATTATAGTAGTTATATTCTTATACATAGGGAGCAGTATTATAGTAGTTATATTCCTGTACATAGGGGGCAGTATTATAGTAGTTATATTCTTGTACATAGGGGGCAGTATTATAGTAGATATATTCTTGTACATAGGGGGCAGTATTATAGAAGTTATATTCTTGTACATAGGGGGCAGTATTATAGTAGTTATATTCTTGTACATAGGGGGCAGTATTATAGTAGTTATATTCTTGTACATAGGGGGCAGTATTATAGTAGTTATATTCTTGTACATAGGGGGCAGTGTTATAGTAGTTATAGTCCTGTACATAGGGGGAAGTATTATAGTAGTTATATTCTTGTACATAGAGGGCAGTATTATAGTAGTTATATTCTTGTACATAGGGGGCAGTATTATAGTAGTTATATTCTTGTACATAGGGGGCAGTATTATAGTAGTTATATTCTTGTACATAGGAGCAGTATTATAGTAGTTATATTCTTGTACATAGAGGGCAGTATTATAGTAGTTATATTCCTGTACATAGGGGGCAGTATTATAGTAGTTATATTCTTGTACATAGGGGGCAGTATTATAGTAGTTATATTCTTGTACATAGGGGGCAGTATTATAGTAGTTATATTCCTGTACATAGGGAGCAGTATTATAGTAGTTATATTCCTGTACACAGGGGGCAGTATTATAGTAGTTATATTCTTGTACATAGGGGGCAGTATTATAGTAGTTATATTCTTGTACATAGGGGGCAGTATTATAGTAATTATATTCCTGTACATAGGGGAAGTATTATAGTAGCTATATTCTTGTACATAGGGGGCAGTATTATAGCAGTTATATTCCTGTACATAGGGGGCAGTATTATAGTAGTTATATTCTTGTACATAGGGGGCAGTATTATAGTAGTTATATTCTTGTACATAGGGGGCAGTATTATAGTAGTTATATTCTTGTACATAGGGGGCAGTATTATAGTAGTTATATTCTTGTACATAGGAGGCAGAATTATAGAAGTTATATTCCTGTACATAGGGGGCAGTATTATAGTAGTCATATTCTTATACATAGAGGGAAGTATTATAGTAGTTATATTCTTGTACATAGGGGGCAGTATTATAGTAGTTATATTCTTGTACATAGGGGGCAGTATTATAGTAGTTATATTCTTGTACATAGGAGGCAGTATTATAGTAGTTATATTCTTGTACATAGGGGGCAGTATTATAGTAGTTATATTCTTGTACATAGGGGGCAGTATTATAGTAGTTATATTCTTGTACATAGGGGGCAGTATTATAGTACTTATATTCTTGTACATAGGGGGCAGTATTATAGTAGTTATATTCTTGTACATAGGGGTAGTATTATAGTAGTTATATTCCTGTACATAGGGGCAGTATTATAGTAGTTATATTCCTGTACATAGGGGGCAGTATTATACTTGTTATATTCCTGTACATAGGGGGCAGTATTATAGTAGTTATATTCTTGTACATAGGGGGCAGTATTATAGTAGTTATATTCCTGTACATAGGGGCAGTATTATAGTAGTTATATTCCTGTACATAGGGGGCAGTATTATAGTAGCTATATTCCTGTACATAGGAGGCAGTATTATAGTAGATATATTCTTGTACATAGGGGGCAGTATTATAGTAGTTATATTCCTGTACATAGGGGGCAGTATTATACTTGATATATTATTGTACATAGGGGGCAGTATTATAGTAGTTATATTCTTGTACATAGGGGGCAGTATTATAGTAGTTATATTCGTGTACATAGGGGGCAGTATTATAGTAGTTATATTCTTATACATAGGGAGCAGTATTATAGTAGTTATATTCTTGTACATAGGGGGCAGTATTATAGTAGTTATATACTTGTATATAGGGGGCAGTATTATAGTAGTTATATTCTTGTACATAGGGAGCATTATTATAGTAGTTATATTCTTGTCCATAGGGGGCAGTATTATAGTAGTTATATTCTTGTACATAGGGGGCAGTATTATAGTAGTTATATTCTTGTACATAGGGGGCAGTATTATAGTAGTTATATTCCTGTACATAGGGGGCAGTATTATAGTAGTTATATTCCTGTACATAGGGGGCAGTATTATAGTAGTTATATTCTTGTACATAGGGGGCAGTGTTATAGTAGTTATATTCTTATACATAGGGAGCAGTATTATAGTAGTTATATTCCTGTACATAGGGGGCAGTATTATAGTAGTTATATTCTTGTACATAGGGGGCAGTATTATAGTAGATATATTCTTGTACATAGGGGGCAGTATTATAGAAGTTATATTCTTGTACATAGGGGGCAGTATTATAGTAGTTATATTCTTGTACATAGGGGGCAGTATTATAGTAGTTATATTCTTGTACATAGGGGGCAGTATTATAGTAGTTATATTCTTGTACATAGGGGGCAGTGTTATAGTAGTTATAGTCCTGTACATAGGGGGAAGTATTATAGTAGTTATATTCTTGTACATAGAGGGCAGTATTATAGTAGTTATATTCTTGTACATAGGGGGCAGTATTATAGTAGTTATATTCTTGTACATAGGGGGCAGTATTATAGTAGTTATATTCTTGTACATAGGAGCAGTATTATAGTAGTTATATTCTTGTACATAGAGGGCAGTATTATAGTAGTTATATTCCTGTACATAGGGGGCAGTATTATAGTAGTTATATTCTTGTACATAGGGGGCAGTATTATAGTAGTTATATTCTTGTACATAGGGGGCAGTATTATAGTAGTTATATTCCTGTACATAGGGAGCAGTATTATAGTAGTTATTTTCCTGTACACAGGGGGCAGTATTATAGTAGTTATATTCTTGTACATAGGGGGCAGTATTATAGTAGTTATATTCTTGTACATAGGGGGCAGTATTATAGTAGTTATATTCTTGTACATAGGAGGCAGTATTATAGTAGTTATATTCTTGTACATAGGGGGCAGTATTATAGTAGTTATATTCCTGTACATAGGGGGCAGTATTATAGTAGTTATATTCTTGTACATAGGGGGCAGTATTATAGTAGTTATATTCTTGTACATAGGAGGCAGTATTATAGTAGTTATATTCTTGTACATAGGGGGCAGTATTATAGTAGTTATATTCTTGTACATAGGGGGCAGTATTATAGTAGTTATATTCTTGTACATAGGGGGCAGTATTATAGTAGTTATATTCTTGTACATAGGGGGCAGTATTATAGTAGTTATATTCTTGTACATAGGGGGCAGTATTATAGTAGTTATATTCCTGTACATAGGGGCAGTATTATAGTAGTTATATTCCTGTACATAGGGGGCAGTATTATACTTGTTATATTCCTGTACATAGGGGGCAGTATTATAGTAGTTATATTCTTGTACATAGGGGGCAGTATTATAGTAGTTATATTCCTGTACATAGGGGCAGTATTATAGTAGTTATATTCCTGTACATAGGGGGCAGTATTATAGTAGCTATATTCCTGTACATAGGAGGCAGTATTATAGTAGATATATTCTTGTACATAGGGGGCAGTATTATAGTAGTTATATTCCTGTACATAGGGGGCAGTATTATACTTGATATATTATTGTACATAGGGGGCAGTATTATAGTAGTTATATTCTTGTACATAGGGGGCAGTATTATAGTAGTTATATTCGTGTACATAGGGGGCAGTATTATAGTAGTTATATTCTTATACATAGGGAGCAGTATTATAGTAGTTATATTCTTGTACATAGGGGGCAGTATTATAGTAGTTATATACTTGTATATAGGGGGCAGTATTATAGTAGTTATATTCTTGTACATAGGGAGCATTATTATAGTAGTTATATTCTTGTCCATAGGGGGCAGTATTATAGTAGTTATATTCTTGTACATAGGGGGCAGTATTATAGTAGTTATATTCTTGTACATAGGGGGGAGTATTATAGTAGTTATATTCCTGTACATAGGGGGCAGTATTATAGTAGTTATATTCCTGTACATAGGGGGCAGTATTATAGTAGTTATATTCTTGTACATAGGGGGCAGTATTATAGTAGTTATATTCTTATACATAGGGAGCAGTATTATAGTAGTTATATTCCTGTACATAGGGGGCAGTATTATAGTAGTTATATTCTTGTACATAGGGGGCAGTATTATAGTAGATATATTCTTGTACATAGGGGGCAGTATTATAGAAGTTATATTCTTGTACATAGGGGGCAGTATTATAGTAGTTATATTCTTGTACATAGGGGGCAGTATTATAGTAGTTATATTCTTGTACATAGGGGGCAGTATTATAGTAGTTATATTCTTGTACATAGGGGGCAGTGTTATAGTAGTTATAGTCCTGTACATAGGGGGAAGTATTATAGTAGTTATATTCTTGTACATAGAGGGCAGTATTATAGTAGTTATATTCTTGTACATAGGGGGCAGTATTATAGTAGTTATATTCTTGTACATAGGGGGCAGTATTATAGTAGTTATATTCTTGTACATAGGAGCAGTATTATAGTAGTTATATTCTTGTACATAGAGGGCAGTATTATAGTAGTTATATTCCTGTACATAGGGGGCAGTATTATAGTAGTTATATTCTTGTACATAGGGGGCAGTATTATAGTAGTTATATTCTTGTACATAGGGGGCAGTATTATAGTAGTTATATTCCTGTACATAGGGAGCAGTATTATAGTAGTTATATTCCTGTACACAGGGGGCAGTATTATAGTAGTTATATTCTTGTACATAGGGGGCAGTATTATAGTAGTTATATTCTTGTACATAGGGGGCAGTATTATAGTAATTATATTCCTGTACATAGGGGAAGTATTATAGTAGCTATATTCTTGTACATAGGGGGCAGTATTATAGCAGTTATATTCCTGTACATAGGGGGCAGTATTATAGTAGTTATATTCTTGTACATAGGGGGCAGTATTATAGTAGTTATATTCTTGTACATAGGGGGCAGTATTATAGTAGTTATATTCTTGTACATAGGGGGCAGTATTATAGTAGTTATATTCTTGTACATAGGAGGCAGAATTATAGAAGTTATATTCCTGTACATAGGGGGCAGTATTATAGTAGTCATATTCTTATACATAGAGGGAAGTATTATAGTAGTTATATTCTTGTACATAGGGGGCAGTATTATAGTAGTTATATTCTTGTACATAGGGGGCAGTATTATAGTAGTTATATTCTTGTACATAGGAGGCAGTATTATAGTAGTTATATTCTTGTACATAGGGGGCAGTATTATAGTAGTTATATTCTTGTACATAGGGGGCAGTATTATAGTAGTTATATTCTTGTACATAGGGGGCAGTATTATAGTACTTATATTCTTGTACATAGGGGGCAGTATTATAGTAGTTATATTCTTGTACATAGGGGTAGTATTATAGTAGTTATATTCCTGTACATAGGGGCAGTATTATAGTAGTTATATTCCTGTACATAGGGGGCAGTATTATACTTGTTATATTCCTGTACATAGGGGGCAGTATTATAGTAGTTATATTCTTGTACATAGGGGGCAGTATTATAGTAGTTATATTCCTGTACATAGGGGCAGTATTATAGTAGTTATATTCCTGTACATAGGGGGCAGTATTATAGTAGCTATATTCCTGTACATAGGAGGCAGTATTATAGTAGATATATTCTTGTACATAGGGGGCAGTATTATAGTAGTTATATTCCTGTACATAGGGGGCAGTATTATACTTGATATATTATTGTACATAGGGGGCAGTATTATAGTAGTTATATTCTTGTACATAGGGGGCAGTATTATAGTAGTTATATTCGTGTACATAGGGGGCAGTATTATAGTAGTTATATTCTTATACATAGGGAGCAGTATTATAGTAGTTATATTCTTGTACATAGGGGGCAGTATTATAGTAGTTATATACTTGTATATAGGGGGCAGTATTATAGTAGTTATATTCTTGTACATAGGGAGCATTATTATAGTAGTTATATTCTTGTCCATAGGGGGCAGTATTATAGTAGTTATATTCTTGTACATAGGGGGCAGTATTATAGTAGTTATATTCTTGTACATAGGGGGCAGTATTATAGTAGTTATATTCCTGTACATAGGGGGCAGTATTATAGTAGTTATATTCCTGTACATAGGGGGCAGTATTATAGTAGTTATATTCTTGTACATAGGGGGCAGTGTTATAGTAGTTATATTCTTATACATAGGGAGCAGTATTATAGTAGTTATATTCCTGTACATAGGGGGCAGTATTATAGTAGTTATATTCTTGTACATAGGGGGCAGTATTATAGTAGATATATTCTTGTACATAGGGGGCAGTATTATAGAAGTTATATTCTTGTACATAGGGGGCAGTATTATAGTAGTTATATTCTTGTACATAGGGGGCAGTATTATAGTAGTTATATTCTTGTACATAGGGGGCAGTATTATAGTAGTTATATTCTTGTACATAGGGGGCAGTGTTATAGTAGTTATAGTCCTGTACATAGGGGGAAGTATTATAGTAGTTATATTCTTGTACATAGAGGGCAGTATTATAGTAGTTATATTCTTGTACATAGGGGGCAGTATTATAGTAGTTATATTCTTGTACATAGGGGGCAGTATTATAGTAGTTATATTCTTGTACATAGGAGCAGTATTATAGTAGTTATATTCTTGTACATAGAGGGCAGTATTATAGTAGTTATATTCCTGTACATAGGGGGCAGTATTATAGTAGTTATATTCTTGTACATAGGGGGCAGTATTATAGTAGTTATATTCTTGTACATAGGGGGCAGTATTATAGTAGTTATATTCCTGTACATAGGGAGCAGTATTATAGTAGTTATTTTCCTGTACACAGGGGGCAGTATTATAGTAGTTATATTCTTGTACATAGGGGGCAGTATTATAGTAGTTATATTCTTGTACATAGGGGGCAGTATTATAGTAATTATATTCCTGTACATAGGGGAAGTATTATAGTAGCTATATTCTTGTACATAGGGGGCAGTATTATAGCAGTTATATTCCTGTACATAGGGGGCAGTATTATAGTAGTTATATTCTTGTACATAGGGGGCAGTATTATAGTAGTTATATTCTTGTACATAGGGGGCAGTATTATAGTAGTTATATTCTTGTACATAGGGGGCAGTATTATAGTAGTTATATTCTTGTACATAGGAGGCAGAATTATAGAAGTTATATTCCTGTACATAGGGGGCAGTATTATAGTAGTCATATTCTTATACATAGAGGGAAGTATTATAGTAGTTATATTCTTGTACATAGGGGGCAGTATTATAGTAGTTATATTCTTGTACATAGGGGGAGTATTATAGTAGTTATATTCTTGTACATAGGGGGCAGTATTATAGCAGTTATATTCCTGTACATAGGGGGCAGTATTATAGTAGTTATATTCTTGTACATAGGGGGCAGTATTATAGTAGTTATAGTCCTGTACATAGGGGGCAGTATTATAGTAGTTATATTCTTGTACATAGGGGGCAGTATTATAGTAGTTATATTCCTGTACATAGGGGGACGGTATTATAGTAGTTATATTCTTGTACATAGGGGGCAGTATTATAGTAGTTATAGTCCTGTACATAGGGGGCAGTATTATAGTAGTTATATTCTTGTACATAGGGGGCAGTATTATAGTAGTTATATTCATGTACATAGGAGGCAGTATTATAGTAGTTATATTCTTATACATAGGGGGCAGTATTATAGTAGTTATATTCTTGTACATAGGGGGCAGTATTATAGTAGTTATATTCTTGTACATAGGGGGCAGTATTATAGTAGTTATATTCTTGTACATAGGGGGCAGTATTATAGTAGTTATATTCTTGTACATAGGGGGCAGTATTATAGTAGTTATATTCATGTACATAGGGGGTAGTATTATAGTAGTTATATTCTTGTACATAGGAGGCAGTATTATAGTAGTTATATACTTGTACATAGGGGGCAGTATTATAGTAGTTATATTCCTGTACATAGGAGGCAGTATTATAGTAGTTATATACTTGTACATAGGGGGCAGTATTATAGTAGTTATATTCTTGTACATAGGGGGCAGTATTATAGTAGTTATATTCCTGTACATAGGTGCAGTATTACAGTAATAATATTCTGTGCATAGAGGACAATAGTACAGTATTTATGTCCTTGTACATACAGTAGAGCAGCAGTGAATATATAAATGTCTTACCCCAAGAACTGTATCTGTGATATACGCTGCTAATAACCGCTGACATAATGTGTAATAATACTTAGCTGTGATATATATTTCTATACATATATTGGCTCATTCCTGAATTACTGCTCTTAGTTTTTTCTGCATCTCCTGAAATGTCACATTTAGATTTAGTGAAGAATAAAACGAATTCCTCCAAATGTCACAATGTAAAGAATTTCACACAAATGATGAAAACAAAAGGAAAATCTGTCAAATCCCGGGAATAATGAATCTGGTAACATTTAGTTGTGTATACACTGGGGAGATTTTTCCATTCCAGAACTGGACATATGACGGCTGCAACACAATCGCTGCAGGAATATAGGAATATTCAGGTCTTGTACGTCCCATTATAGAAACCTTGACTATCTGCAATAATAGGGTCTTACCCTTCCCTTAAACATATCCAATATTTCTATCTTTTAATTCGATGCAGGGCCGGCACTAGGAATTCTGGGTCCCCTAATTGCCAAATGTAGTGCTCCCCCCATCCCTACACACATTAGTTTCCGATCTGGTCTAGTTTCTAAATGATCTGATGTTCTATAGAAACTATTAGATAATTAAATATATTACATAGGTACAGTACCAAAACAAATATTATTACATAAATATAGCACCAAAGCCAATATTACTACATAGAGACAGCACCAGAACCAAGCTAACTACATAGATACAGGACCAGAACCAAGATTACTACATAGATAGAACATCAGAACCAAGATTACTACATAGATAAAGCACCAAAACCAAGATTACTACATAGATAAAGCACCAGAACCAAGATTACTTCATAGATACAGCACCAGAACCAAGATTACTTCATAGATACAGCACCAGAACCAAGATTACTACAGAGAGTCAGCAGAAAGAACCAGGATTACTACATAGATACAGCACCAAAATCAATGTTACAACATAGATAAAGAACTGGAACCAAGCTCCTAAGTAGAAACCTTACCAGAACTAATATGACTACATAGATCTTATATCAGTCGAAAAAAATGACCAAAATAGAACTGGAAGGAAGTTTACTACATAGAAATAGAGCTAAGGACACTGCATGTATATGTTACCAGAACCAAGATTACACCACAGGTATAACACTGGATCCAAGATTTGTATTAGACCCTAGACAACTAGTGATCCAACCAACATATGTAAGCTCTTGTTTCCCCTTCTCCTCCTCATAGATTGTAAGCTCTTGTGACCATTGTACAAGCACTGTCACCTCCTGTGTCCTCCTCCTCATAGATTGTAAGTTTTTTTGACCATTGTACAAGCACTGTCACCTCCTGTGTCTCCTCCTTCTCATAGATTGTAAGTTTTTTTGACCATTGTACAAGCACTGTCATCTCCTGTGTCCTCCTCCTCATAGATTTTAAGCTCCTGTGACCATTGTACAAGCACTGCCACCTCCTGTGTCTCCTCCTCCTCATAGATTTTAAGCTCTTGTGACCATTGTACAAGCACTGTCACCTCCAGTGTCCTCCTCCTCATAGATTTTAAGCTCCTGTGACCATTGTACAAGCACTGTCACCTCCTGTGTCTCCTCCTCCTCATAGATTTTAAGCTCTTGTGACCATTGTACAAGCACTGTCACCTCCTGTGTCTCCTCCTCCTCATAGATTTTAAGCTCTTGTGACCATTGTACAAGCACTGTCACCTCCTGTGTCCTCCTCCTCATAGATTGTAAGTTTTTTTGACCATAGTACAAGCACTGTCACCTCCTGTGTCCTCCTCCTCATAGATTGTAAGCTCCTGTGACCATTGTACAAGCACTGTCACCTCCTGTGTCTCCTCCTCCTCATAGATTGTACGCTCCTGTGACCATTGTACAAGCACTGTCACCTCCTGTGTCCTCCTCCTCATAGATTTTAAGCTCCTGTGACCATTGTACAAGCAGTGTCACTTCCTGTGTCCTCCTCCTCATAGATTGTAAGCTCCTGTGACCATTGTACAAGCACTGTCACCTTCTGTACCTCCTCCTCCTCATAGATTGTAAGCTCTTGTGACCATTGTACAAGCACTGTCACTTCCTGTGTCCTCCTCCTCATAGATTTTAAGCTCTTGTGACCATTGTACAAGCACTGTCACCTCCTGTGTCCTCCTCCTCATAGATTGTAAGCTCTTGTGACCATTGTACAAGCACTGTCACCTCCTGTGTCCCCTCCTCCTCATAGATTGTAAGCTCTTGTGATCATTGTACAAGCACTGTCACCTCCTGTGTTCCCCCTCCTCCTCATAGATTGTAAGCTCTTGTGACCATTGTACAAGCACTGTCACCTCCTGTGTCCCCCTCCTCATAGATTGTAAGCTCTTGTGATCATTGTACAAGCACTGTCACCTCCTGTGTCCCCCCTCCTCCTCATAGATTGTAAGCTCCTGTGACAATTGTACAAGCACTGTCACCTCCTGTGTCCCCCTCCTCATAGATTGTACGCTCCTGTGGCCATTGTACAAGCACTGTCACCTCCTGTGCCCCCCTTTTCCTCATAGATTGTAAGCTCTTGTGACCATTGTGGGGACATTGGGGGTTTGGAACGTTCCCCTTTGGTCCCTGGATCTGGGCTCTGCTACATTTTAGAGGCAGCCGAGCGCTGGGCACAGATATTACTGACGAAGGAGAAGAAGAGGAGATCTGGAGAGATTAAGGTGGGATCAAGGTTGTCGCTCTTAAATATATCACGGAGGATCCATAGATGTAAACGGAAGATGAAAGGATGAGAAGAAGAAGAGTCGGAAGAGTAATAATCCGAGGACTGTGCAGTGTACACACAGCAGACATGATGTTTCCGTGCAGGAGACCCCCAGCTCTGATCAAAGACATCTACACAATATCCATACGACTCCCCAAGATGTGGGAGAAGCAATGGAATTAACTGAAATTTTTTTGGGAAAAAGATCTTGACTGGAACAACAGCTACAAAGTGATTAAATATTAAAGTCCAATCACAACTGAAAGCGTTTAATGGACTCCGAACACTCAAGGTCCAGTCCTTCTACATCCTCCATTATACAAGTGTCACAAACAATCAGTAACGCAGCGCCGGAGGCCGGTTCTCCCGGGTCACACGGGTCTGGATTTTCACTATAGTTCTGCAGAATATTAAAGCTGATGGTTGCAGAATTTGTAACTCTATAGCGGAGTCCATCAGATGTCAATATGAGAGAATTATATCACCTGTTTTATTATACCGAAATATCCCCAGGTTATACCAGAATAATCCTTCTACATCAATATCTAATTATATGCCCAGGTTATACCGGCTGTACATATATCATTATATACAGGAGATCCCCAGGTTATACCGGGTGTACATATATCATTATATACAGGAGATCCCCAGGTTATACTGGCTGTACATATATCATTATATACAGGAGATCCCCAGGTTATACCGGCTGTACATATATCATTATATACAGGAGATCCCCAGGTTATACCAGCTGTACATATATCATTATATACAGGAGATCCCCAGGTTATACCGGCTGTACATATATCATTATATACAGGAGATCTCCAGGTTATACCGGCTGTACATATATCATTATATACAGGAGATCCCCAGGTTATACCGGCTGTACATATATCATTATATACAGGAGATCCCCAGGTTATAATGGCTGTACATATATCATTATATACAGGAGATCTCCAGGTTATACCGGCTGTACATATATCATTATATACAGGAGATCCCCAGGTTATAGTGGCTGTACATATATCATTATATACAGGAGATCTCCAGGTTATACCGGCTGTACATATATCATTATATACAGGAGATCCCCAGGTTATACCGGCTGTACATATATCATTATATACAGGAGATCCCCAGGTTATACCGGCTGTACATATATCATTATATACAGGAGATCCCCAGGTTATAGTGGCTGTACATATATCATTATATACAGGAGATACCCAGGTTATAGTGGCTGTACATATATCATTATATACAGGAGATACCCAGGTTATAGCGGCTGTACATATATCATTATATACAGGAGATCTCCAGGTTATACCGGCTGTACATATATCATTATATACAGGAGATCCTCAGGTTATACCGGCTGTACATATATCATTATATACAGGAGATCCCCAGGTTATACCGGCTGTACATATATCATTATATACAGGAGATCCCCAGGTTATACCGGCTGTACATATATCATTATATACAGGAGATCCCCAGGTTATACCGGCTGTACATATATCATTATATACAGGAGATCCCCAGGTTATACCGGCTGTACATATATCATTATATACAGGAGATCCCCAGGTTATACCGGCTGTACATATATCATTATATACAGGAGATCCCCAGGTTATACCAGCTGTACATATATCATTATATACAGGAGATCCCCAGGTTATACCGGCTGTACATATATCATTATATACAGGAGATCCCCAGGTTATACCGGCTGTACATATATCATTATATACAGGAGATCCCCAGGTTATACCAGAATAATCCTTCTACATCAATATCTAATTATATACCCAGGTTATACCGGCTGTACATATATCATTATATACAGGAGATCCCAAGGTTATACCAGCTGTACATATATCATTATATACAGGTGATCCCCAGGTTATACCGGCTGTACATATATCATTATATACAGGAGATCCTAAGGTTATACCGGCTGTACATATATCATTATATACAGGAGATCCCCAGGTTATACCGGCTGTACATATATCATTATATACAGGAGATCCCCAGGTTATACCGGCTGTACATATATCATTATATACAGGAGATCCCCAGGTTATACCGGCTGTACATATATCATTATATACAGGAGATCCCCAGGTTATACCAGCTGTACATATATCATTATATACAGGAGATCCCCAGGTTATACCGGCTGTACATATATCATTATATACAGGAGATCCCCAGGCTATACCGGCTGTACATATATCATTATATAGAGGAGATCCCCAGGTTATACCGGCTGTACATATATCATTATATACAGAGATCCCCAGGTTATACCGGCTGTATATATATAATTATATACAGGAGATCCCCAGGTTATACCAGCTGTACATATATTATTATACACAGGAGATCCCCAGGTTATACCGGCTGTACATATATCATTATATACAGGAGATCCCCAGGTTATACCGGCTGTACATATATCATTATATACAGGAGATCCCCAGGTTATACCAGCTGTACATATATCATTATATACAGGAGATCCCAAGGTTATACCAGCTGTACATATATCATTATATACAGGTGATCCCCAGGTTATACCGGCTGTACATATATCATTATATACAGGAGATCCTCAGGTTATACCGGCTGTACATATATCATTATATACAGGAGATCCCCAGTTTATACCGGCTGTACATATATCATTATATACAGGAGATCCCCAGGTTATACCGGCTGTACACATATCATTATATACAGGAGATCCCCAGGTTATACCGGCTGTACATATATCATTATATACAGGAGATCCCCAGGCTATACCGGCTGTACATATATCATTATATAGAGGAGATCCCCAGGTTATACCGGCTGTACATATATCATTATATACAGAGATCCCCAGGTTATACCGGCTGTACATATATCATTATATACAGGAGATCCTCAGGTTATACCGGCTGTACATATATCATTATATACAGGAGATCCCCAGTTTATACCGGCTGTACATATATCATTATATACAGGAGATCCCCAGGTTATACCAGCTGTACATATATTATTATACACAGGAGATCCCCAGGTTATACCGGCTGTACATATATCATTATATACAGGAGATCCCCAGGTTATACCGGCTGTACATATATCATTATATAAAGGAGATCCCCAGGTTATACCAGCTGTACATATATCATTATATACAGGTGATCCCCAGGTTATACCGGCTGTACATATATCATTATATACAGGAGATCCTCAGGTTATACCGGCTGTACATATATCATTATATACAGGAGATCCCCAGTTTATACCGGCTGTACATATATCATTATATACAGGAGATCCCCAGGTTATACCGGCTGTACACATATCATTATATACAGGAGATCCCCAGGTTATACCGGCTGTACATATATCATTATATACAGGAGATCCCCAGGCTATACCGGCTGTACATATATCATTATATAGAGGAGATCCCCAGGTTATACCGGCTGTACATATATCATTATATACAGAGATCCCCAGGTTATACCGGCTGTACATATATCATTATATACAGGAGATCCTCAGGTTATACCGGCTGTACATATATCATTATATACAGGAGATCCCCAGTTTATACCGGCTGTACATATATCATTATATACAGGAGATCCCCAGGTTATACCAGCTGTACATATATTATTATACACAGGAGATCCCCAGGTTATACCGGCTGTACATATATCATTATATACAGGAGATCCCCAGGTTATACCGGCTGTACATATATCATTATATACAGGAGATCCCCAGGTTATACCGGCTGTACATATATCATTATATACAGGAGATCCCCAGGTTATACCAGCTGTACATATATCATTATATACAGGAGATCCCCAGGTTATACCGGCTGTACATATATCATTATATACAGGAGATCCCCAGGCTATACCGGCTGTACATATATCATTATATAGAGGAGATCCCCAGGTTATACCGGCTGTACATATATCATTATATACAGAGATCCCCAGGTTATACCGGCTGTATATATATAATTATATACAGGAGATCCCCAGGTTATACCAGCTGTACATATATTATTATACACAGGAGATCCCCAGGTTATACCGGCTGTACATATATCATTATATACAGGAGATCCCCAGGTTATACCGGCTGTACATATATCATTATATACAGGAGATCCCCAGGTTATACCAGCTGTACATATATCATTATATACAGGAGATCCCAAGGTTATACCAGCTGTACATATATCATTATATACAGGTGATCCCCAGGTTATACCGGCTGTACATATATCATTATATACAGGAGATCCTCAGGTTATACCGGCTGTACATATATCATTATATACAGGAGATCCCCAGTTTATACCGGCTGTACATATATCATTATATACAGGAGATCCCCAGGTTATACCGGCTGTACACATATCATTATATACAGGAGATCCCCAGGTTATACCGGCTGTACATATATCATTATATACAGGAGATCCCCAGGCTATACCGGCTGTACATATATCATTATATAGAGGAGATCCCCAGGTTATACCGGCTGTACATATATCATTATATACAGAGATCCCCAGGTTATACCGGCTGTACATATATCATTATATACAGGAGATCCTCAGGTTATACCGGCTGTACATATATCATTATATACAGGAGATCCCCAGTTTATACCGGCTGTACATATATCATTATATACAGGAGATCCCCAGGTTATACCAGCTGTACATATATTATTATACACAGGAGATCCCCAGGTTATACCGGCTGTACATATATCATTATATACAGGAGATCCCCAGGTTATACCGGCTGTACATATATCATTATATAAAGGAGATCCCCAGGTTATACCAGCTGTACATATATCATTATATACAGGTGATCCCCAGGTTATACCGGCTGTACATATATCATTATATACAGGAGATCCTCAGGTTATACCGGCTGTACATATATCATTATATACAGGAGATCCCCAGTTTATACCGGCTGTACATATATCATTATATACAGGAGATCCCCAGGTTATACCGGCTGTACACATATCATTATATACAGGAGATCCCCAGGTTATACCGGCTGTACATATATCATTATATACAGGAGATCCCCAGGCTATACCGGCTGTACATATATCATTATATAGAGGAGATCCCCAGGTTATACCGGCTGTACATATATCATTATATACAGAGATCCCCAGGTTATACCGGCTGTACATATATCATTATATACAGGAGATCCTCAGGTTATACCGGCTGTACATATATCATTATATACAGGAGATCCCCAGTTTATACCGGCTGTACATATATCATTATATACAGGAGATCCCCAGGTTATACCAGCTGTACATATATTATTATACACAGGAGATCCCCAGGTTATACCGGCTGTACATATATCATTATATACAGGAGATCCCCAGGTTATACCGGCTGTACATATATCATTATATATAGGAGATCCCCAGGTTATACCGGCTGTACATATTTCATTATATACAGGAGATCCCTAGGTTTTACCGGCTGTACATATATCATTATATACAGGAGATCCCCAGGTTATACCGGCGGTACATATATCATTATATACAGGACATCCCCAGGTTATACCAGCTGTACATATATCATTATATACAGGAGATCCCCAGGTTATAGCAGCTGTACATATATCATTATATACAGGAGATCCCCAGGTTATACCGGCTGTACATATATCATTATATACAGGAGATCCCCAGGTTATACCAGCTGTACATATATCACTATATACAGGAGATCCCCAGGTTATACAAGCTGTACATATATCATTATATACAGGACATCCCCAGGTTATACCGGCTGTACATATATCATTATATACAGGAATCCCCAGGTTATACCAGCTGTACATATATCATTATATACAGGAGATCCCCAGGTTATACAAGCTGTACATATATCATTATATACAGGAGATCCCCAGGCTATACCAGCTGTACATATATCATTATATACAAGAGATCCCCAGGTTATACCAGCTGTACATATATCATTATATAGAGGAGATCCCCAGGTTATACCGGCTGTACATATATCATTATATACAGAGATCCCCAGGTTATACCGGCTGTATATATATAATTATATACAGGAGATCCCCAGGTTATACCAGCTGTACATATATTATTATACACAGGAGATCCCCAGGTTATACCGGCTGTACATATATCATTATATACAGGAGATCCCCAGGTTATACCGGCTGTACATATATCATTATATACAGGAGATCCCCAGGTTATACCAGCTGTACATATATCATTATATATAGGAGATCCCCAGGTTATACCGGCTGTACATATATCATTATATATAGGAGATCCCCAGGTTATACCGGCTGTACATATATCATTATATACAGGAGATCCCCAGGTTATACCGGCTGTACATATATCATTATATACAGGAGATCCCCAGGTTATACCAGCTGTACATATATCATTATATACAGGAGATCCCCAGGTTATACCAGCTGTACATATATCATTATATACAGGAGATCCCCAGGTTATACCGGCTGTACATATATCATTATATACAGGAGATCTCCAGGTTATACCAGCTGTACATATATCATTATATACAGGAGATCCCCAGGTTATACCGGCTGTACATATATCATTATATACAGGACATCCCCAGGTTATACCAGCTGTACATATATCATTATATACAGGAGATCCCCAGGTTATACCAGCTGTACATATATCATTGTATACAGGAGATCCCCAGGTTATACCAGCTGTACATATATCATTATACAGGAGATCCCCAGGTTATACCGGCTGTACATATATCATTATATACAGGAGATCCCCAGGTTATACCAGCTGTACATATATCATTATATACAGGAGATCCCCAGGTTATACCGGCTGTACATACATCATTATACAGGAGATCCCCAGGTTATACCGGCTGTACATATATCATTATATACAGGAGATCCCCAGGTTATACCGGCTGTACATATATCATTATATACAGGAGATCCCCAGGTTATACCAGCTGTACATATACTGTTATATACAGGAGATCCCCAGGTTATACCAGCTGTACATATACTATTATATACAGGAGATCCCCAGGTTATACCAGCTGTACATACATCATTATACAGGAGATCCCCAGGTTATACCGGCTGTACATATATCAATATATACAGGAGATCCCCAGGTTATACCGGCTGTACAAATATCATTATATACAGGAGATCCCCAGGTTATACCAGCTGTACATATACTGTTATATACAGGAGATCCCCAGGTTATACCAGCTGTACATATACTATTATATATAGGAGATCCCCAGGTTATACCAGCTGTACATATATCATTATATACAGGAGATCCCCAGGTTATACCAGCTGTACATATATCATTATATACAGGAGATCCCCAGGTTATACCGGCTGTACATATATCATTATATACAGGAGATCCCCAGGTTATACCGGCTGTACATATATCATTATATACAGGAGATCTCCAGGTTATACCAGCTGTACATATATCATTATATACAGGAGATCCCCAGGTTATACCGGCTGTACATATATCATTATATACAGGAGATCCCCAGGTTATACCGGCTGTACATATATCATTATATACAGGAGATCTCCAGGTTATACCAGCTGTACATATATCATTATATACAGGAGATCCCCAGGTTATACCGGCTGTACATATATCTTATATACAGGAGATCCCCAGGTTATACCAGCTGTACATATACTGTTATATACAGGAGATCCCCAGGTTATACCAGCTGTACATATACTATTATATACAGGAGATCCCCAGGTTATACCAGCTGTACATACATCATTATACAGGAGATCCCCAGGTTATACCGGCTGTACATATATCATTATATACAGGAGATCCCCAGGTTATACCGGCTGTACATATATCATTATATACAGGAGATCCCCAGGTTATACCAGCTGTACATATACTGTTATATACAGGAGATCCCCAGGTTATACCAGCTGTACATATACTATTATATACAGGAGATCCCCAGGTTATACCAGCTGTACATATATCATTATATACAGGAGATCCCCAGGTTATACCGGCTGTACATATATCATTATATACAGGAGATCTCCAGGTTATACCGGCTGTACATATATCATTATATACAGGAGATCCCCAGGTTATACCGGCTGTACATATATCATTATATACAGGAGATCTCCAGGTTATACCGGCTGTACATATATCATTATATACAGGAGATCCCCAGGTTATACCGGCTGTACATATATCATTATATATAGGAGATCCCCAGGTTATACCGGCTGTACATATATCATTATATATAGGAGATCCCCAGGTTATACCGGCTGTACATATATCATTATATACAGGAGATCCCCAGGTTATACCGGCTGTACATATATCATTATATACAGGACATCCCCAGGTTATACCAGCTGTACATATATCATTATATACAGGAGATCCCCAGGTTATATCAGCTGTACATATATAATTATATACAGGACATCCCCAGGTTATACCGGCTGTACATATATCATTATATACAGGAGATCCCCGGGTTATACCGGCTGTACATATATCATTATATACAGGACATCCCAAGGTTATACCGGCTCTACATATTTCATTATATACAGGAGATCCCCAGGTTATACAAGCTGTACATATATCATTATATACAGGAGATCCCCAGGTTATACCAGCTGTACATATATCATTATATACAGGACATCCCCAGGTTATACCGGCTCTACATATTTAATTATATACAGGAGATCCCCAGGTTTTACCGGCTGTACATATATCATTATATACAGGACATCCCCAGGTTATACCGGCTGTACATATATCATTACATACAGGAGATCCCCAGGTTATACCGGCTGTACATATATCATTATATACAGGAATCCCCAGGTTATACCAGCTGTACATATATCATTATATACAAGAGATCCCCAGGTTATACCAGCTGTACATATATCATTTTATACAGGAGATCCCCAGGTTATACCGGCTGTACATATATCATTATATACAGGAGATCCCCAGGTTATACCGGCTGTACATATATCATTATATACAGGAGATCCTCAGGTTATACCGGCTGCACATATATCATTATATACAGGAGATCCCCAGGTTATACCGGCTGTAAACATATCATTATATACAGGAGATCCCCAGGTTATACCAGCTGTACATATATCATTATATACAGGAGAAAGCCAGGTTATACCGGCTGTACATATATCATTATATACAGGACATCCCCAGGTTATACCAGCTGTACATATATCATTATATAAAGGAGACCCCCAGGTTATACCAGCTGTACATATATCATTATATACAGGACATTCCCAGGTTATACCGGCTGTACATATATCATTATATACAGGAGATCCCCAGGTTATACCGGCTCTACATATATCATTATATACAGGAGATCCCCAGGTTATACCGGCTGTACATATATCATTATATACAGGAGATCCCCAGGTTATACCGGCTGTACATATATCATTATATACAGGAGATCCCCAGGTTATACCGGCTGTACATATATCATTATATACAGGAGATCCCCAGGTTATACCAGCTGTACATATATCATTATATACAGGAAATCCCCAGGTTATACCAGCTGTACATATATCATTATATACAGGAGATCCCCAGGTTATACTAGCTGTACATATATCATTATATACAGGACATCCCTAGGTTATACCGGCTGTAAATATATCATTATATACAGGAGATCCCCAGGTTATACCAGCTGTACATATATCATTATATACAGGACATCCCCAGGTTATACCAGCTGTACATATATCATTATATACAGGAGATCCCCAGGTTATAGCAGCTGTACATATATCATTATATACAGGACATCCCCAGGTCATACCGGCTCTACATATTTCATTATATACAGGAGATCCCCAGGTTTTACCGGCTGTACATATATCATTATATACAGGAGATCCCCAGGTTATACCAGCTGTACATATATCATTATATACAGGAGATCCCCAGGTTATACCGGCTGTACATATATCATTATATACAGGAGATCTCCAGGTTATACCAGCTGTACATATATCATTATATACAGGAGATCCCCAGGTTATACCGGCTGTACATATATCATTATATACAGGAGATCCCCAGGTTATACCAGCTGTACATATACTGTTATATACAGGAGATCCCCAGGTTATACCAGCTGTACATATACTATTATATACAGGAGATCCCCAGGTTATACCAGCTGTACATACATCATTATACAGGAGATCCCCAGGTTATACCGGCTGTACATATATCATTATATACAGGAGATCCCCAGGTTATACCGGCTGTACATATATCATTATATACAGGAGATCCCCAGGTTATACCAGCTGTACATATACTGTTATATACAGGAGATCCCCAGGTTATACCAGCTGTACATATACTATTATATACAGGAGATCCCCAGGTTATACCAGCTGTACATACATCATTATACAGGAGATCCCCAGGTTATACCGGCTGTACATATATCATTATATACAGGACATCCCCAGGTTATACCAGCTGTACATATATCATTATATACAGGAGATCCCCAGGTTATATCAGCTGTACATATATAATTATATACAGGACATCCCCAGGTTATACCGGCTGTACATATATCATTATATACAGGAGATCCCCGGGTTATACCGGCTGTACATATATCATTATATACAGGACATCCCAAGGTTATACCGGCTCTACATATTTCATTATATACAGGAGATCCCCAGGTTATACAAGCTGTACATATATCATTATATACAGGAGATCCCCAGGTTATACCAGCTGTACATATATCATTATATACAGGACATCCCCAGGTTATACCGGCTCTACATATTTAATTATATACAGGAGATCCCCAGGTTTTACCGGCTGTACATATATCATTATATACAGGACATCCCCAGGTTATACCGGCTGTACATATATCATTACATACAGGAGATCCCCAGGTTATACCGGCTGTACATATATCATTATATACAGGAATCCCCAGGTTATACCAGCTGTACATATATCATTATATACAAGAGATCCCCAGGTTATACCAGCTGTACATATATCATTTTATACAGGAGATCCCCAGGTTATACCGGCTGTACATATATCATTATATACAGGAGATCCCCAGGTTATACCGGCTGTACATATATCATTATATACAGGAGATCCTCAGGTTATACCGGCTGCACATATATCATTATATACAGGAGATCCCCAGGTTATACCGGCTGTAAACATATCATTATATACAGGAGATCCCCAGGTTATACCAGCTGTACATATATCATTATATACAGGAGAAAGCCAGGTTATACCGGCTGTACATATATCATTATATACAGGACATCCCCAGGTTATACCAGCTGTACATATATCATTATATAAAGGAGACCCCCAGGTTATACCAGCTGTACATATATCATTATATACAGGACATTCCCAGGTTATACCGGCTGTACATATATCATTATATACAGGAGATCCCCAGGTTATACCGGCTCTACATATATCATTATATACAGGAGATCCCCAGGTTATACCGGCTGTACATATATCATTATATACAGGAGATCCCCAGGTTATACCGGCTGTACATATATCATTATATACAGGAGATCCCCAGGTTATACCGGCTGTACATATATCATTATATACAGGAGATCCCCAGGTTATACCAGCTGTACATATATCATTATATACAGGAAATCCCCAGGTTATACCAGCTGTACATATATCATTATATACAGGAGATCCCCAGGTTATACTAGCTGTACATATATCATTATATACAGGACATCCCTAGGTTATACCGGCTGTAAATATATCATTATATACAGGAGATCCCCAGGTTATACCAGCTGTACATATATCATTATATACAGGACATCCCCAGGTTATACCAGCTGTACATATATCATTATATACAGGAGATCCCCAGGTTATAGCAGCTGTACATATATCATTATATACAGGACATCCCCAGGTCATACCGGCTCTACATATTTCATTATATACAGGAGATCCCCAGGTTTTACCGGCTGTACATATATCATTATATACAGGAGATCCCCAGGTTATACCAGCTGTACATATATCATTATATACAGGAGATCCCCAGGTTATACCGGCTGTACATATATCATTATATACAGGAGATCTCCAGGTTATACCAGCTGTACATATATCATTATATACAGGAGATCCCCAGGTTATACCGGCTGTACATATATCATTATATACAGGAGATCCCCAGGTTATACCAGCTGTACATATACTGTTATATACAGGAGATCCCCAGGTTATACCAGCTGTACATATACTATTATATACAGGAGATCCCCAGGTTATACCAGCTGTACATACATCATTATACAGGAGATCCCCAGGTTATACCGGCTGTACATATATCATTATATACAGGAGATCCCCAGGTTATACCGGCTGTACATATATCATTATATACAGGAGATCCCCAGGTTATACCAGCTGTACATATACTGTTATATACAGGAGATCCCCAGGTTATACCAGCTGTACATATACTATTATATACAGGAGATCCCCAGGTTATACCAGCTGTACATATATCATTATATACAGGAGATTCCCAGGTTATACCAGCTGTACATATATCATTATATACAGGAGATCCCCAGGTTATACCGGCTGTACATATATCATTATATACAGGAGATCTCCAGGTTATACCGGCTGTACATATATCATTATATACAGGAGATCCCCAGGTTATACCAGCTGTACATATATCATTATATACAGGAGATCCCCAGGTTATACCAGCTATACATATATCATTATATACAGGAGATCCCCAGGTTATACCAGCTGTACATATACTATTATATACAGGAGATCCCCAGGTTATACCAGCTGTACATACATCATTATACAGGAGATCCCCAGGTTATACCGGCTGTACATATATCATTATATACAGGAGATCCCCAGGTTATACCGGCTGTACATATATCATTATATACAGGAGATCCCCAGGTTATACCAGCTGTACATATACTGGTATATACAGGAGATCCCCAGGTTATACCAGCTGTACATATACTATTATATACAGGAGATCCCCAGGTTATACCAGCTGTACATATATCATTATATACAGGAGATCCCCAGGTTATACCAGCTGTACATATATCATTATATACAGGAGATCCCCAGGTTATACCAGCTGTACATATATCATTATATACAGGAGATCCCCAGGTTATACCGGCTGTACATATATCATTATATACAGGAGATCCCCAGGTTATACCGGCTGTACATATATCATTATATACAGGAGATCTCCAGGTTATACCGGCTGTACATATATCACTATATACAGGAGATCCCCAGGTTATACCGGCTGTACATATATCATTATATACAGGAGATCCCCAGGGTATACCGGCTGTACATATATCATTATATACAGGAGATCCCCAGGTTATACCGGCTGTACATATATCATTATATACAGGAGATCCCCAGGTTATACCGGCTGTACATATATCATTATATACAGGAGATCTCCAGGTTATACCAGCTGTACATATATCATTATATACAGGAGATCTCCAGGTTATACCGGCTGTACATATATCATTATATACAGGAGATCTCCAGGTTATACCGGCTGTACATATATCATTATATACAGGAGATCCCCAGGTTATACCAGCTGTACATATATCATTATATACAGGAGATCCCCAGGTTATACCGGCTGTACATATATCATTACATACAGGAGATCCCCAGATTATATACAGTATATAACCTGGAGATCTCCTGTATATAATGATATATGTACAGCCGGTATAACCTGGGGATCTCCTGTATATAATGATATATGTACAGCCGGTATAACCTGGGGATCTCCTGTATATAATGATATATGTACAGCTGGTATAACCTGGGGATCTCCTGTATATAATGATATATGTACAGCCGGTATAACCTGGGAATCTCCTGTATATAATGATATATGTACAGCTGGTATAACCTGGGGATCTCCTGTATATAATGATATATGTACAGCTGGTATAACCTGGGGATCTCCAGTATATAATGATATATGTACAGCCGGTATAACCTGGGGATCTCCTGTATATAATGATATATGTACAGCCGGTATAACCTGGGGATCTCCTGTATATAATGATATATGTACAGCCGGTATAACCTGGTGATCTCCTGTATATAATGATATATGTACAGATGGTATAACCTGGGGATCTCCTGTATATAATGATATATGTACAGCCGGTATAACCTGGGGATCTCCTGTATATAATGATATATGTACAGTCGGTATAACCTGGGGATCTCCTGTATATAATGATATATGTACAGCCGGTATAACCTGGAGATCTCCTGTATATAATGATATATGTACAGCTGGTATAACCTGGGGATGTCCTGTATATAATGATATATGTACAGCTGGTATAACCTGGGGATCTCCTGTATATAATCATATATGTACAGCCGGTATAACCTGGGGATCTCCTGTATATAATGATATATGTACAGCCGGTATAACCTGGGGATCTCCTGTATATAATGATATATGTACAGCCGGTATAACCTGGGGATCTCCTGTATATAATGATATATGTACAGCTGGTATAACCTGGGGATCTCCTGTATATAATGATATATGTACAGCTGGTATAACCTGGGGATCTCCTGTATATAATGATATATGTACAGCTGGTATAACCTGGGGATCTCCTGTATATAATGATATATGTACAGCCGGTATAACCTGGGGATGTCCTGTATATAATGATATATGTACAGCTGGTATAACCTGGGGATCTCCTCTATATAATGATATATGTACAGCCGGTATAACCTGGGGATCTCCTGTATATAATGTTATATGTACAGCTGGTATAACCTGGAGATCTCCTGTATATAATGATATATGTACAGCCGGTATAACCTGGGGATCTCCTGTATATAATGATATATGTACAGCCGGTATAACCTGGGGATCTCCTGTATATAGTGATATATGTACAGCCGGTATAACCTGGGGATCTCCTGTATATAATGATATGTGTACAGCCGGTATAACCTGGGGATCTCCTGTATATAATGATATATGTACAGCTGGTATAACCTGGGGATCTCCTGTATATAATGATACATGTACAGCTGGTATAACCTGGGGATCTCCTGTATATAATGATATATGTACAGCTGGTATAACCTGGAGATCTCCTGTATATAATGATATATGTACAGCCGGTATAACCTGAGGATCTCCTGTATATAATGATATATGTACAGCCGGTATAACCTGGGGATCTCCTCTATATAATGATATATGTACAGCTGGTATAACCTGGGGATCTCCTGTATATAATGATATATGTACAGCTGGTATAACCTGGGGATCTCCTCTATATAATGATATATGTACAGCCGGTATAACCTGGGGATGTCCTGTATATAATGATATATGTACAGCTGGTATAACCTGGGGATCTCCTGTATATAACAGTATATGTACAGCTGGTATAACCTGGGGATCTCCTGTATATAATGATATATGTACAGCTGGTATAACCTGGGGATCTCCTGTATATAATGATACATGTACAGCTGGTATAACCTGGGGATCTCCTGTATATAATGATATATGTACAGCTGGTATAACCTGGGGATCTCCTGTATATAATGATATATGTACAGCCGGTATAACCTGGGGATCTCCTGTATATAATGATATATGTACAGCTGGTATAACCTGGGGATCTCCAGTGTATAATGATATATGTACAGCCGGTATAACCTGGGGATGTCCTGTATATAATGATATATGTACAGCCGGTATAACCTGGGGATCTCCTGTATATAATAATATATGTACAGCCGGTATAACCTGGGGATCTCCTGTATAAAATGATATATGTACAGCCGGTATAACCTGGAGATCTCCTGTATATAATGATATATGTACAGCCGGTATAACCTGGGGATCTCCTGTATATAATGATATATGTACAGCCGGTATAACCTGGGGATCTCCTGTATATAATGATATATGTACAGCCGGTATAACCTGAGGATCTCCTGTATATAATGATATATGTACAGCCGGTATAACCTGGGGATCTCCTCTATATAATGATATATGTACAGCTGGTATAACCTGGGGATCTCCTGTATATAATGATATATGTACAGCTGGTATAACCTGGGGATCTCCTGTATATAATGATATATGTACAGCTGGTATAACCTGGGGATCTCCTGTATATAATGATATATGTACAGCTGGTATAACCTGGGGATCTTCTGTATATAATGATATATGTACAGCCGGTATAACCTGGGGATCTCCTGTATATAATGATATAGGTACAGCCGGTATAACCTGGGGATCTCCTGTATATAATGATATATGTACAGCTGGTATAACCTGGGGATCTCCTGTATATAATGATATATATACAGCAGGTATAACCTGGGGATCTCCTGTAAATAATGATATATGTACAGCCGGTATAACCTGGGGAACTCCTGTATATAATGATATATGTACAGCTGGAATAACCTGGGGATCTCCTGAGTATAATTATATACAATAGTTACCCATATTATATGTGGGGGATGGGACATATACCACTGGGACCTTATATACAAATCACCTATCTTAGACCTCAAAGATTTTGGGAATATTGGGCAGTTTGTCTCATACCTGACAATTAGTAAGAGACTGGGCAGCGTTACATTTACATTGTAGTAAATCAGGAATCGCAATACAACGTTACATCAAAAATCAATATTTGCTTTTCTCTGCTATAAATAATGAATGTGCTCGGAGTGTTGGGATCAGGATTATAATTTGGAAAAAGATCTAAGAGAAGATGTGACATAAACAGATAAAGGCTCCTCCAGATCACAACCATCCAGTGACTACATGTCATGGGGACCCGCAGCAGAATGCAGCAGCAGCCAACCCTGTAACAGTTTTAATAAGCTAGATTTTTGTAAATATACATTCCATCTGATTACTATGTAGGGGCTGCCAAGAGTCCAGCAGTAGGGCAGGGAGGCTGCATGGTGTGACTGGCACCCTGTGTTGATCCATGTGCTTGTAAGGCTTGGATGGGGATAGAGAATGTGGTGGCTAACACCTCGACCAGGTTTACCACCCGGGACTCACCAACCAAGCCACAAACCCATCCTTGGCATCCAGACCACAGGGCTGGACACTACAAAATGAGCACCCATGTCCACAGACCAGACCAGGCAACAAGATAACCGGTCAAGACCGCATACCAGACCGGGCAACAAGATGAGCACCAATGTCCACAGACCAGACCGAGCAACAAGATAACCGGTCAAGACCGCATACCAGACCGGGCAACAAGATGAGTGCCCATGTCCTCAAACCAGACAGGGCAACAAGATGATCCTCCATGACCACAGACGAGGCCGGGCAACAAGATGAGCACCCATGACCAGAGATAAGACAGGGCAACAAGGTGAGCACTCATGACCACAGACCAGACCGGGCAGCAAGATGAGTGTCCATGACCACACACCAGACCGGCAACAAGGTGAGCACCCATGACCACAGACCAACAAGATGAGTGTCCATGACAACACACCAGACCGGGCAACAAGATGAGTGTCCATGACCACACACCAGACCGGGCAATAGGATGATCCTCCATGACCACAGATGAGGCCGGGCAACAAGATGAGCACCCATGACCACAGACCAGACCGGGCAACAAGGTGAGCACCCATGACCACACACCAGACCGGGCAACAAGATGAGTGTCCATGACCACAGAACAGACCGGGCAACAAGATGAGCGCCCATGACCACAGAACAGACCGGGCAACAAGATGAGCGCCCATGACCACAGAACAGACCGGGCAACAAGATGAGTGTCCATGACCACAGAACAGACCGGGCAACAAGATGAGTGTCCATGACCACAAAACAGACCGGGCAACAAGATGAGCGCCCATGACCACAGAACAGACCGGGCAACAAGATGAGCGCCCATGACCACAGAACAGACCGGGCAACAAGATGAGCGCCCATGACCACAGAACAGACCGGGCAACAAGATGAGTGTCCATGACCACAGAACAGACCGGGCAACAAGATGAGTGTCCATGACCACAGAACAGACCGGGCAACAAGATGAGTGTCCATGACCACAGAACAGACCGGGCAACAAGATGAGCGCCCATGACCACAGAACAGACCGGGCAACAAGATGAGCGCCCATGACCACAGAACAGACCGGGCAACAAGATGAGTGTCCATGACCACAGAACAGACCGGGCAACAAGATGAGTGTCCATGACCACAGAACAGACCGGGCAACAAGATGAGTGTCCATGACCACACACCAGACCGGGCAACAAGATGAGTGTCCATGACCACAGAACAGACCGGGCAACAAGATGAGCGCCCATGACCACAGACCAGGCAAAAAGATGAGTGGCCAAGACCACAGACCGGGCAGCAAGATGATCACCCAGTTTAGAGATTCCATCGCAGTCCCTATATGTTAATGATGCTGGACAACCCCTTTAAGTTATGGTGCCCGCCCATAGAGTAAAAGTTTATTGGGCTCCAACTTACACATTATTTTAGAAGTAAATGGAAGGTAATTGACAACCTTGTGGAGAAAAGCGCATGTGGTGCACACCCACAATTTCAAAGACCACTTTCCATGTTGGGCCACACTCTACCCTCTGTTTAAAGTCAGTCTCCTATTTACAGAGCCCCTTAAATCTTATCATGCACAAGGTCATTGTTTACACAGGACTGCTGTCCCCATTCTCTCATTACACAGGACTGCTACCCCCATTCTCTCATTACACAGGACTGCTGTCCCCATTCTCTCATTACACAGGACTGCTGTCCCCATTCTCTCATCACACAGGACTGCTACCCCCAGCAGGGGCATAGGAGATGCTACGGATGGGAGTTCTGCTGGCACTAACTGTTGTAGGCCTGCAGGACCTGTGTACCATGTGACCATATGATGTTATCACAGGTCCTTCAGCCTTGCATGCTGCACTGATGATAAGTACAGGTTCTTCTATGTATCTACAGTTTATGGACCCCGACCGTCCCTGAATCTGCCCTCTCAGCACCGCTGCTTCTTCTCCTGCAGTATAGAGGCCCTGGCAGCTCATTCACGAGGTCTTCCCCAATTCCAGGAAACTCCTGGACATTCCGACAGAGCTGGTAAGTATAAAATAGATAGATAGAAAATAAGGTGGATTGAAGACATCCACACAGATGTAGGTGTAAAATACCTAGATAGATACAAGAAGGGATGATTGAGAATTTTTGTACCCCACTTCTTTCTAGATAGATGTGAGATAGATAGATAGATAGATAGATAGATATGAGATAGATAGATAGATATGAGATAGATAGATATGAGATAGATAGATAGATAGATATGAGATAGATATAGATAGATAGATAGATATGCAATAGATATAGATAGATAGATAGGAGATAGATAGGAGATAGATAGGAGATAGATAGATAGGAGATAGATAGATAGATAGATAGGAGATAGATAGATAGATAGATAGATATGAGATAGATATGAGATAGATATGAGATAGATAGATAGATATGAGATAGATAGATAGATATGCGATAGATATAGATAGATAGATATGCGATAGATATAGATAGATAGATAGATAGATATGAGATAGATATAGATATAGATATGAGATAGATATGAGATAGATAGATAGATAGATAGATAGATAGATAGATAGGAGATAGATAGATAGATAGATAGATAGATAGATAGATAGATTGGATAGATGATAGATATGAGATGGATAGATAGATATATAGATAGATAGATACTTCTTCCTGGTATCACTCTCATGCTAATTATAACCTGATTAGAATCTTCGCACAACACCTTTGCTGGTTGCCATGGTGACATGGAATGCTGGATGTACATTGTAGACGCGGCACAGCTGAGCAGGAGGCGGCGGAGAACACGATTGGGTCATGTCTTCCTCAGTCTCGCTGAGAGGATGAACTCATTTTGCTATTTTGTAACAGAAACAATGCAGAACACATATGTCACTGCAGACACACGGCGGCGGCTCCTCCATGCGCTCCCCTAGACCATCTCTGGGCGCTCGCTACATAGTGATGTGTAGATACGGGATACATGGATACAGCATAAATAACTTATATCTAGTCTGGGGGAGGCCCATGGCCTGTATACACATGAGGAATATAAAGTATACCGCCACATCCTCAGCACATATTACATACCATGTCACATGTATATATCATATCACAGAGGAGTACATCATATCACATGTATATATCATATCACATGTATACATCATATCACATGTATATATCATGCGTGTCAGGTGCAGGGGTTACTCACACAAAGGCATGGTAGAGCAGCGCCCACCCTCTTGGTCTCTCCAGGGCGTCATAAATTAAAGTTTGCACCCTCCTGTACTTGGCGTTGTTCCTCTTGACCGGTCGGCTACAGTTCAGAGGTGTTTTAGCCAAAAGCCCAATTCCCTGGGGGTTCCTCTTAACGTCCTCCTTCCCGGCTCCCACCAGCAGCAAGGTCCCATCTTTTTCTAGTCCGGTCCCTAGGGAACTGGGTTCTAGATCCCCTTTCTTCTCACCCTTGTCATCTTTAGGAGGCCCCTCTGAGTGTCTGCTCTTCAGCCCCATCTTGGCAGGTCCTGTAGGGTGAGCTGCTGGAGGGGAGGCCAGGGAGCCCCAATGCCATGATCTGATCAGAGGCAAGGCTTTACATCTCCAGCAGGTGCACCTGAATGAGATCACGGATGGTCCTCACCACCAATTGTGGCCAATGCTATGTCATCTAGCACAGTCCACGCAACCAGAAGACCATCATCACACCAGCATTGACCACTACTGACCAGCATTGACCAGCCTTCTCCTCTACTGTCTCTAGACAGGTCCCCAATCTCAAGTCAGGGAGTGGCCCATTGTACGTATCCAGCAGCCTCAAAAATCACCTTCCAGACACCGAATCGTTGGCACATTTTCCGTCTTTGCTCCCATGATATGGGTCTACCCCGAGGTGGCAGTCAGATGGTCAGATCCTGCTGTGCGTGATAATTGTGCAGCTCCATCTCATGTCTGCCTGATGCCTCCTGCTGCCGCTCCTGCTCGGTTCCTGCTCCTCTATTTGTGTTTCCAAGGAGGAGAATCCTGGTCTTCCCTGCGGAATTAGGAGAAGTGATGGCTTCCCTGTAGGCAGCTGAAGGAAGACAGGGACCAGCTGAGGAGATCAGGCGTCCTGCTCTGCCTGTCACTCATTCATTGATGAATTGCTGAGGATCTTCCTCCTCTTCTTCTGCTGCTGCTCGCTGAGCCCTGTCTGATGGGGAGAGACTCCGAGAGCTGGGAAGAGGAGGAGGAGGGGGTATAGGAGGGGCTCAGGGTGAAGCACAAGTGTGTGCGGGGATGGAGAAGACATGGAATCACATCCCGGGAATGACACGATCCTAACTCCTGGCCCCGTCCCCCCAGAAAACCAATAGTCACAATAAAGACCCTCCCGGAAGGAGGTGATCAATAATTGTTACAATCTGACATTGTTTGGGTTGGATTCTCGCACTGTCCTAGGGATATCTCTGAGATTTATGTCCACATGCTCGGGAATATGGGATTTTATTTCTAGGTTTTTGATTAAAAAATAATAAATAAATGTAACAAACAGAAATACTAATATAAAACACAATAAAAACACTTGCAGGATCCGCTCCTCGTATTAGAGGACCTGCATCCTACTATGAAGGGCAACACACAAAATCATCATAGTCACTGGGGGGGACTGGCGTTAGACTGTCCTGATGGAAACCCCAGTGGGCTAGAAGGACCTTTAGAGCGACAAGGAGACTCTGAAGGATCTGTATCCAGCGATGTATCCTGCACCCTTCTATGAAGGACCTGCTATTATTAGTGGACCTGCCTCCTGCTCTGGATGATCGGCACCTAAAGAAATAGGACCTGTACTCAACTCTGTAGGCCCTGCTCCCTGCATTATAGGACCTGCACCCAGGTCTTTTGGAGTCCTTACCCCCAAAACCATAAACACTAATATGGATCATGACTTTATTTACAAGACATTAAAACAATTAAAAATGTGTGTCCGTCCGTGTCCAAGTGTCCAGCAGAGCTCACAAATGGCGCAAGTCACTGGGGTGGATTTTTGGAAACCGATGTGGGCTAGAAGAAGCTTTGGAGTTCTGCTCTGAAGGACCCGCAGCCAGGGGTGCACCAGCCATGAGGCAAGTTGAGCCTCACAGTCACCTGCTACAAAGCAGGACCTGACACTTATAAATAAGCGTCACCATTCCAATGCTCGACTCAGGAAGTATAGAGTTTAAAGGACCTGCACCCTACTATACAGGGTGCAGCCTCTATGAGGCCCACAGTGTCGGGGGCCCCATCATCTGACCTGACAATAAAGAACGGAGGATGTGCACCATTATTTACATATTATGCTGTGCAGGGTACAGCATATGTATATAACATACAATGTATACGTGTGTATATATAAGTGTAAAGGCTCATGCATACGGCCATAATGGGGACCAATATCTGGGCGCACCATTTGTGGCCGGCTATTGGAGCCCATTGACGCCTGTGGCACCCAGTCCGGTGAGCAAATGTTATCTCACTGCACCGTGACCGTGCATGGAGAAGGACATGTCCCATATTTTGTCCTGTTACGGCACCGGCCCTGCGCTGCTCTGCTTGTCTGAATATACCCTTATATTTATATTATTTTTAAAACATATTTTATTTCAGTCAAAATACATAAATACACATCATACATTGCAAATACATTGCAGAAATCTTTTGTAACAGCATCCTGCATTTCGACTCATTTTACATATATATTTGTTTAAACTGAACCTCTGTTTTTATAACATACATTTTATGTTATCTACCGTATATACTCGAGTATAAGCCGACCCGAGTATAAGCCGAGGCCCCTAATTTTACCACAAAAAACTGTGAAAACTTTTTGACTCGAGTATAAGCCGAGGGTGGGAAATGCATTGGTCACAGCCTCTCCAGTATGTAGCCAGCCAGCCCCTGCCCCAGTGTATATAGCCTGCCAGCCCCTGCCCCAGTGTATGTAGCCAGCCAGCCCCTGCCCCAGTGTATATAGCCAGCCAGACCCTGCCCCAGTGTATATAGCCTGCCAGACCCTGCCCCAGTGTATATAGCCAGCCAGCCCCTGCCCCAGTGTATATAGCCTGCCAGACCCTGCCCCAGTGTATATAGCCTGCCAGACCCTGCCCCAGTGTATATAGCCAGCCAGCCCCTGCCCCAGTGTATATAGCCAGCCAGATCCTGCCCCAGTGTATATAGCCTGCCAGACCCTGCCCCAGTGTATATAGCCTGCCAGCCCCTGCACCAGTGTATATAGCCTGCCAGCCCCTGCCCCAGTGTATATAGCCTGCCAGCCCCTGCCCCAGTGTATATAGCCCCCCCTTCCCCATTGTGCAGCACAACAATACCGGATGGATCGCACAGAAGATCTACGGGTGCCGCCAGAAAGGCGAGTTTTGATTTATTTATTTTTTTGACTCGAGTATAAGCCGAGTTTGGGTTTTTCAGCACATTTTTTGTGCTGAAAAACTAGGCTTATACTCGAGTATATAAGGTATGTCCCTTTCGTAATCTTACTGCACTATATATTTATATTTTTAAAGGGGTAAGGGGGGGGGGGCAATCAGAAGTCTACTATGGGGTCCTCCTTCTCTTAGTTACGGCCCTGCCTGCTCTCTGTATCATGAGACCTGCCCCCTGCTCTGAACGACCTGCACACTGCTATACAGGACCTGCTCCTTACTCTGGAGGACCTTCACAGTGCTATATAGGACCTGCTCCTTGCTCTGGAAGACCTGCATACTGCATTACAGGACCTTCTCCCTGTATTAGAGGACCTGCACACTGCTATACAGGACCTGATCTCTGCATTAGAGGGCCTGCACCCTGCTGTACAGGACCTGATCTGGAGGACCTGCACACTGCCATACAGGACCTGCTCCCTGCATCAAAGGACCTGCTCACTGCGTCAGAGGACCTGCACACTGCTATGCAGGACCTGTTCCCTGCATTAGGGGGCTTGCACTCTGCTATACAGGACCTGCACCCTGCTATACAGGACCTGCTCCTTGCTCTGGAGGACTTGCACACTACTATACATGACCTGATCCCTGCATTAGGGGGCTTGCACTCTGCTATACAGGACCTGCTCCCTGCATTAGATGACCTGCTCCCTGCTATACAGGACCTGCTCCTTGCTCTGGAGGACCTGCACCCTGCTATACAGGACCCGCTCCATGTTCTGGAGGACCTGCACCCTGCTATACAGGACCCGATCCCTGCATTAGGGGTCCTGGACCCTGCTATACAGGACCTGATCCCTGCATCCTGCTATAAAGGACCTGATCCCTGCATTAGGGGTCCTGCACTCTGCTATACAGGACCTCCTCCCTGAACTGCAGGACCTCACCCCATGGACTGTAGACATAATGGACTGTAGGCAGACTCCGTCTCACAGAGACACTGAATAGAAGTGAGCTGTCACATCAGGAGAGGTTGCCATGGTCTCCTTCTGTTTTAGCAGACAATAAGCGCGGGCGCCAACGCCAAACTCATAAAACAGATGAAGGCAACAAGGACCTTCAGAGAGATGAAAACAAGAGACTTATCCAAGGGAGGTCTGACACTGGGATATCCAGACCAAAACATAGGGGGCAAGTGACACCACTGCACACCATCACCTACTCTGAAGGGTTAATGTCACAGGGGTCACTAGGAGCTTTTTGAACTAGTTTTTCCAGGACTATTTTATGCCATATTTAAAGGACATCTACCACCAGGATGAATGATTGTAAATCTTCTACACTTACATGTTGGTGTGTCCCCTCCGGCAGGATCTGGTTCTCTTTAAGCTTCTTAAGCCATTATTTTCATGAAAAAAATGTTTTAAAAATGATGCAAATTATGCTAATTTGCATATTTTTAAAAACCTTTTGTAAGTGTGCAAGGTTTACAAACCTTAATCCTGGTGGTAGATGTCCTTTAAGTCTATGAAAAAATAAGACACCAGTGACCTCACACTGCTGTGCTCTGTGCCCTCTTTAGCCAGTTTTATGCATTGTCCCTAGAAAGATGTTAGATCAGACCTTTGTGTATGTTAGTAGCAGCAGACCTATGAAATACAGATTTATTTTCATGGATTGAAGCCGCTGTGAGTGGGTCATCACACTGCTGTGCTCTGTGCTCTCTGCATCCAGTGTTAGGTAGATTTCCTGGACAGATGTGTATTCAGAGCTTCGTATATGTTGTAAGTAGCAGCAGGACTGTTTTATAAGGATTTATATTTCAGGCTTTTACATTCTTCAAGCGCACTTGGGGAGTCCTCACACTGCTGTGCACTTAGCTTTTTACATTGAGCTGTCCTGTTACCTCTCCAGTGTGTTCTCAGTAAAATCTGTAAGATGATTCCAGTTGGATACTACAGCAGTTACTAAGAGCAGAATGTAGAATGTGGTGTGGCTTAATGCTGAGAGCAGCCAAGAGCACAGCAGTGTGAGGACAGACTCTCAGTGTACTTGGAGATGCTGGAATATAAATCCATATTTCACAGCACTACTGCTACTAACCACAAACACATAATATGATTCCACAATTCTCTGGGGACAATACCTAACACTGGCTGCAGAGAGAACAGATCGCAGCTGTGTGAGGAAATTCCCTCAAGCTACAATCCTGGAATATAAAACCACATTTCATTGTCCTGCTGATATTTGAAAGATATTGGAGGAAAATGTAACTTTTAAAAAAATATTTGTACATTCTTGCTAGTTGGCCGCACATCTATGTATAACAGTGATGATTGGATCAGTCACACGTAATAACTATTATATTATGTCTATATATGCTTAGTTCATTATATAAGGGGGATCAATATTGCCAATTGCATTAGAGGGGTGCACTATATATATATATTATATACCTACCTTCATTGTTACCATAGTATTTTTTAAACTTGTAGTTACCTCTTTTCACCACCACTTTACAAGAATGTATTGCTTTCCATTGCCAACAATACAACAGCGCCCCCAACTGTTATGAACAAAAAGGAAGAGGATCACAACCATGATATGTTATAAGACATGATCAGACTATAATCACATGCATAAAAATATAACATCACCAACTCCAGGAACTACATGAAAGAATCATCACACATCAGTCCTGATTATGGGGGAGCAGAGGCCCAGATCTATTAAAGCCCCTGCGCCAGTTTTCTGTCTGACTTTGCAAACTTCTTGTACATGTATTTATAAAGTGTCCGCGGCACAAATTTCTGCAGAAAAGAATTTATGAGAAAAGAATGTTCCAGGAAATACTGACTGCTGTGTACTAGAATATAACTACTATAATACTGCCCCCTATGTACTAGAATATAACTACTATAATACTGCCCCCTATGTACTAGAATATAACTACTATAATACTGCCCCCTATGTACAAGAATATATCTACTATAATACTGCCCCCTATGTACTAGAATATAACTACTATAATACTACCCCCTATGTACTAGAATATAACTACTATAATACTGCCCCCTATGTACTAGAATATAACTACTATAATACTGCCCCCTATGTACTAGAATATAACTACTATAATACTGCCCCCTATGTACTAGAATATAACTACTATAATACTGCCCCCTATGTACAACAATATAACTACTATAATACTGCCCCCTATGTACAAGAATATAACTACTATAATACTGCCCCCTATGTACTAGAATATAACTACTATAATACTGCCCCCTATGTACAAGAATATAACTACTATAATACTGCCCCCTATGTACTAGAGTATAACTACTAAAATACTGCCCCCTATGTACTAGAATATAACTACTATAATACTGCCCCCTATGTACAAGAATATAACTACTATAATACTGCCCCCTATGTACAAGAATATAACTACTATAATACTGCCCCCTATGTACTAGAATATAACTACTATAATACTGTCCCCTATGTACAAGAATATAACTACTATAATACTGCTTCCTATGTACAAGAATATAACTACTATAATACTGCCCCCTATGTACAGGAATATAACTACTATAATACTGCCCCCTATGTACTAGAAAATAACTACTATAATACTGTCCCCTATGTACAGGAATATAACTACTATAATACTGCTTCCTATGTACAAGAATATAACTACTATAATACTGCCCCCTATGTACAGGAATATAACTACTATAATACTGCCCCCTATGTACAAGAATATAACTACTATAATACTGCCCCCCATGTACAAGAATATAACTACTATAATACTGCCCCCTATGTACAAGAATATAACTACTATAATACTGTCCCCTATGTACAAGAATATAACTACTATAATACTGCCCCCTATGTACAAGAATATAACTACTATAATACTGCCCCCTATGTACAAGAATATAACTACTATAATACTGCCCCCTATGTACAAGAATATAACTACTATAATACTACCCCCTATGTACTAGAATATAACTACTATGATACTGTCCCCTATGTACAAGAATATAACTACTATAATACTGCTTCCTATGTACAAGAATATAACTACTATAATACTGCCCCCTATGTACAGGAATATAACTACTATAATACTGCCCCCTATGTACTAGAAAATAACTACTATAATACTGTCCCCTATGTACAAGAATATAACTACTATAATACTGCTTCCTATGTACAAGAATATAACTACTATAATACTGCCCCCTATGTACAGGAATATAACTACTATAATACTGCCCCCTATGTACAAGAATATAACTACTATAATACTGCCCCCCATGTACAAGAATATAACTACTATAATACTGCCCCCTATGTACAAGAATATAACTACTATAATACTGCTTCCTATGTACAAGAATATAACTACTATAATACTGCCCCCTATATACAAGAATATAACTACTATAATACTGCCCCCTATGTACAGGAATATAACTACTATAATACCGCCCCCTATGTACAGGAATATAACTACTATAATACCGCCCCCTATGTACTAGAATATAACTACTATAATACCGCCCCCTATGTACTAGAATATAACTACTATAATACTGTCCCCTATGTACAAGAATATAACTACTATAATACTGCTTCCTATGTACAAGAATATAACTACTATAATACTGCCCCCTATATACAAGAATATAACTACTATAATACTGCCTCCTATGTACAAGAATATAACTACTATAATACTGCCCCCTATGTACAAGAATATAACTACTATAATACTGCCTCCTATTTACAGTAATATAACTACTATAATACTGCCCCCTATGTACAGCAATATAACTACTATAATACTGCCCCCTATGTACAAGAATATAACTACTATAATACTGCCTCCTATTTACAGTAATATAACTACTATAATACTGCCCCCTATGTACAGCAATATAACTACTATAATACTGCCCCTATGTACAAGAATATAACTACTATAATACTGCCCCCTATGTACAAGAATATAACTACTATAATATTGCCCCCTATGTACAAGAATATAACTACTATAATACTGCCCCCTATGTACAAGAATATAACTACTATAATACTGCCCCCTATGTACAAGAATATAGCTACTATAATACCTCCCCCTATGTACAAGAATATAACTACTATAATACTGCCCCCTATGTACAGGAATATAACTACTATAATACTGCCCCCTATGTACTAGAAAATAACTACTATAATACTGTCCCCTATGTACAAGAATATAACTACTATAATACTGCTTCCTATGTACAAGAATATAACTACTATAATACTGCCCCCTATGTACAGGAATATAACTACTATAATACTGCCCCCTATGTACAAGAATATAACTACTATAATACTGCCCCCCATGTACAAGAATATAACTACTATAATACTGCCCCCTATGTACAAGAATATAACTACTATAATACTGCTTCCTATGTACAAGAATATAACTACTATAATACTGCCCCCTATATACAAGAATATAACTACTATAATACTGCCCCCTATGTACAGGAATATAACTACTATAATACCGCCCCCTATGTACAGGAATATAACTACTATAATACCGCCCCCTATGTACTAGAATATAACTACTATAATACCGCCCCCTATGTACTAGAATATAACTACTATAATACTGTCCCCTATGTACAAGAATATAACTACTATAATACTGCTTCCTATGTACAAGAATATAACTACTATAATACTGCCCCCTATATACAAGAATATAACTACTATAATACTGCCTCCTATGTACAAGAATATAACTACTATAATACTGCCCCCTATGTACAAGAATATAACTACTATAATACTGCCCCCTATGTACAAGAATATAACTACTATAATACTGCCTCCTATTTACAGTAATATAACTACTATAATACTGCCCCCTATGTACAGCAATATAACTACTATAATACTGCCCCCTATGTACAAGAATATAACTACTATAATACTGCCTCCTATTTACAGTAATATAACTACTATAATACTGCCCCCTATGTACAGCAATATAACTACTATAATACTGCCCCTATGTACAAGAATATAACTACTATAATACTGCCCCCTATGTACAAGAATATAACTACTATAATATTGCCCCCTATGTACAAGAATATAACTACTATAATACTGCCCCCTATGTACAAGAATATAACTACTATAATACTGCCCCCTATGTACAAGAATATAGCTACTATAATACCTCCCCCTATGTACAAGAATATAACTACTATAATACTGCCCCCTATGTACAAGAATATAACTACTATAATACTGCCCCCCATGTACAAGAATATAACTACTATAATACTGCCCCCTATGTACAAGAATATAACTACTATAATACTGCTTCCTATGTACAAGAATATAACTACTATAATACTGCCCCCTATATACAAGAATATAACTACTATAATACCGCCCCCTATGTACAGGAATATAACTACTATAATACCGCCCCCTATGTACAGGAATATAACTACTATAATACCGCCCCCTATGTACTAGAATATAACTACTATAATACCGCCCCCTATGTACTAGAATATAACTACTATAATACTGTCCCCTATGTACAAGAATATAACTACTATAATACTGCCCCCTATATACAAGAATATAACTACTATAATACTGCCTCCTATGTACAAGAATATAACTACTATAATACTGCCCCCTATGTACAAGAATATAACTACTATAATATTGCCCCTATGTACAGGAATATAACTACTATAATACTGCCCCCTATGTACAAGAATAGAACTACTATAATACTGCCCCCTGTGTACAGGAATAGAACTACTATAATACTGTCCCCTATGTACAAGAATAGAACTACTATAATACTGCCCCCTATGTACAAGAATATAACTACTATAATACTGCCCCCTATGTACAAGAATATAACTACTATAATACTGTCCCCTATGTACAAGAATATAACTACTATAATACTGCCCCCTATGTACAAGAATATAACTACTATAATACTGCCCCCAATGTACAAGAATATAACTACTATAATACTGCCCCCTATGTACAAGAATATAACTACTATAATACTGCCCCCTATGTACAAGAATATAACTACTATAATACTGCCCCCTATGTACAGGAATATAACTACTATAATACTGCCCCCTATGTACAGGAATATAACTACTATAATACTGCCCCCTATGTACAGGAATATAACTACTATAATACTGCCCCCTATGTACAAGAATATAACTACTATAATACTGCCCCCTATGTACAGGAATATAACTACTATAATACTGCCCCCTATGTACAGGAATATAACTACTATAATACTGCCCCCTATGTACAGGAATATAACTACTATAATACTGCCCCCTATGTACAAGAATATAACTACTATAATACTGCCCCCTATGTACAGGAATATAACTACTATAATACTGCCCCCTATGTACAAGTATATAACTACTATAATACTGCCCCCTATGTACTAGAATATAACTACTATAATACTGCCCCTTATGTACAAGAATATAACTACTATAATACTGCCCCCTATGTACAGGAATATAACTACTATAATACTGCCCCCTATGTACAAGAATATAACTACTATAATACTGCCCCCTATGTACAAGAATATAACTACTATAATACTGCCTCCTATTTACAGTAATATAACTACTATAATACTGCCCCCTATGTACAGCAATATAACTACTATAATACTGCCCCTATGTACAAGAATATAACTACTATAATACTGCCCCCTATGTACAAGAATATAACTACTATAATATTGCCCCCTATGTACAAGAATATAACTACTATAATACTGCCCCCTATGTACAAGAATATAACTACTATAATACTGCCCCCTATGTACAAGAATATAGCTACTATAATACCTCCCCCTATGTACAAGAATATAACTACTATAATACTGCCCCCTATGTACAAGAATATAACTACTATAATACTGCCTGCTATGTACATGAATATAACTACTATAATACTGCCCCCTATGTACAAGAATATAACTACTATAATACTGCCTCCTATGTACAAGAATATAACTACTATAATACTGCCCCCTATGTACAAGAATATAACTACTATAATACTGCCCCCTATGTACAGGAATATAACTACTATAATACTGCCCCCTATGTACAGGAATATAACTACTATAATACTGCCCCCTATGTACAGGAATATAACTACTATAATACTGCCCCTATGTACAAGAATATAATTACTATAATACTGCCCCCTATGTACAAGTATATAACTACTATAATACTGCCCCCCTATGTACAAGTATATAACTACTATAATATTGCCCCCTATGTACAAGAATATAACTACTATAATACTGCCCCCTATGTACAAGAATATAACTACTATAATACTGGCCCATATGTACAAGAATATAACTACTATAATACTGCCTCCTATGTACAAGAATATAACTACTATAATACTGCCCCCTATGTACAAGAATATAACTACTATAATACTGCCTCCTATGTACAAGAATATAACTACTATAATACTGCCCCCTATGTACAAGAATATAACTACTATAATACTGCCCCCTATGTACAAGAATATAACTACTATAATACTGCCCCCTATGTACAAGAATATAGCTACTATATTACTGCCCCCTATGTACAAGAATATAACTACTATAATACTGCCCCCTATGTACAAGAATATAACTACTATAATATTGCCCCTATGTACAAGAATATAGCTACTATAATACCTCCCCCTATGTACAAGAAAATAACTACTATAATACTGCCCCCTATGTACAAGAATATAACTACTATAATACTGCCCCCTATGTACAAGAATATAGCTACTATATTACTGCCCCCTATGTACAAGAATATAACTACTATAATACTGCCCCCTATGTACAAGAATATAACTACTATAATACTGCCCCTATGTACAAGAATATAGCTACTATAATACCTCCCCCTATGTACAAGAAAATAACTACTATAATACTGCCCCCTATGTACAAGAAAATAACTACTATAATACTGCCCCCTATGTACAAGAAAATAACTACTATAATACTGCCCCCTATGTACAAGAATATAACTACTATAATACTGCCCCTATGTACAAGAATATAGCTACTATAATACCTCCCCCTATGTACAAGAAAATAACTACTATAATACTGCCCCTTATGTACAAGAATATAACTACTATAATACTGCCCCCTATGTACAAGAATATAGCTACTATATTACTGCCCCCTATGTACAAGAATATAACTACTATAATACTGCCCCCTATGTACAAGAATATAACTACTATAATACTGCCCCTATGTACAAGAATATGACTACTATAATACTACCCCCTATGTACAGGAATATAACTACTATAATACTGCCCTCTATGTACAAGAATATATCTACTATAATACTGCCCCCTATGTACAAGAAAATAACTACTATAATACTGCCCCCTATGTACAAGAATATAACTACTATAATACTGCCCCCTATGTACAAGAATATAACTACTATAATACCTCCCCCTATGTACAAGAAAATAACTACTATAATACTGCCCCCTATGTACAAGAAAATAACTACTATAATACTGATATGCATTGGAGAAGTCAGAGGTTTTTTGATCAGTGATGATTATTGTGTGACCTGTGATGTAGATGTGAAGCTGCAGGTGTCGGGGCGTCACACATAACTCACGTTCCCGCTCGCTTTTAATTAACAAGTATCACATAGACGCCGCTCTCCTGTGATTACATCTGTGCTGTACTATAGCGACTCGAGGAGATGCTGATCGGAGAACAGGTGACACCTTCTCTAAGTCTCATCTCCAGGGAATCTCATGCCGTCTCTTCCACCTGCAGCCTATAGTATAAATCTCTTAAAGGGGACTCATCACCAAATCGCTGGAAGCACAGCGCTAATCACATGGGGTTTGTCTTTCAACAATTTGAGGTTCGATTTGAAAATTTGACTCACACGTTCATGGAACACCCTCAGTACATCCCCCGTCACGACCAACACACCACCAGCGCCCCTTACCCTTCCTAATAGGGTTGAGGGCTTCACAGCAACTCAGGTTTGAGGCTCTTCAGCTCACCACCCAAAACAGAATCTGGATATGCTCGGTGCTTGCAACGTTACCCCACTGGGGCCTGACCGCATTGTGGGGGCATCTGGATTACCTGGGATCGAGGTGGCTGTCTATGCCTAGCACCAGAATGTGTCACAGTGGCTTTATCTATGAGAACAGGCCTGATCCACGCCTGTCAGGGCTCGCAGGAAGAAGTAAGGAGAAGGGGAGGCCGCGATGTACACAAGGGGTCTCTCTTGGGCACTCCCGATGTGCATTGTAATAGATCACAATGGATAACGGGAATCTTTGCAAAAGTCACACAGGCACATAGGAGCAGGTCACAGGCTGATGATGGTCCTTCCAACAGGCACACTCAAGGAGTTGGATCGGTTGGCTGTGGCGATGATTCCTTTGTGGAGTAGGAATTTAGTAGTAGCTCAACATTGATTTAGTGGTCAGAAATCTGGAAATGGGAGCCAGGTTGGCTCTGCTGCTTGGGCAGCAATCTATGTGCAGAGATGAATCTCTTTCAAGAAAAAGAATAGAAAGTTCCAGAAGCTTGGAATGAGCTCTTATTTATAGATTTTTGCACAGCTCACTCCAAAGCATGCTGAGCTGACAACCAATTACAGCCTGGGATTCTGCAGGAAAGATAACAAATGTTTCAACATAACATAAATATCACATTTAACCCTACAGTGGCAGGCATAATATTCTGCAGGTATTAACACTCCTTTTGATCAGTAGATGGTGAAGGATAGGTATAGCAAGGATTACATGTGAAACAAAGGGAAGCTCCAGCCTTAAAGGTAATATAAGTTTAAAGGCGGCATGGAAGGGCTGGCCAGAACCTCTTTAGCCAATCAGGAAAGTAACCAGAGCTAAATTTAGTGATGACTGTTTGATATTACATATCTTCCACCATAGTGACCATACACATCCTAAAGTGGCCCTAACAAGAGGTCAACTTACCATTCCCTCCCTACAACATATCTCTGATGCAGGCCAGGTCCTAATGTAGGGACCAGTTCTATATTGTAGTTGGAAGTCTGGGGTACCACATCTTAAATTTTGCTTTGGGATCCTAGTTACTAAGTGAAGCCTCAAGGAGTGTGGGGGGAAAGGGGCTATTGGTTTTTAGGAGTCACATCAAGAAGTTGTATTACCGTTCGGGACCTGAAGTAGGAAATATAACTGAGGGCAAAAAGAGTAGGACCTACAATGGTCACTATTACTGTGTGGAGCACTACAAGGGGGCGATCTTGCCTTGTGGTACACTGTGGATTCTGAGTCTATATGGAGGAGGTCGATGCTGGAAAAGTGAGGTTCCACAGATGTCTGGATGTCTTGGTTTGTAGTGAGGAGAATTCATAATGGTGGTCTGGGCTGGATGGAAAAGAAAAGGGCAAATAAGTATCTGGGAGGTTACCGAGTGTAACGATACTGTGTGGTCTGCAGAATCCCCGATACTTGCTTTGTCTGGTTACAGAATGGCGTTGACATTTGTCATTGGTATTTGCCAATATTGTCCCACATTTTAAGTGACATTGGGCAGGTTGGGTAGTTCTGGTTGGCGGGACTTAAATTACCAACAAGTTCTTGGTAAGTATGGTGTTGGTGGGCATGGGCATTGCTTCCACTGTGGCAGCCATAATAACCGCCATGGGGTCCAAGGTGTCAGAGGGGTCTGCAGCCTAGTGAGTGAAGGGTCCACATCATTACTGATGCATCTCCCAGGGAAGTGGTGGTGAACCTATGCCAGAGGTGGCACTAAAACCCCTTCCTGGGATCACATAAGCCACTTCCTCTTGCACAGAGTTTGTCAGACAGGACTGTGGGCCTCCTCCTGCAGTCCCAGGTCACCCAAGATGTGCCATGTTAGCGCTAATTTAAAGTGAAACATCATGGGCAGCCTGGGACAGAAGGAGGAAAGAGTAGACACCTGGATAGTCATTGGAGTTGCTTCCGGCCTGCTATTTTTCCTATTCAGGGGAACCCTCGAGTGAAGCTACAATGATAATCCAAAATTCTTCTTCTTTCAAGTGTATTTACGTCCTCAGGATGCCAATACAATTGAAACATGTGGCAGAGCTGGTAACAAGAGGTTGCTGCCATCGGCATCAGTATTTGGTATCATTTGTATAGTAGGTCCTGGCAGTTCATGGCACATCTCACGTGTTCTGGGTCGTGTTGTGTGTGGGCACCCTCCAATGCCAGGATCTGCAATTCAGCCTGCAATGTTCAGGCCTAGGTGGCCCAACCACGATTTTGCTATGGAGCTCCGCCTAGTTGTATATGTTGATGCTACTTGGGACAGAGAAACCAAACCAAATAAGGTGTTGTGTAAGCTCAAGCCACCAATTCTCTGGGACCATCAAGATCTTAGAGCAACTTGAACACCATGGACCCTGGACACGGTCTTAGACCACAAGGAAATTTACAATGAACCATTTCACCACCAAGGTTTTCATGGGCCCGGGGTAAGGTCTCCGAGTCTGACCACAATCCTACTTTCCAATTAATATGGCCAGCGTTAGGGGCAAGGTGGTGACCAGACACCTGACTATCTGCACCTTGGATCCATGGAGCTCTTCTTCCATGTCTGTTCCAGCCTTGTGAATACTGTAGATGTCTATTACAATTTTATATGCAAAATATACATTGTACGCCAATCATCGGAGCAGACGCGGATAAATTCTATTTACAGACAGCACGCGGCCCCCGGATACATCACATATCACACGAGACAACAAGATGGAATCACCAACAGCTGCAGATTCATGGAGACATCATGGCAGCTGCTCTGGAGGACACCAGTGATACATATTCATCGAGACGCTTCATCCTGACATGAAGGGAGAACATTCTCTGCAGCTGGGTCCAAACACTCTGCCCATACAGACATTATGACGCCGCCGGTGTGTGCACCAGCAGAGTACATGGACCTGTCTCTACCTGCGCTGTTACAGAGGAAGCCGAGAGGGAAGAGGAGCTTTGTTTTTATTGACCAGGTGCTCATTCAGTGCCAAAACATCACTTATGAAATATGCAAATGAGTGGCATCTCTTATTCTTCCCCCCTCAGGTGCTCTCCTGAGGTGCTCTCACCCCCTCCCAGAGCACTTTAGCCTCATTTGCATACTTCTAAAGTGAAGTTTTGCTGCAGAAGGATAATAAAATCAATGGTAGTGTCATAAATGTGGGTTTAACTATATGTGACATATATGGGCTCTAATTATCCAACAATCCGCTTTGTGCTTCTACTATGATATATACAGAACACAGCCCTTGTCTATTCTGCTGTACAGTTCTTCACATCTTTTCTATTACAGAAATTTGGGTCAGAAAAAAAAACCTTATTTTTGCTTAAATTTCTCTGACAGGTGGAGAATATATTATACCCCAACATTTGCTGCAGAAATGTGCCAGCAGGAACAGGAAGTGCAGAGAGGAAGGGGAGGGCCCAGCACCAGGGTGGTGAGTTTTGGTGAAAGGTGGAAGAGTAGAGTAAGAAAAAAATATATACTTTGTCTTCGAAATAAAATGTTTATTATATTATAAAATATTATGTTATACGATTTTTAACCCCTTCCAGCTAAAGCCTGACATACAACTGAGGAAAGGTTTTCCCAAATCTTTCTTCCGTTTCTTGGTCTGTTCCTGTCGTGTTATCTTCACAATCACTGAATTTGAGGAGCTTTGCCTGGTCCTGGTCTCATCATCCCTTACGTATAGGAGGATGTAAACTCTCTCTGCAATATCTTCATCACTGGACTCGGTATAGTATATATATATATACACAGCTTGGTATCATCCTCACTTGCAGAAATGGCAAATGTTCCTTCAGTCATGATTCTTCTCTCTTAGTTTCAGTCCAGTTCATTCTCCATCTCTACTGTAGACCAGGTTGACTTCATCTCACTCCGCCTTAAAGTTTCAGGCCGTGTTTTTGGCCATTAGCCAATCATTTTTGGAGATTTTTTGGTCTACACATACAGATTTATTTCTGAGTGATCTTAGAGGAAATTGCCCACTTGGATAGCCATGATTTTATTCAGCCATACTTATTGCTCAGCGTTTTCAGGGTCATAGCATCATTAGCCCTAAACACAAGAAATTTTGCCAAAAAAAATACTTTTTAAAATTATTCAAATTACGTGGCTCTTGGGAACTCTCGCGCATGTGCATGTGTCATCCCGATCACCCAGTTGGCTGTGCAATCTAATCCAGATGATGAGCTTGTATGTGCAAGAGCTCCCGAGAACCGGGTGCCATCAACCGCTTTCGGGCAGGGTAATGGGAGGGGGTTTATTTAAGGCAAATTGGTAGAAGCTGACAGCTAACTGATCTATAATGTTAGAGGACAGGGGTGCGGCCATTACATCTGTACCCCGCATTAATAGTATTTGGGGTGACCTATGTTACAGCAGCACAAGGAGGAGATCATGAAGGTTTCACACCGGCGGCCACAGAACAGATTTGGCTTCTACCTGGGAGCATGAGAACAAGTCTCTCCAATCTGACTATAAGCTCAATAATTAAAATTAATTATCTCGTGTGCGGGTGCACAGGAATCCTCCAGACGGTATGAACGGGGGGTACGGTGCACGCGCTGCTAATTATACAGTCAGGATTTTAATTGCGTTGTGTAAACACATTACAGGTAATTAAGAAAAATGGAAAATACTTTCCGTGCAATTCTCTTCGTTTTTGGATACATCGATGGCGACGTAATACGTGATGAATGATGGGCAGGTGACATCACGCAGACACGGAGGCACAGGAGGGGCCGGTATGGCAGAATATGCAAATTTAATACGTTTAATTTTTTTAGGATAATTTGCATAAAAATATTGAGGAGTTGGTGGGAAAGTGGGAGTGTTGGCCGGGGCGAGACAGATGCAACCAAATGCAACTTTGTAAAAAGCCACTAATGGCCGAGGAAACAATGGGGCAGATTTACTTACCCGGTCCATTCGCGATCCAGCGGCGCGTTCTCTGCGCTGGATTCGGGTCCGGACAGGATTTATTAAGGCAGTTCCTCCGACGTCCACCAGGTGGCGCTGCTGCGCTGTAGAGCATCGGAACGCACTGGAATACACCGAGTCGGGCTGAGTGAAGGTAAGTGCAAGTTTCGCGACACATTTTTTGTTTTAAATGCGGCGTTTTTTTTCGAATCCGTCGGGTTTTCATTCGGCCACGCCCCCCGATTTCCGTCGCGTGCATGCCAGCGCCGATGCGCCACAATCCGATCGCATGCGCCAAAATCCCGGGGCAGTTCAGGGGAAATTGGCGCAAACCGGAAATATTCGGGTAACACGTCGGGAAAACGTGAATCGGGCCCTTAGTAAATGACCCCCAATGTATTTAAAGGGAACCTGCCAGTTAAACTTCCCACACTAAACATATCTACCGTATGAAAATTGCTATTTTATAGCATTACAACTATCCCTATATTGTTCCGCCCCATGCCTGTTCCACAGTCCGTTTGTAAAGTTGACTCTCCATCTTTGTAAATTACTCTGTGTTTATGTCCTTTCTGCTCAGATGTGCCTCCAGCTTCCTAACTGACATGCTTTCTCTCAGCTCTGCTACATCATTCATACCCTGGCTGTGTGACTCGCTGAAGAGAATTCCTGAGGGAGGGGAGAATGAGGGGATTGAAGGGAATTCCCTCAGGAATTCTCTTCTGTCATGGGAATGAGCTGGAGGCGTGGCTGAGCAGGAAAGACATGAATCTGCAGACACAGCTCAGAGGAAATATGAAGATCAGACTCACACAGGGTCACATATCGAACTGATGCCTTCACAGTTCGCCACAGAATGGGCTAAGGTGGCGTTCGTGATCTTCTTAGGAGTCTCCTGTACTTTCCAAAAGGCTAAAGACATGCCCGACCAGACTTCATACAAGGTTTATTTGTAGCCTGATTTGCCCATGGAGACACATTGCTTTGCATCGGAGCTGCGTACACAAAAGTTACAAGTAGCTTTGCTATTTTATTTAAGATGTAGAGCGACTCATAAATCAATGATTGCAAAAATATCCACACCCTGTGTCCACCTCCCACCGATTATTGTAACATGAGGGGACAGACGGCCTTGGTATCCCAGCGCATGCAGAACCTCAGCTTCACTACATGTGGGCTGCAGGTCCAAAGCAAACACGGACCCCCATCGCCGCTACCTGAAGTATCTCGAGAGCCCTCAGAGACCCTTAACCCCTCATCACTAGGGATCCTTATGACAGGTTCCCTTTAAATACTGTACAATATACACAAGGCAGTACCAGAGCGTGTCCTATACCAGAGGAGGGACCTCGGGATTATCGGAGAAGTCTCCCTCGTCCTCGGCCGCACTCTTGGCTTTGCAGTTGCTCGGTATCAGAGGTCCCTGGGCTCCGCTTCTCTTGTCCTGGACAATATTCGCCACGTCTGGAAATGAACGCGCCGTTGGATCCACTTCAAGCGTCTCAATTCTCTCGCTGCAAAATATATCAGAGGCTGAAATCAGAGAGAGACACGAGCCGAGTGCAGGAAGGAGCGAGGAAGGGGATGGAATAAGATACACGGAGACTTCCCAAAAATCATCACAGTGCAGGAAAGCCTGATGAGGACTACAACCACCATCATCTACAGGAACTCGGATCTCCTGCCACTGATGCTGTAGTGACCACAGAAATAACTTCTCACCTCTGCATTTCTCTGATATAATAATAATAATAATAATAATATATATATATATAATGATATCACAGCATGAAGGTTATAAGTAACAACATCAGATCCTATATTTAGAACCTGTGATTTATAGGTAATGACATCAGGTGCTGTAGGTCATAAGCTACGACATCACAGCCCCTAGTTATAGGCAATGACATCAGAACCTGTAGTGTCTAGGCAATTCAATCAGATCCAGTAATTTAGGGGTAATGACATCACAGCCTCTACCTCTAGGTAATGACATCAGAAACTGTAGGGTATAGGCAGGGGTGGAGTAAGACCACCATGGACCCTGGGCTGTATGGATATTATGGCCCCTACAAGTCTGGAATCTCTTCCTACATCTGGTACTAGAATCAGCTTCTTGGGGAATGGAGGATGTGTCCCTTCTACTACTTTCAATCTGTGGTTTCAGGACCTTCAAAGGTCCTGAAATGGCTCTTGTGTACATGTGTAATAAGAACAGGAACAGATGTATAAGAATTTCATAGTTGAAAGTCCTTGTCAATATAAAATTTGGTGGGTGGTTTTGTTGGCCATGGGCCCCTTAGAATGCTTGGGCCCCGGGCTACCGCCCAAATCGCCTATGTTATGATCCACTACTAAAAATATAGGGAATAACATCACAATGTGAAGTTTCTAGGTAATGACATCAGATGCTGTAGGGTATAAGCTATGACATCACAGCCCCTAGTTATAGGCAATGACATCAGAACCAGTAGGGTGTTGGTAATTCAATCAGATCCTGTAGTTTACAGCTAATGACATCAGAACCTGTAGGTTATACGTTATGACATCACAACCTGTAGTTTTCAGGTAATGACATCAGAACATACCCGTCCACTTCCATATAAATCGGATCAGGTTCTGGGACATGGACTATAAGCAGTTACAGTGATACCAGTCACTAGTAGGATTATTCCTAGTGTCCTTCCAGGGCCTCCAGAGAGGGGGCTCAGCCGTCATTGCCCCAGCGCCTCTCCCAGGGGTATTACATTCTTAAAGGGGTTGTCCGAGAGTTATGAAAATAAACTAAAGGTGGCCGGAGGGGGCTGCTTAAAAAAATAAAGATGTACTTACCTTCCGGGGCCCTCCGGTGTCCCGCGCTGCTGTCACTCCGGTCCGGGCGCCATATAAACAAACATGGGCGGAGCAACGCTCCGGCCAGACCCGTCAACCTTCCGGCCCGCATTCACAATGCTGTGAATAGGGATGGGTAGGCGTGGCCAGCCACGACCGGCCGGAAGCAGAGTCCAGCGCTGCTCTGGCGGCCATGTTTGTTTACATGACGCCCGGACCAGAGTGACAGCAGCGCTGGACACCGGAGGGTAAGTAGATCTTTATTTTTTTAAGCAGCCCCCTCCGGCCAACTTTAGTTTATTTTCATAACTCTCGGACAACCCCTTTAACCAACAAGAGGATAAGGGTTTGGTCATGGAAATTACATGGGAAGGGAAACAAGAACCTGATCCTTCCACCCTGAGGGGCAAAATGCGGTACCGTAACATCGCCCCCTCTTATATACAGGGGCAGGAAACATAATAAACTTCCTAATGTCCACTATTTCCTAAAGTGTATAACAAGGTGACTCTCATATTAGTCTACAGAGCAGCTGATCTTTAGCCTCGGCGTCGTGACCCTCTCCGTTTGGCGAGCCGGGCCGCGGTGCCAGCCCTATTATATTAATTGTAAAATGAAGGAGTATCCAGGTGATTATGCAGAGTCATGATCCCGGCAGCCGTGAGATGTTGTGTACACCTCAGCCCTGCTGGGATAATTACCAGCGCGATATTAGTAACAAAGGATTCCGGCTTCCAAAGGAGCCCCAGGAGCACACGCAGACACCGCAAAATGTTCCCAATCATACGGGATCTAATGCCAGAAAAATAGGGTATGAATAACACATATTTATGTCTCATTAACCGCGATTTGTACTGAGGCGCAATCACATAGACAGACACATGTGCATAGCACCGCTGCAGTACCGGAACTGGCCACAGGGGGCTCACAACATGTTATTAACTGCCCTTCTGTATCACCAGCAGAAGCCCCGCCTCTTCTAGGCCACACCCTCTTTATTTTTGTGTTTCAATTTTTAACTTTTCGCATTCTAAAAGCCATAATTCTTAAATTTTTCTTTCTATGTGGCTGTAGGAGGGCTTATTTATGTGATTGGAGAGAGGGGTGAAGGCCCTAAACTCACCCAAAACCAATTCACTACCTGATCTGCCCAGGTTGTGCTAGTCACAAAGGACAACCTGAAGGCAATCCTTACTGTATGTGGCAGGGAACAGAAACAAATGACAGACGAAGAGACAGATATACTAACACTAGAGAAACGGGGAACAGCACAGGATCGGGGAACAGGCTCCACAACCAGTTTTAGAGGACAGGCTCAGGATCGAGGTATAGGGTCCAGAACAAGGTACAGGAAACTGGCTTAGATACAGGTTTGTGGTCCCAAACCAGAATGGGGTTAAGGGTTTCAGAATCAGGGTACCAGATCAGACTGGGATACAGGGTTCTGGATAAAGAAGGATATAGGGTCAGGTACAGCTTGAGGGTTCCGATAAGATTGGGGTTCAGGGTTTCGGATTAAATGGGTATACAGGGTTCTAGATCAAGAAGGATACAATGTCAGGTACAGATTTGGGGTTCTGGATCTGCTTGGGGTTCAGGGTACTTTATCAGATACAGGACACAGGGTTACGAATTAGATAGAGATACAGGGTTCTGCTTCAGATTTGTATACAGGGTTCCAGATTAGGCAGCATACAAGGTTCTGGATCAGTCAGGTACACACTCGGGGTTCTGGACAGGAAAGAAGGTTCCAGGTAAGGAAGGATACAAAGTTCCAGATCAGGCAGCATACAGTGTTAGGTAGAGGTTTGACTGCAGAATAGTGAGTGCAGCTCTGGAGTATAATAAAGGATGTAATATATATATATATATGCGATTATGTTACAGACTCACATTATGTATATGATGTACAGTGAAGGATATGTATCTTTAGTTGAATGTTTGGACCTGGGCCTAATGTGCATATAATTGATTACTGGGCGGCTGTACATCCTCAGAACTGCTTTATGTGCACAGCAGATACAGACTTAAGTATTTGCTGCAATGTTTATTCACTCTAAGCCTCCACTTCTGCTCGCTAAGACCTATTGTCTCCCTCCCTGAGGCATTTCATCATATCGCTGGGTTATGGATAAGGCTACTTATATGTATGATAATAGCATCCATATATACCTACCATATGGGGCTGGTAGTGCTTTATGGGAATCCACTACTCTATTAACCCTTTTAGAGGTAGCTTTCTAATAAAGGACATTCATCTTTTGTCCACAGGATGGGGAATACATATTGGAATGGATGCTGACTACCGGGACTCCCCTCACTCCGAAATTGGAATAAATGGGGGCCCGCTAATCCCCATCAGCTTCCCTGTCATGCTGAATTCCATCAGCTCTTGTGTGTGCAAAATCCTATTAAAGGCAATAGAGCTCAGGGCGACTATTAGGACTAAATTTTGACTATTTACAGCCACCACTAGGGGGAGCTCAGAATCTTACTGCATACTGTACACACATTGAAGTCAATAATAAATCTGTATGCAGTAAGCTCCTAAGCAGCCACTGGTGATAACAGAAGGTTATTAAAATTACAACTAGACAATAACCTGCTAAATATTGAAAGTATAAAGGATAATCCCCTGGGAACGTTCCCGTGTAGATCATTGTGTTCCTGTTTCCTCACAATAGGGCAGAATGGTATACAGTGTATTCCATGGAGAAGCTACTGAACGTATGGGAAAAGTAAGCAACGATCTACTGTGGTACCCATCCGAAAGAGTGGCAATGCCATATTAAAGGGGTTGGCCACTATCACAATATTTTAGGGGTACGTATAGGACCCTAATAGAGTCACCAATACTGTACCAAGGTAAAGTTTATGTTAATCAGCAGAGACCAGCAGCAGGACTCAGGACTTCCTCTGGTGCCCCATGTCCTGCCGGCTTCCCCCACCATCATAATCACTCCCATATCAGTGGTTGGAGGGGCGGGTGGATGTCTTTGCCACGCCCCTCCAACCAGTGATATGGGAGTGGTTATAAAGTAATAACTGCAGGCCTCCCCCTCCATCTGTCCTGCTGCCAGTAAGTCACCCGCTGGCCCTGGCGGTTTTGCAAAAACTTACCAGGGTAACAATTATATAGGTGACCCTATAAGAGTTTTGGTAAAGTTTTGTGATAGCGGCCGACCCTTTTAATGGACGTATCTGAATATTCAAAAATAGGTCTATTAATAATTAATATTAATAAGGATAAATTGGGTACCCCTTTAACCCCATGTTACCTGCACTGCACATTACTGGAGTTCCTGCTTTTTACCCCTGGAGAGGCCGCCCTCGGTTTCTGGATGAGATCGGAGGCCTAGAAAACACAATACAAAAGAGTAAATAAAGAGGAATTCTACCCAAAAAAAGAGACCTCCGTCACCTGTTTCCTAGTCTGACTGTAATCCGGACACACGGAGGAGATACTCCCCATCAGCCGGGTTTGCTTCCAGCTGTGTCTATGTGACAATGTCGGAGGTGACAGTGCAAGGCATGCTGGGACTTTTTACTACAGTCACAGGTTACAGATCACTGATGTAAATGTGGACAGTGAACATGTAAATAGCCACAGATCTAGAAATTATAAAAATAATCCATGTGTACAAATACATAAATATATAGACAAGTGAGGAGGTAAATGAAACTGCTCGTCCACTCTGCTCTCCTGGGGGTAAAACCTCTAGCAACTACTACAGATGTCACTAAGAGGAGGAGGGAAGGGGCTGTGCACTTTATTTTTCACAGTTCTGCTGATACTAACAAAATACCAGGCCTGATATCCAGCATTGCTGACAAATTCCCTTTAAACAGTCGGCGTGACATTGGCAGTTTGGATGTTACATTAGTTATTAGTAATCTCCTGGTAATGAGGTGACGCCTCTCCCTCTGCGGAGGACGTGCGGTTCCTGGATAATGTGTGTGGGGATGGGAACTGCTGATGAGGAGAAAAACTTGTGTGTTCCTCAGACTCCGGGATAATGGCTTGTGATGAATTATTGATGGCGCAGACTCCTCAGGGCTGGGATCAGATGTTTCCATCCACTGGAGATGGAGAGTTCTGCCATTAGTGAGTACGGGGTGATAATACCTGGCACCCGCCGCTCTGCTCACACCTGACCGTGTAACGTCACCCAAACACAGGCTGCACCCACACATGCAGGATCTAACTGCACCCGCTGCTCCCACACCTGACCTTGTAACGTCACCCAAACACAGGCTGCACCCACACATGCAGGATCTAACTGCACCCACACATGCAGGATCTAACTGCACCCGCTGCTCCCACACCTGACCGTGTAACGTCACCCAAACACAGGCTGCACCCACACATGCAGGATCTGACTGCACCCACACATGCAGGATCTAACTGCACCCACTGCTCCCACACCTGACCGTGTAACGTCACCCAAACACATGCTGCACCCACAAATGCAGGATCTAACTGCACCCACACATGCAGGATCTAACTGCACCCACACATGCAGGATCTAACTGCACCCACACATGCAGGATCTAACTGCACCCACACATGCAAGATCTAACTGCACCCACACATGCAGGATCTAACTGCACCCACACATGCAGGATCTAACTGCACCCACACATGCAGGATCTAACTGCACCCACACATGCAGGATCTAACTGCACCCACACATGCAGGATCTAACTGCACCCACACATGCAGGATCTAACTGCACCCACACATGCAGGATCTAACTGCACCCACACATGCAGGATCTAACTGCACCCACACATGCAGGATCTAACTGCACCCACACATGCAGGATCTAACTGCACCCACACATGCAGGATCTAACTGCACCCACACATGGAGGATCTAACTGCACCCACACATGCAGGATCTAACTGCACCCACACATGCAGGATCTAACTGCACCCGCCGCTCTGCTCACATCTGACCGTGTAACATCACCCAAACACAGGCAGCACCCACACATGCAGGATCTAACTGCACCCACCGCTCTGCTCTCCCCTGACCGTGTAACATCACCCAAACACAGGCTGCACCCACACATGCAAGATCTAACTGCACCCGCCGCTCTGCTCACACCTGACCGCGTAACATCACCCAAACACAGGCTGCACCCACACATGCAGGATCTAACTGCACCCACACATGCAGGATCTAACCCACACATATCTATCTCATATCTATCTATTTATCATCTATCTATCTATCTATCTATCTATCTATCTATCTATCTATCTATCTCATGTCTATCTATCTATCTCATATCTATCTATCTATCTCATAACTATCTATCTGTCTCATATCTATATCTATCTATCTATCTATCTATCTATCTCCTATCTATCTATCTATCTATCTCATATCTATCTATTTATCTATCTCATATCTATCTATCTATCTATCTATCTCCTATCTATCTATCTATCTATCTATCTATCTATCTATCTATCTATCTCATAACTATCTATCTGTCTCATATCTATCTCATAACTATCTATCTGTCTCATATCTATCTCATATCTATCTATCTATCTATCTATCTCATATCTATCTATCTATCTATCTATCTATCTATCTATCTATCTCCTATCTATCTATCTATCTATCTATCTCCTATCTATCTATCTATCTCCTATCTATCTATCTATCTATCTCCTATCTATCTATCTATCTATCTATCTATCTATCTATCTATCTATCTATCTATCTCATATCTATCTATCTATCTATCTCATATCTATCTATCTCATATCTATCTATCTCATATCTATCTATCTATCTCATAGCTATCTATCTATCTATCTATCTATCTATCTATCTATCTCCTAGCTATCTATCTCATATCTATCTATCTATCTATCTCCTATCTATCTCATATCTATCTATCTCATATCTATCTATCTATCTATCTATCTATCTCCTATCTATCTATCTCCTATCTATCTATCTCATATCTATCTATTTATCTATCTCCTATCTATCTATCTATCTATCTATCTATCTATCTATCTATCTCATATCTATCTATCCATCTATCTCATATCTATCTATCTGTTGCTGGATAGATTTTGTTTGTTTTCCTGACATCCCCTTTAAATTTCCTTCATGCCTCCATGATCTGATCCCATGACGGCCCTCGTGGGGTAATAACTGTGTTTGGGGGGGGGGGTCTTTTATGAGGAATTAGCGCCTGTAAGAGGCAGGAAAGGGTCCGGGGTTTTACGGCTTCCTAAGTGCTGGAGACGTTGATGAATCAGCAGCTCCGTCCGCACTGATGACTTCTTGTAGATTTAATACCCCTGCCCGCGGCCGGCTCATAATACCCAGGAAAATCCTGCCCCTAAGCCCAAAATCCGTGTAACACCTGGATCAATACAAACAGCGGAGCAGGACTGCGCCCTCCTGGGACGCTGCGCATACACTTATTATACAGCCCCGTGGCTACATCACTCAACATTAATACCACAGCTGCCAGGCACTGAAGGGTTAAAGCCACTCCACTGCATCACCGCACATTTTAAGGACCACTTTAAGGGGTATTCCAGTTAATGGAAGTTATTATCTATCCATAGAGGACAGCTAGGACCTCTCCTCACATGACCTCAGAGGTTCCCTTTACGCCCTTATAATGAAATGGTGCTGAGAATGAACCCCCCGGATCATATAGAGGACACCCGTATAGCATATAGTAATGTATTGTACCCCTGCAGTAATTCCACAAATCACTGGCCTCAGCAACCACCTCTACCCAAAGCCTACAGCACCAGCACAAACACCTCTACCCAAAGTCTACAGCACCAGCACAGCCGCCTCTACCCAAAGTCTACAGCACCAGCACAGCCACCTCTACCCAAAGCCTACAGCACCAGCACAGCCACCTCTACCCAAAGCCTACAGCACCAGCACAAACACCTCTACCCAAAGTCTACAGCACCAGCACAGCCACCTCTACCCAAAGCCTACAGCACCAGCACAAACACCTCTACCCAAAGTCTACAGCACCAGCACAGCCACCTCTACCCAAAGTCTACAGAACCAGCACAGCCACCTCTACCCAAAGCCTACAGCACCAGCACAGCCACCTCTACCCAAAGCCTACAGCACCAGCACAGACACCTCTACCCAAAGCCTACAGCACCAGCACAGCCACCTCTACCCAAAGCCTACAGCACCAGCACAAACACCTCTACCCAAAGTCTACAGCACCAGCACAGCCACCTCTACCAAAAGTCTACAGCACCAGCACAGCCACCTCTACCCAAAGCCTACAGCACCAGCACAAACACCTCTACCCAAAGTCTACAGCACCAGCACAGCCACCTCTACCCAAAGTCTACAGCACCAGCACAAACACCTCTACCCAAAGTCTACAGCACCAGCACAAACACCTCTACCCAAAGCTTAAAGCACCAGCACAAACACCTCTACCTGAAGCCTACAGCACCAGCACAAACACCTCTACCTGAAGCCTACAGCACCAGCACAAACACCTCTACCTGAAGCCTACAGCACCAGCACAAACACCTCTACCTGAAGCCTACAGCACCAGCACATATATCTGATTTGTAATTCAATCCTGTTGGGTGACGGGCTCCTAATTTAAAAATCCACAATGCCTCACGTTTAAGTAAGGTTTTACGACAGTCGCCAACTCAACCACCTCTACCCAAAGCCTACAGCATCAAAACACCCAAGTCTACTCAAAGCCTTCTACCCAAAGCCTACAGCACCAGCATAACCACTTCTACCCAAAGCCTACAGAACAAGAACAACCACCCCTTTCCAAAGGCTACAGCACAAACAGCTCTTAATAGAGCCTACATCGCCAGCACAACTACCTCTACCCAAAGGCTACCGCACCAGTACAACCACCACTACCCAGGGCCAACAAAAACAGAAAAAACACCTCTACCCAAAGTCTACAGCACCAGAACAACCACCTCTAACCAAAGCCTAAAGCACCAGCACAACCACCTCTACCCAAAGTCTACAGCACCAGCACAACCACCTCTACCCAAAGCCTACAGCACCAGTACAACCACCACTACCCAGGCCCAACAGAACCATAAAAAAAACAACTCTACCCAAAGCCTACAGCACCAGAACAACCATGTCCACCCAAAGACTACAGCAGCTCTACACAAAGACTGCAGCACAAACATAACCACCTCTAGCCAAAGACTATATATAGCACAATCAGCTGTACCAAATAAAAACAGCACCAGCACAATTACCTCTACCCAAAGACTACAGTACAAGCACAAAGACATAGCACCAGCACAACCACTTTTATTCAAAGCCTAAAGCACCAGCAGTCGTATGTGTAGCGGTCATCTCTGATGCCTGTGACTGCAGCAGCGAGTTTTGGAGCTCCCAATGTTAAGGAGTCATACAGACAGTGCTGGGTAAAGGAAGACCAATCTCTAACAGCTGTAAACTCTATTAATAGGCAGTCACGTGTAAGTCAATGTTTGAAGCATTAAAAGTTACACAACATGATGGGTTGTCAGATAACATGTCGCCAAGTCAGAAATCAATATGTTCCATACCAAAAGGATACAGTCAGGGAGGCTGAGCAGTGAGCGTTTCCTATGCATAACTGTGTGACAGGAACGGACTGATGATCATAGTAACTGTGAGAGGAGTTTCTGTCTTACTTCGTAGAGTCCCTACTTAATACAGTCTATAATTGGGGAAAATCTGATGTCTGGGATGGGGGAAACATAAGTCTCCATAGACTCAAATATAGAAACCCAGAGGCGGATTCCCTCTTCTGCTGTACAACCATCCCAATGTTATATATTAGTGATAGAAACAGCACGTGGCAATCCAGTATTAGCTATCAACCCTGGAGAGATGTGTAATCATACCATTGTGTGCTGATAGTAGCAGCAGGATTGTGAAATATGGATTTGTATTCCAGGACTGTAGCTTCTTCAAGTGCACTGGGGGCGTGTCCTCACACTGCTGGGCTCTGTATTGTCCCTGGAGAGATATGCAATCATACCTTTGTGTATGCTGTGAGTAGCAGCAGGACTGTGAAATATGGACTTATACTCCAGCATTGTAGCTTCTGCAGGTGCACTAGGAATGTGTCCTAACACTGCTGTGCTCTGAGAGATGTGTAATCAGACCTGTGTGTATGTAGCAAAAGTGAAGCTCTTTCAGGTCTGCAACTAAGAAATGTGAGTCTTTCCGCCTGAAGAGCTTTCTGCACTCTACTGCTCCACCTCTACTATATGTATTAGCTCTAGTATGCCTTTAAGTAAAGCCACTGACTCTACTATGGGATTATGGGAAATATGCAGATACATTTTTTAGGATAGGACAAGGAAAATAAAAGGCAAACCATGACATGGATAGGACAGGTATCCCAGAAGGTGCAGCTCGTAGCAGTGACTCAGGACAGAGAGGAGACTGTGGGACATTTGAGCTGCAGAGAACTGAAAGCTCTACCCAGGGCACCTGCAGAGCTGCAGACCTGTATCAAGAGTTCACTATTCACAGTCCTGTTCTCCACATTTCTACCTTATAATGTGTACACAGAGCACAGCAGTGTGAGGACTGCCCCCCAGTGAACTTTGGAGAAAATACAATCCTGGAATATAAATGCATTTTTCACAGTCCTGCAGCTACTAGCAATCTACACAAAGGTCTGATTACACATCTCTCCAGGGACAATGCCTAACACTTCCTAATGGTCAAAACAGCTGTCAAGAGGTACTGATACTTCAGACCATACTGTATACTGTGTCCAAGGAGGGGACAGGTAGGTACCTTGGGCATAGTGATGACTAAGTGCCCCGTTGTCTGTGACCTCTTGGCGGTGCTGCTGTCTGGCTTCACTTCTTCGGACAGGACGAGCTGGAAGGGCTGGAAGAGGAACGAAATGCAACATGAATGAAGATCAAGGCGAGGTTACACCGTAGCAGTGGTGGGGTCCCCTGAGCCAAAAGGAAGGAGCCACATCCCACTGATTATGTACCCTATTTGTAGATATTATACAGTAGAATATTTCATACCCTATTGGAGGGGAATGATAGTTCAGTGCGGTAAAATCAGGAGACATTATCCCTTTAAGGCCCCAGATAAAAGCCCCATTTAGGCAAAAATGTTCATCTGACTTCCTGTTTGTATCCACTTCCTCCTTCATGGGCGTCAATGTCATTTAATATGTAACAATCCATTGTGAAGGACGCTATGTAATACCCAATTTACCCTGCGGGGGTGCTATAGGGAAACAAAACACTAGGTTCCCCAGCGATCGCAGCTGATCACTGGTGGATGTAATAGGGGGTAGTCTTTGTGATCATATAACCATAAAAGGGGTCAGCTTTTGGGGCAGATATACAATGTTTCACAATCAGCAGCCAATCACAATGCAGCTTTCAACTTTTGCAGCATCGCAAGAAAAACTGCTACGCTGTGATTGGTTGAGAGTTAGTTTTTCGGAAATAAAGTTCTACAACTTTCCAATAATCTTCGTTTTCTTCCACCCCTTCGCCTTTGGACTGGTTTTAGGAAATCTCACCGCCCGACCTTAAAAAACCTCCAGATGTCATAGAGATGAGGGGCCGCTCCGTGTGCGCTGGGAATGATTGATGTAATGAGCAGCGGCTTATGGCAGATACCAAATAATTCTGTATCACAATCTCCAAGTGAGAGGCAGAAGCAGAGACTGATGGGAGCTTTCACTTCACATCATTTCTATCTTATTCAATCCCTACTGAAATCTCCATACAATGGATTCAACCAAAAACACCGGGTCACTACAGAACCATCACAAGAAGAGACTGAACAAAGTTATCTCCATACATGTATCATTATAACAGCTCTGTAAATCGGGACGCAAAAGCAAAATACAGGCAACAAAATCCCCTACTTAAAGACACCCGACTTAGAGAACCCCCCCCCCCCCCTTACAGACGGATCCCTCTGCCCCTGTGACCTCTCTGGTTGTTACTATAGTCCCAGGCTGCAATGATCAGCTGTAAGGTGTCTGTAATGAAGCTTTATAGATAATCCTTGGTCCCATTACAACAAAAGTTATGAAACTTCAGTTGTCACTGGAACAAAAGAAAAAAAATTGTCTAGAACTTCAATGATAAAATATAGTTTCGACTTACATACAAATTCAACTTAAGAACACACCTCCGGACCCTATCTTGTATGTAACCCGGGGACTGCCTGTACACCTTCAATACTTCAGGAGCTGAGTATAGGCTAATATACTCAAGTATAAGCCTATTATAATGGCTAATGCACGCCTACCTGTTTGTGTTAAAAAATATATGGAATAATATATCTAAAAAAAAAATTACTTTTTGATTATTATTCCCCCTTTGCAGTTACCTTGCTCTTCACCGTTACTCTTACATAATTAGGTTGAACATCAACGTCAACGAGAGAAGTGTCCAGGTGTCTGGAAGAAATTCATGACATAATAATAGAAAATCGATACAAAATTCTGCATTTTTTTCCCTATATCTCTGTGTGACCCTGTACCATGTCTGTGCATGACCCTGTACCGTGTCTGCTTGACCCTGTACCGTCTCTGTGTGACCCTGTACCATGTCTGTGCATGACCCTGTACCGTGTCTGCTTGACCCTGTACTGTCTCTGTGTGACCCTGTACCGTGTCTGTGCATGACTCTGTACCGTGTCTGTGCATGACCCTGTACCGTGTCTGTGCATGACTCTGTACCGTCTCTGTGTGACCCTGTACCGTGTCTGTGCATGACTCTGTACCGTCTCTGTGTGACCCTGTACCATGTCTGTGCATGACTCTGTACCGTCTCTGTGTGACCCTGTACTGTCTCTGTGTGACCCTATACCATGTCTGCGTGACCCTGTACTGTCTCTGTGTGACCCTATACCATGTCTGTGCATGACTCTGTACCGTCTCTGTGTGACCCTATACCATGTCTGTGCATGACTCTGTACCGTCTCTGTGTGACCCTGTACCATGTCTGTGCATGACTCTGTACCGTCTCTGTGTGACCCTATACCATGTCTGTGCATGACTCTGTACCGTCTCTGTGTGACCCTGTACCATGTCTGTGCATGACTCTGTACCGTCTCTGTGTGACCCTGTACCATGTCTGTACATGACTCTGTACCGTCTCTGTGTGACCCTGTACCATGTCTGTGCATGACTCTGTTCCGTCTCTGTGTGACCCTGTACCATGTCTGTGCATGACTCTGTACCGTCTCTGTGTGACCCTGTACCATGTCTGTACATGACTCTGTACCGTCTCTGTGTGACCCTGTACCATGTCTGTGCATGACTCTGTTCCGTCTCTGTGTGACCCTGTACCATGTCTGTGTGTAGCTCTGAACTACATAGGATCTTAAAATAGATAAAATGAAACATGGGGGCTCATTTACTAAAGGTTGCACCGAGCGCTTTAGTCAGACTATGCACCTTTTTCGGGGCTAAAACGGCTTGCACAGGCATTTAAGAAGTTTGCCGCGATTGAGTGGCGCACAGGACCCTTTTTGTGACGCGGCTGCGCTGCTTCCATGCGGCACAAATTAGGGGGGAAGGCCACCGGTCGATCCGACTGATTCGGACAGAGCGTTGGATATAACTCTTAAATTGTGTTGCAAGCCCCATATATATATATATAAAATGCACCACAAAAAAGATGGTGAACTCGTACCAGAGCAGAGAAGCGACACATTCATGATTTCTGGTGCACAATCTCAGTGAATCGCAGCATAGGGTTTTATACACAGACAATGCACTTTCGGTGAACTCCGGTGACCCTGTAAGTAAATGTGCCCCAATGTATCTAGAGAAGTAGAAACAGGATGAATTTATACACAACAAAATTAAAAACCTACCTATAGATCCCCAAATCCAAAATGAGCTGATTCCTCTCCTCATCATCCGTGAGAGTGAAATCCAACCTACATAATATAAAACCGCGAGGAAGAAAACATCATCTCAGCGCTGCTTCTATCCATGGATAATTAATACATGATAAGAGAAATTATTAATTACTATAATACTGCCCCCTATGTACAAGAATATAACTACTATAATACTGCCCCCTATGTACAGGAATATAACTACTATAATACTGCCCTCTATGTACATGAATATAACTACTATAATACTGCCCCCTATGTACAGGAATATAACTACTATAATACTGCCCCTATGTACAAGAATATAACTGCTATAATACTGCCCCTATGTACAGGAATGTAACTACTATAATACTGCCCCTATGTACAAGAATATAACTACTATAATACTGCCCCCTATGTACAAGAATATAACTACTATAATACTGTCCCCTATGTACAAGAATATAACTACTATAATACTGCCCCCTATGTACAGGAATATAACTACTATAATACTGCCCCCTATGTACAAGAATATAACTACTATAATACTGCCCCCTATGTACAAGAATATAACTACTATAATACTGCACCCTATGTACAAGAATATAACTACTATAATACTGCCCCCTATGTACAAGAATATAACTACTATAATACTGACCCTATGTACAAGAATATAACTACTATAATACAGCCCCCTATGTACAAGAATATAACTACTATAATACTGCCCCCTATGTACAAGAATATAACTACTATAATACTGCCTCCTATGTACAAGAATATAACTACTATAATACTGCCCCCTATGTACAAGAATATAACTACTATAATACTGCCCCCTATGTACAAGAATATAACTACTATAATACTGCCCCCTATGTACAAGAATATAACTACTATAATACTGCCCCCTATGTACAAGAATATAACTACTATAATACTGCCCCCTATGTACAAGAATATAACTACTATAATACTGCCCCCTATGTACAGGAATATAACTACTATAATACTGCCCTCTATGTACATGAATATAACTACTATAATACTGCCCCCTATGTACAGGAATATAACTACTATAATACTGCCCCTATGTACAAGAATATAACTGCTATAATACTGCCCCTATGTACAGGAATGTAACTACTATAATACTGCCCCTATGTACAAGAATATAACTACTATAATACTGCCCCCTATGTACAAGAATATAACTACTATAATACTGCCCCCTATGTACAAGAATATAACTACTATAATACTGTCCCCTATGTACAAGAATATAACTACTATAATACTGCCCCTATGTACAAGAATATAACTACTATAATACTGCCCCTATGTACAAGAATATAACTACTATAATACTGCCCCCTATGTACAAGAATATAACTACTATAATACTGCACCCTATGTACAAGAATATAACTACTATAATACTGCCCCCTATGTACAAGAATATAACTACTATAATACTGACCCTATGTACAAGAATATAACTACTATAATACAGCCCCCTATGTACAAGAATATAACTACTATAATACTGCCCCCTATGTACAAGAATATAACTACTATAATACTGCCTCCTATGTACAAGAATATAACTACTATAATACTGCCCCCTATGTACAAGAATATAACTACTATAATACTGCCCCCTATGTACAAGAATATAACTACTATAATACTGCCCCCTATGTACAAGAATATAACTACTATAATACTGCCCCCTATGTACAAGAATATAACTACTATAATACTGCCCCCTATGTACAAGAATATAACTACTATAATACTGCCCCCTATGTACAAGAATATAACTACTATAATACTGTCCCCTATGTACAAGAATATAACTACTATAATACTGCCCCTATGTACAAGAATATAACTACTATAATACTGCCCCTATGTACAAGAATATAACTACTATAATACTGCCCCCTATGTACAAGAATATAACTACTATAATACTGCACCCTATGTACAAGAATATAACTACTATAATACTGCCCCCTATGTACAAGAATATAACTACTATAATACTGACCCTATGTACAAGAATATAACTACTATAATACAGCCCCCTATGTACAAGAATATAACTACTATAATACTGCCCCCTATGTACAAGAATATAACTACTATAATACTGCCTCCTATGTACAGGAATATAACTACTATAATACTGCCCCCTATGTACAGTAATATAACTACTATAATACTGCCTCCTATGTACAGGAATATAACTACTATAATACTGCCTCCTATGTACAGTAATATAACTACTATAATACTGCCCCTTATGTACAAGAATATAACTACTATAATACTGCCCCCTATGTACAGGAATATAACTACTATAATACTGCCTCCTATGTACAGTAATATAACTACTATAGTACTGCCCCCTATGTACAGTAATATAACTACTATAATACTGCCCCCTATGTACAGGAATATAACTACTATAGTACTGCCCCCCATGTACAGGAATATAACTACTATAATACTGCCCCCTATGTACAGTAATATAACTACTATAGTACTGCCCCCCATGTACAGGAATATAACTACTATAATACTGCCTCCTATGTACAGTAATATAACTACTATAATACTGCCCCCTATGTACAAGAATATAACTACTATAATACTGCCCCCTATGTACAAGAATATAACTACTATAATACTGCCTCCTATGTACAGGAATATAACTACTATAATACTGCCTCATATGTACAGGAATATAACTACTATAATACTGCCTCCTATGTACAGTAATATAACTACTATAGTACTGCCCCCCATGTACAGGAATATAACTACTATAATACTGCCCCCTATGTACAGTAATATAACTACTATAGTACTGCCCCCCATGTACAGGAATATAACTACTATAATACTGCCTCCTATGTACAGGAATATAACTACTATAATACTGCCCCCTATGTACAGGAATATAACTACTATAATACTGCCCCCTATGTACAGTAATATAACTACTATAATACTGCCCCCCATGTACAGGAATATAACTACTATAATACTGCCCCCTATGTACAGGGATATAACTACTATAGTACTGCCCCCCATGTACAGGAATATAACTACTATAATACTGCCTCCTATGTACAGTAATATAACTACTATAGTACTGCCCCCTATGTACAGTAATATAACTACTATAATACTGCCCCCTATGTACAGGAATATAACTACTATAGTACTGCCCCCCATGTACAGGAATATAACTACTATAATACTGCCCCCTATGTACAGTAATATAACTACTATAGTACTGCCCCCCATGTACAGGAATATAACTACTATAATACTGCCTCCTATGTACAGTAATATAACTACTATAATACTGCCCCCTATGTACAAGAATATAACTACTATAATACTGCCCCCTATGTACAAGAATATAACTACTATAATACTGCCTCCTATGTACAGGAATATAACTACTATAATACTGCCCCCTATGTACAAGAATATAACTACTATAATACTGCCCCCTATGTACAAGAATATAACTACTATAATACTGCCCCCTATGTACAAGAATATAACTACTATAATACTGCCCCCTATGTACAAGAATATAACTACTATAATACTGCCCCCTATGTACAAGAATATAACTACTATAATACTGCCTCCTATGTACAGGAATATAACTACTATAATACTGCCCCCTATGTACAGTAATATAACTACTATAATACTGCCTCCTATGTACAGGAATATAACTACTATAATACTGCCCCCTATGTACAGTAATATAACTACTATAATACTGCCTCCTATGTACAGGAATATAACTACTATAATACTGCCTCCTATGTACAGTAATATAACTACTATAATACTGCCTCCTATGTACAGGAATATAACTACTATAATACTGCCTCCTATGTACAGTAATATAACTACTATAATACTGCCCCCTATGTACAAGAATATAACTACTATAATACTGCCCCCTATGTACAGGAATATAACTACTATAATACTGCCTCCTATGTACAGTAATATAACTACTATAATACTGCCCCCCTATGTACAAGAATATAACTACTATAATACTGCCTCCTATGTACAGTAATATAACTACTATAGTACTGCCCCCCATGTACAGGAATATAACTACTATAATACTGCCTCCTATGTACAGTAATATAACTACTATAATACTGCCTCCTATGTACAGTAATATAACTACTATAATACTGCCTCCTATGTACAGTAATATAACTACTATAATACTGCCCCCTATGTACAGGAATATAACTACTATAGTACTGCCCCCCATGTACAAGAATATAACTACTATAATACTGCCCCTATGTACAAGAATATAACTACTATAATACTGCCCCCTATGTACAGTAATATAACTACTATAATACTGCCCCCTATGTACAGTAATATAACTACTATAGTACTGCCCCCCATGTACAGGAATATAACTATGTTTTTTAAATTAAAAAACAATGTTAACCCCTTACTGCAGGTGATAATGAGGTCTATTTTCCTCTCATGTAAGAACTCTATGATGTTCGGATTAGCGCTCCTATAAATAGCGGTTATTAATTAGCGTTCTGCGTTCTGTATCCGCAGTGAGTTGTAACATATGAATCTGCCAAATGTTCTTGTGTGTTTGTGCGGGGCTGGAGGTTCCTCTCATTTCTCACATCAGTGTTTACAATGAATGATAATTCCCCGGTTGCCTGGTTCCAGGATGCGGTTATAATTAAGGGGGGGAGCCGGCGAGGCGCGAGCCGCCGCGCGCTGGAGCAGATCTGTCAGATGCCTTTGTATAGGAGACTGTGAAGCGGCTCTGAGCACAACAGGCGGTTATTAGCGGCTTCCCTGAAAACTTTATTCTCTCCGTGTATTTGGCGCTTACTTGGGTTCGTTAACATTCAGGGGGCGTCCATCTCTGCTGATCAGCGTCCGGGGAGGTTTTACTTTCTTCTTCTCTTCACTGAAACAAAATATGTGAGATCAGACTACAGATACATATATATTTATCATATCAGTAAGCAGGGACCGGCCTGGGACCCCCTTCCCCCCAATAGGTCTGCTCAGACTTTAAAGCCCCCCACACAGCCACTTCAATTATGCTAATGAGACATAAGGGCTACCCCAGCCCTTCTGTGCTGTGGCTTTACAAACTGTTGTTACACTGTGCAGCAGCAGGTCTCAGTCTCATCCTCCCCTTCCTGTAATCTCTGCAGCAGTGAGCACTAGTGATGGGAAGTCCGGCTCTTCTTAGTGAGCTGGATCATTAGGCTCCACTCACTAAAAGAGTTGACTCTTCTGGCTCTTGAACGGTTCCCTATTAAATATAAGTGAGCCTCAGGCCAGTCGGTCATCCCCCACTAAACTCCACTTTTAACCTGATCAGAGACGATTAGGGGCGGGGTTACGTGAGCTATCGGTTCACTGAAGGGAGACAACTCCTTTTGTTCACGCGAACGAGCCGGCATTTCATGCTGATTCATTCGCAAACGAACCATCACTAGTGAGCACACAGTGGGAGGGGGGAAGTGCTCCTTCACACTAATAGCCTGTGTAGCTACAACATGGGGGGCTAGGGCGGCCTTTCAGGCACCTTATATATAATTTTAAAGTTTAATTATAACTTATGTATAATTTTAAAAGTTGATTTTAGAAAGAAGGAGGCCATGGATAACAAATATACGGAGATTAGCACAGTCCTGGTGCCTGGATCTATGGTTAATGTCCCTGGTTTATCAGGATGGATTGTGAGGATTTCCTTTAGGCTCTCCATACATTTTAGATTGCTGTCAGTCGCCCCCTCCCATATACCCCAGCGCTGTGTTTCGGCTGTCATGGTGTATCGCCAGCTAATACTAGTTCACAGTATTGTCATCGTCCCCCAGTCCACCAACCTAAAAAAGTGACAGCCTTGAAAAGAGAAAAGAATGAATGGACATCTTTATGTGAGGATAACCGCAGGCGTTAGATAAAAAGCTGACAGGATGCAAAAAGATACAAGGCTGCGATGTGCGCGGGGATCCCTCGGATCACAGCGAGTCCTGCCGCACCGCCAGCTATTATCAGACAAAGACCAGGGGGGGTCATTTACTAAGGGTCTGAATCGTGCATTTCCAGCGGGTTTCCCGTATTTTTCCGTTTTGCGCTGAATTGCCCAGGGATTTTGGCGCACACGATCGGAATGTGGCGCATCAGCGCCGGCTTTCACGAGACAGAAATCGGGGGCCGTGGCCATCGGAAAACCCGATGGATTTGGAAAAAACGTAGAATTTAAAACACGAATTGTGTCGCAAAATCAATCATTCAAATGCACCAGGGATTGGATGGTGAACTCCGACAGACCTCGGCGCAGCAGCAACACCTGGTGGACAAGCTTAGAGAATCACCAGAAGACCCGAATCCTCATCGGAGAACACACCGCTGGATCACGACAGGACAAGGTAAGTAAATGACCCCCCAGGTCTATGATGCTTCTAGAATAAGATATTGAGGCGGCCATCTTTGTAGAGTGTGCAGAAATAAAGGCAAATCAGCCCTGGGGTAACGTGACCCCCACAGACCCCCCCTTAGTCTACTCTATGTGCTGTGATTTTCTGGTACTATCCTCTACCTCTCAGAATTTATCCCTGGATGAAGTAGAAATCTCGTCTTTCTCTGCGCTGACTTCCTGGGGAACTGATGAAGGGTTTGTATTAGTACACAGCAGCCAATCAGAGGAGGGGGAGGAGCAGCCTGGACCAATGATGAGACGGGGGTGTGTCAGTGACTCATGAGTCTGAGTCATGTAGGTGATGAGCCGAGCAGGAGGAATTGAAGAAAATATAACCCCACTTGTATATGAATAGTGGGACATTACCCCACCAGACAAAGAGGGGAATCAGTCCTTACCGTTACCATTGGGGGGTGCTAGGAGTTACCCCACTATGGGCATTCTGCTCTTCTCTACTCTACATTAACAATGTTTCCATGTTATAACACACCAGGAGGCAGAAAAGAAGAGCACACATACTTACCTGCTCCGGCCCCCAGCTCCCGCTCGCTGGTACTTCCAGTTTCAGTCTTGTGCCCCATTGGAAGTCGTGGTGGGTCACATGACCCCTTCATCCAATGACTGACCTTCTTATTGTCTCACAATCCAAGGAGGGCCAGTCATGGGATGAAATGGGATCATGTGACGCCCCAAAGGTTGTGGTCAACTAATCGGAGTAGTAAGCCTACACTAAACAGTCTACTAGTGAGACCGATTTATGTACAAATGTATACAGTGAATCAACGCCCTTGGAGAGGTGACTTAAAGGAAATCTACCATCACAATCCATCATGATAAACCAGGGACATTACTCATAGATCCAGGCACCGGGACTGTGGTATCTTCTTATATTTGTTATCCATGGCCTTCCCTCCTTCTATTCCATGTTACAGTATGCTGGAGGGGGTCCTGATCTTGCACCCCCAGCCCCAGGGTCTTGTGACGGGTTGTATGACATATTCCACCACGTTCTGCCCTTACCTCTTGCTCTCCTTGGCTTTGCGCTTCTCCTCGATGTATCTGTGAGTTTCCAGTCTACTTTCTGGGGTGTATTGTGACGGCTGCTGCCAAAAAGCTTCATCCTCTTGGTTTTCCTGGGGATCCACTTCAGGACAGTTCTCTTTATTTTCTGCAGATTCAGGTCTGAAAAATATTGATCAATAATTATAATTTTTTCAATAGAAGGTCCGGTCTTACAAAGGCCCCCCTAGCGGTGCCAGGCTCGTAGCACCCCCGTAACACTGCCTTCCCCCCACAACCTCCATAACAATGCTGGATCCATCGAGACCCCATAACAATGCTGGATCCATCCAGACCCCATAACAATGCTGGATCCATCCAGACCCCATAACAATGTTGGATCCATCCAGACCCCATAACAATGCTGGATCCATCCAGACCCCATAACAATGCTGGATCCATCCAGACCCCATAATAATGCTGGATCCATCGAGACCCCATAACAATGCTGGATCCATCGAGACCCCATAACAATGCTGGATCCATCGAGACCCCATAACAATGCTGGATCCATCCAGACCCCATAACAATGCTGGATCCATCCAGACCCCATAACAATGCTGGATCCATCCAGACCCCATAACATTGCTGGATCCATCCAGACCCCATAACAATGCTGGATCCATCCAGACCCCATAACAATGCTGGATCCTTCGAGACCCCATAACAATGCTGGATCCATCGAGACCCCATAACAATGCTGGATCCATCCAGACTCCATAACAATGCTGGATCCATCCAGACCCCATAACAATGCTGGATCCATCGAGACCCCATAAAAATGCTGGATCCATCGAGACCCCATAACAATGCTGGATCCATCCAGACCCCATAACAATGCTGGATCCTTCAAGACCCCATAACAATGCTGGATCCATCCAGACCCCATAACAATGCTGGATCCATCGAGACTCCATAACAATATTGGATCCATCGAGACCCCATAACAATGCTGCATCCTTCGAGACCCCATAACAATGCTGGATCCATCCAGACCCCATAACATTGCTGGATCCTTAGAGACCCCATAACAATGCTGGATCCATCGAGACCCCATAACAATGCTGGATCCATCGAGACCCCATAACAATGCTGGATCCATCGAGACCCCATAACAATGCTGGATCCATCGAGACCCCATAACAATGCTGGATCCATCGAGACCCCATAACAATGCTGGATCCATCGAGACCCCATAACAATGCTGGATCCATCGAGACCCCATAACAATGCTGGATCCATCGAGACCCCATAACAATGCTGGATCCATCGAGACCCCATAACAATGCTGGATGCATCGAGACCCCATAACAATGCTGGATCCATCGAGACCCCACAACAATGCTGGATCCATCGAGACCCCACAACAATGCTGGATCCTTCGAGACCCCATAACAATGCTGGATCCATCCAGACCCCATAACATTGCTGGATCCTTAGAGACCCCATAACAATGCTGGATCCATCGAGACCCCATAACAATGCTGGATCCATCGAGACCCCATAACAATGCTGGATCCATCGAGACCCCATAACAATGCTGGATCCATCGAGACCCCATAACAATGCTGGATCCATCGAGACCCCATAACAATGCTGGATCCATCGAGACCCCATAACAATGCTGGATCCATCGAGACCCCATAACAATGCTGGATCCATCGAGACCCCATAACAATGCTGGATCCATCGAGACCCCATAACAATGCTGGATCCATCCAGACCCCATAACAATGCTGGATGCATCGAGACCCCATAACAATGCTGGATCCATCGAGACCCCACAACAATGCAACCTCTACAACCCTAAAAGCAGAACCTGCCACATGGGGGGGGTGCACAGAACACCCCTAAAAGTGGGGATGAGTGTGTGATAGCGCGGGGTCTGATCACTGTGCCCCCTATACTAAGCTCCGTTCAGTATTTAAGCTGTCACAGAGGTCCCACAAAAGTGAAAGGCTAGCAGCACGAGGATACTCCCCTGCACACTATTATGTCACGATTTTCTCGCAATAATTGGATGTGTCATTGGTTGGACCCCGAGGAGCAGAAGTCTCTATCATGACCTCACTCCTCACTAAGGCTTAGATGCAATACCCCACATGGCCTCTGAGCAGGCGTGGTGCTGTTTTGGGATAGAAACAAACTTATTTTTCCAATTCTGTACTTCTTCTGCAGATTCTACACTTTGGGGGTACCCGAGATCGGAGCTTGGCCACCCAGTGAGGACGGCTATGCTATAAGGGCATATGGGGTACAGAGAGATCCGGCTGTATTATTCCGACTCGGATGCCTCATGTATTTCTTCTCCTTCCTGCAGAGAAGTAGAAGTCTTGCCAAGAAGACAATCGCGAAGAAAACGAATGAGGATAATTTGCAGCTTCCCGTGTGATGCGACTTCTGTCCTCTGTGGGGAATCTCTTAATAGCTGAGGAGGAAGCCAAGCAAATGTTCCTCTGTCCTCATCTCCATTATGAGGGATGTGAAAAGCTGCAGAGATTTGGGAAAGCTCCCAATGCAGAGAACAAACTTTATCGCAGTTTTCTTTTTGCAGCCAAACTTCATCTAAAAATTGAATGTTACGGTTTTGTGTCCACAGCTGCTATGCAGAGCTATACTTCTCCATGGTAACAGACTGCAAACAAAGCATGCGTAGTCTGACCTTGTGGTTATGTAGTAATTTTCTCCTGCTTCTTCCCAAAATGCATTCGGTATGTTGGTGAGAATTGGGAACAGAGTGACTGCAGAATCAGACTACACAGGGTTTGTTTGTTGTCTGTTACCGTGGGAACACATGGTAAAAGAAAGATGTGAACGTAGCAATAACAAAGGCTATTACAAAGTTTCTTTAAAGCAATTTTACATTGATCATATGGGACAAGAGTCTGCTTACCCAACGGTTACCATTTTGTTTACCTTACAATTGTACTAATTGTAACTTTCCTGAGGTTTAGCAGGCAGCTTATCGGCTAGCACCAATGAGTGTTTAGACAGAGCAAGTCTACAAATATAAACTCCGGAGCTTTTGCCTTGTCCTTCTTGGATTTAGTACTTGGATTTAGTCTCATTCCTTAGATTTTTAGTCTTGTCTCTGATCTGAGATAGTGTTATGAGCTAGAGAACTGATTGCTGATTATTTTCGTGCTGCTAATGCAGCAAAGCCAATCTGGCTGACAACTTCCAACTGCCACAACTAGCCAAACCACAGAAGGAGGGTTTGTTATTGGCCTGTCATGTGCTGTGCACACTTCCACTAATAAAGGAACCTTGAGTTGTTTTTCAAGAGCACATTTTCTCTGTGTGTGTCTGTGGCCTGATAGAGACCCCCACATACTTTTGCCCCTGAGTCCCATTAGATTTCCTAAGTAAAAACCAGACCAGGGGAGTTGAGGACCTGGGTCCTGACTCCCTCACTGTTGGCAAGGATACTTATAGCAATTAAATTTGAGAACCATATTTGCTCTTCATCTGAAAGTAAAAAAGGCTTTAACCAGAGGCAATGACATACAGTCCCTATCGGTAGCCAACTAAGAAATTTCTTTACATTAATCAAAGGAAAACTCAACATAAAACTGACACGTTGTATCCAGGTCTGAGGGGGTACAATAAGACAGAACCTGCTACACGTACAATGCGTTACTGATGTCGGTGTCCCCGCGTCCATCCGCGCCGGGCTCTCTCCCCTGTGTGCGGGAGGATTGGCTCAGCGCCTCTTGTCTATCCCGTAATCTCTTCAGCAGATAAACCTCCTCCTGCTCGCTGATCTGCTGCTGCACTTGGCGGTAATCCTGCAGGGCCTGGATCCGCTCAGAGCGATCTATCTCCTTCCCGTCCAGCCACTTCAAGACAAACAATATCAGACTCTCAGCTCCCAGAAGTGGAAGGGAAGAGACAAATAATCACAGTAGAAATATTATCTCCAATGTAACAAAATCCGTGTAAACGCTGCAGGAATTTAGGAATATCACAGAAACCTGAAATATTATAGTTTATACTAAAAATTTGCCCCCTTTGTACAAAAATATAACTACTATAATACTGCCCCCTATGTACAAGAATATAACTACTATAATACTGCCCCCTATGTACAAGAATATAACTACTATAATACTGCCCCCTATGTACAAGAATATAACTACTATAATACTGCCCCCTATGTACAAGAATATAACTACTATAATACTGCTCCCTATGTACAAGAATATAACTACTATAATACTGCCCCCTATGTACAAGAATATAACTACAGGCAGTCCCCGGGTTACATACAAGATAGGGACTGTAGGTTTGTTCTTAAGTTGAATTTGTATGTAAGTCGAAACTGTATATTTATCATTGTAGTTCCCGACAATTTTTTTTTTTGCCCCAGTGACAATTGGAGTTTCAAATTTTTTTGCTGTAATAGGACCAAGAATTATCAATAAAGCTTCATTGCAGACAATTTTAAGCTTATTATTGCAATCTGGGACTATTTTAAAGCATCCAGAGAGCTTCACCAGAGGTCACAGTGGGCAGAGGGGTCCGTCTGTAACTATGGGTTGTCTGTAAGTCGGGTGTCCTTAAGTAGGGGACCGCCTGTACTATAATACTGCCCCCTATGTACAAGAATATAACTACTATAATACTGCCCCTATGTACAAGAATATAACTACTATAATACTGCCCCCTATGTACAGGAATATAACTACTATAATACTGCTCCCTATGTACAAGAATATAACTACTATAATACTGCCCCCTATGTACAAGAATATAACTACTATAATACTGCCCCCTATGTACAAGAATATAACTACTATAATACTGCCCCCTATGTACAAGAATATAACTACTATAATACTGCCCCCTATGTACAAGAATATAACTACTATAATACTGCCCCTATGTGCAAGAATATAGCTACTATAATACTGCTCCCTATGTACAAGAATATAACTACTATAATACTGCCCCCTATGTACAGGAATATAACTACTATAATACTGCCCCTATGTACAAGAATATAACTACTATAATACTGCCCCCTATGTACAAGAATATAACTACTATAATACTGCCCCCTATGTACAGGAATATAACTACTATAATACACTGCCCCCTATGTACAAGAATATAACTACTATAATACTGCCCCCTATGTACAAGAATATAACTACTATAATACTGCCCCCTACGTACAAGAATATAACTACTATAATACTGCCCCCTATGTACAGGAATATAACTACTATAATACTGCCTCCTATGTACAAGAATATAACTACTATAATACTGCCCCCCTATGTGCAAGAATATAACTACTATAATACTGCCCCCTATGTACAAGAATATAACTACTATAATACTGCCCCCTATGTACAGGAATATAACTACTATAATACTGCCCCCTATGTACAAGAATATAACTACTATAATACTGCCCCCTATGTACAAGAATATAACTACTATAATACTGCCCCCTATGTACAAGACTATAACTACTATAATACTGCCCCCTATGTACAAGACTATAACTACTATAATACTGCCCCCTATGTACAAGAATATAACTGCTATAATACTGCCCCCTATGTACAAGAATATAACTACTATAATACTGCCCCTATGTACAAGAATATAACTACTATAATACTGCCCCCAATGTACAAGAATATAACTACTATAATACTGCCCCCTATGTACAAGAATATAACTACTATAATACTGCCCCCTATGTACAAGAATATAACTACTATAATACTGCCCCTTATGTACAATATAACTACTATAATACTGCCCCCTATGTACAAGAATATAACTACTATAATACTGCCCCCTATGTACAAGAATGTAACTATTACAATACTGCCCCCTATGTACAAGAATATAACTACTATAATACTGCCCCCTATGTACAAGAATATAACTACTATAATACTGCCCCCTATGTACAAGACTATAACTACTATAATACTGCCCCCTATGTACAAGAATATAACTGCTATAATAATCACAGTAGAAATATTATCTCCAATGTAACAAAATCCGTGTAAACGCTGCAGGAATTTAGGAATATCACAGAAACCTGAAATATTATAGTTTATACAAAAAATTTGCCCCCTTTGTACAAAAATATAACTACTATAATACTGCCCCCTATGTACAAGAATATAACTACTATAATACTGCCCCCTATGTACAAGAATATAACTACTATAATACTGCCCCCTATGTACAGGAATATAACTACTATAATACTGCCCCCTATGTACAAGAATATAACTACTATAATACTGCCTCCTATGTACAAGAATATAACTACTATAATACTGCCCCCTATGTACAGGAATATAACTACTATAATACTGCCCCCTATGTACAAGAATATAACTACTATAATACTGCCCCCTATGTACAAGAATATAACTAGTATAATACTTCCCCCCATGTCCAAGAATATAACTACTATAATACTGCCCCCTATGTACTAGAATATAACTACTATAATACTGCCCCCTATGTACAAGAATATAACTACTATAATACTGCCCCCTATGTACAAGAATATAACTACTATAATACTGCCCCCTATGTACAAGAATATAACTACTATAATACTGCCCTCTATGTACAAGAATATAACTACTATAATACTTCCCCCTATGTACAAGAATATAACTACTATAATACTGCCCCCTGTGTACAAGAATATAACTACTATAATACTGCCCCCTATGTACTGGAATATAACTACTATAATACTGCCCCCTATGTACTGGAATATAACTACTATAATACTGCCCCCTATGTACAAGAATATAACTACTATAATACTGTCCCCTATGTACAGGAATATAACTACTATAATACTGCCCCCTATGTACAAGAATATAACTACTATAATACTGCCCCCTATGTACAGGAATATAACTACTATAATACTGCCCCCTATGTACTGGAATATAACTACTATAATACTGCCCCCTATGTACAAGAATATAACTACTATAATACTGTCCCCTATGTACAGGAATATAACTACTATAATACTGCCCCCTATGTACAAGAATATAACTACTATAATACTGCCCCCTATGTACAGGAATATAACTACTATAATACTTCCCCCTATGTACAAGAATATAACTACTATAATACTGCCCCCTATGTACAAGAATATAACTACTATAATACTGCCCCCTATGTGCAAGAACATAACTACTATAATACTGCCCCCTATGTACTGGAATATAACTACTATAAAACTGCCCCCTATGTACAGGAATATAACTACTATAATACTGCCCCCTATGTACAAGAATATAACTACTATAATACTGCCCCCTATGTACAAGAATATAACTACTATAATACTGCCCCCTATGTACAAGAATATAACTACTATAATACTGCCCCCTATGTACAGGAATATAACTACTATAATACTGCTCCCTATGTACAAGAATATAACTACTATAATACTGCCCCCTATGTACAGGAATATAACTACTATAATACTGCTCCCTATGTACAAGAATATAACTACTATAATACTGCCCCCTATGTACAAGAATATAACTACTATAATAATTCCCCCTATGTACAAGAATATAACTACTATAACACTGCCCCCTATGTACAAGAATATAACTATTATAATACTGCCCCCTATGTACAAGAATATAACTACTATAATACTGCCCCCTATGTACAAGAATATAACTACTATAACACTGCACCCTATGTACAAGAATATAACTACTATAATACTGCCCCCTATGTACAGGACTATAACTACTATAATACTGCCCCCTATGTACTGGAATATAACTACTATAATACTGCCCCCTATGTACTGGAATATAACTACTATAACACTGCCCCCTATGTACAAGAATATAACTACTATAACACTGCCCCCTATGTACAAGAATATAACTACTATAATACTGCCCCCTATGTACTGGAATATAACTACTATAATACTGCCCCCTATGTACTGGAATATAACTACTATAATACTGCCCCCTATGTACAGGAATATAACTACTATAATACTGCCCCCTATGTACAGGAATATAACTACTATAATACTGCCCCCTATGTACTGGAATATAACTACTATAATACTGGCCCCTATGTACAGGAATATAACTACTATAATACTGCCCCCTATGTACAGGAATATAACAACTATAATACTGCCCCCTATGTACAAGTATATAACTACTATAATACTGCCCCCTATGTACAAGAATATAACTACTATAATACTGCCCCCTCTGTACAAGAATATAACTACTATAATACTTCCCCCTATGTACAAGAATATAACTACTATAATACTGCCCCCTATGTACAAGAATATAACTACTATAATACTGCCCCCTATGTACAAGAATATAACTACTATAACACTGCCCCCTATGTACAAGAATATAACTACTATAATACTGCCCCCTATGTACAAGAATATAACTACTATAATACTGCCCCCTATGTACAGGAATATAACTACTATAATACTGCCCCCTATGTACTGGAATATAACTACTATAATACTTCCCCCTATGTACAAGAATATAACTACTATAATACTGCCCCCTATGTACAAGAATATAACTACTATAATACTGCCCCCTATGTACTGGAATATAACTACTATAATACTGCCCCCTATGTACTGGAATATAACTACTATAATACTGCCCCCTATGTACAAGAATATAACTACTATAATACTGCCCCCTATGTACAAGAATATAACTACTATAATACTGCCCCCTATGTACAAGAATATAACTACTATAATACTGCCCCCTATGTACAGGAATATAACTACTATAATACTGCCTCCTATGTACAAGAATATAACTACTATAATACTGCCCCCTATGTACAAGAATATAACTACTATAATACTGCCCCCCTATGTACAAGAATATAACTACTATAATACTGCCCCCTGTGTACAAGAATATAACTACTATAATACTGCCCCCTGTGTACAAGAATATAACTACTATAATACTGCCCCCTATGTACAAGAATATAACTACTATAATACTGCCCCCCTATGTACAAGAATATAACTACTATAATACTTCCCCCTGTGTACAAGAATATAACTACTATAATACTGCCCCCTGTGTACAAGAATATAACTACTATAATACTGCCCCCTATGTACAGGAATATAACTACTATAATACTGCCCCCTATGTACAAGAATATAACTACTATAATACTGCTCCCTATGTACAAGAATATAACTACTATAATACTGCCCCCTATGTACAAGAATATAACTACTATAATACTGCCTCCTATGTATAAGAATATAACTACTATAATACTGCCCCTATGTACAGGAATATAACTACTATAATACTGCCCCCTATGTACAAGAATATAACTACTATAATACTGCCCCCTATGTACAACAATATAACTACTATAATACTGCCCCCTATGTACAAGAATATAACTACTATAATACTGCCCCCTATGATATCAGTGAGCATCTTGCAGTATATTGTTGCTCTGTGTAGAGTTATTCTCATTGTGATGAATGCTATTATTTCAGTATCTATATGGTACAGGTGAAGGAGGCCGTCCTTGTACCCAGTGTATAGCGGTATTATGTATCTCTCATATGGACAGTGTTTGAAATATTCTGCTGTGACTTGCAGTCATCCTCTATGGGAATCTTTCCTGCATGGACAGTATTAGAGATGCTGATGTCTGGAGTCCTATAATCTGTGATGTATTGTACAGCTCTGGCTAGGACTGTGTACAGAACCAGTATTACCAGGACCGGCCTTTGGGACTGGGGTCACTTTATTGTATTCTCCCCTGTGCAATCCTGCCATATATCTATAGACTTCTAGTCTGTGTGACCACCCTGGGGTCCCCAAACTAAGCTAGAAGCTGGACCCCCACCGATCAACTTTAAGACCGCCCTCCCCACCCCCCCTCTCACTGATTCAGTACCTTCAGCTGTGGGAGGGTGGTCACCACGTACTTCCGGTAGCCCTCATATTGTGCGCAGGGGTTTCCCACCAGGTAAAGTTCTCGCAGGTGAATGTTGTGTTTCAGGCTCTGGACGCTGGACAGTTCCCCCACGAAATTTACTGTAAGATCCAACTTCTGCAGAGATTCACAGCCTGAAGGAGGGAAATACATGGAGCTTCACTGCACAACTGCAACCCTTAACCCCTTAACCCCCAGGCCCTTTTTGGTTTTTGGGTTTCCATTTTTCACTCACTCATCTTCAGAGATCTAAAACTATTTTATTTTCCCATGTACATAGCGGTGTGGTTGTTTTCTGCGTAACAAATTGCTCTTCATAGTGACGGGTTTTTTTATTATTCCATGTCTTGTACTGGAAAGCGGGAAAAAAATCTATAGGCAGTGAAATTGGTGAAAAAATGCATTTGCGCCATTTTTGGGGGGCTTGGATTTTACAGCCTTCATTGTGACAGGTCTACTTCATTCTTTGGGTCGGTGCGATCACGGCGATACCAAACTTATATAGGTTTTATAATGTTTTCATGCATTTACAAAAATTAAAACCTCCGGTACAAAAAAAAAATTATTTTTTTTTGCCGTCTTCTGACGCTAATAACTTTCTCATACGTCAGTGCACGGAGCTCCGGATGGTGTCATTTTTTGCGAGACTGTGAGGCTTTTTGATCACTTTGTATTAAAAAAATGTTGTTGAAAAATGGCAAAAAGTGGCATTCTCGACTTTGGGGGCTATTTTCTGTTACAGGGGTTAAATGCCTGAAATAACCCATTATTATATTTTGATAGATCAGATATTTTGGGACGCGGCGATACCGAACATGTTTATGATTATTTCCTGTTTATTTACATAGATATCAGTTCTAGGGAAAGGAGGGTGATAAGAATTTTTAGTTTTTTATTTATTTATTCATAACTTTTTTATTTATTTATTTTTTTTTACTATTTTTCAGACTCCCTAGTGTACTTTAACCCTAGGTTTTCTGATTGATCTTACCATATACGGCCATACTACAGTATGACAGTGTATGGGGATTTTACTGTCATAGCAACAGATTGTCGCTCCCTGATGACATCATAGGAAGTGACATTCAAAGCCAAGACTGCGGCACCCACTCAGCGGCACCGATTGTAAAAGTTACCGGTGGGTGTTTGCTGCAATATGCAGCAAAAACTCACCATGTATGGTGAGGCTCCAGCCATTGAGCTTTCTCCGAACACTTGCACCCGACATGTGACGTATTGATCTGTCACACGTTGTTAAAGGGAACCTACCACCACAAATCTACCTATAAAGGTAGATCGGGTGGTAGGTGGATCAATGGGACCTGAGGATAGCCCTTTTAAGGGCTAATCCTCACGTCCCCGCAATTTTTTGGTAACTTTTATGAAACATTTATGCTAATTTTATTATGCGGCTACTGGGGCGTGGAGTAGCCGCATCTGAGGTTACACGAGGCGGCTACTCCACGCCCCGGTAGCCACTTTACCCCTCCTACTCACCATCTTCGGCGCGCAGCTGCTCGTAGCTGCGCGCCCTCGTCCAACGATCCGGCAGTCTGCGCATGCGCAGAACAGCAGGCCCGCGCCTGCGCGGTCACTGCTCCGAAGCCGGGACTGCACAGGCGCGGGCCTGCTGTTCTGCGCATGCGCAGACTGCAGGATCGTCGGACGAGGGCGCGCAGCTACGAGCAGCTGCGCGCCGAAGATGGTGAGTAGCAGGAGAAAAGGGGCTACCGGGGCGTGGAGTAGCCGCGCCATGTAACCTCAGATGCGGCTACTCCACGCCCCAGTAGCCGCATAATAAAATTAGCATAAACGTTTCATAAAAGTTACCAAAAAATTGCGGGGACGTGAGGATTAGCCCTTAAAAGGGCTATCCTCACGTCCCATTTATCCACCTACCACCCCGATCTACCTTTATAGGTAGATTCGTGGTGGTAGGTGCCCTTTAAGGGGTTAAAAGTATTCTCCAGGCAGACGGCTTATTAGAATAGGGTCCAAACCTATACTAATCTATACAGAAGTTGATGGATCCATCACTGTAGAATAGGAGTAGAGCTGCAGTAACCTCACATGGCCACTATACAGTCGATCTACTTTCCTGTAAAGCTTCCTGTGGACCAGCAGATGATTTGGGTGGGGTCTGGGTGTCGGAAACCACTATGGAAGTTCCAAACACTTGATTCTGGCCACCTACATGCACATGTAGCCTAAGGCTACTTTCGCACTGCCGTTGCCCGCCGTACCGTAGCGCAGCTCACCCCCGCCCCTCTCCATAGGAACATATAGCGCACGGCGCCGTACTACGGATGAAGATAGGACATGTCCTATCTTTTTCTGGGTTACGGAGCGGTACGGTGCCGCACGTATGCTGCACCGTACCGCTCCCGACGTGCGCCATGCGCCCATTGCTGTCTATGGGGGTCGTATATTGGCTGTATATACGTTGGCTGTATATCCGTCCCCCATACGGCAGTGTGAATGTAGCCTAAAGATGGACAATTTAACCCCATGATTGCAAACATGTACTGATCACTTACCTTCTAGATTTTCAATCTTTTCAATGTTGTTCAAGGCTAAATTCAGATATTCCAGCTTCTTTAATCGGCCAACGTTTTCTGTAATACAAAAATCAGGGTTCAGACACAATCCGTGTTTGTAGATACAAGTTCACCCTTTGGTTTCCAAATTCCTGCTGGAGTCTTCTGTTACTTGACCCCTACAGAGATCTATGGGTGACCTTGTAGTGTATGAGGTCATGGGGATGTCTCACATGATGGGTGACAGGCAGCTCATACTCAAGCATGGAGATGACCACCCCCCAGCCCGGGGTGAGCGCCCCATGGCCCGGATGAGCAGGGGGGATACCCAGGGCAGAATCCATAGTCCCCCATGGAACCTACGTGTACCTGACACGGACCTATCTTAGGGATGAGGTTGTTCTGGAGGTAGAGGATCTTCAGCTCTCGGCACCATTTGTCCAGGTGTTGGATCCTCTCCACATCTTGCTGGTGAAGGGATATTTCTTCCAAGGAGAAGATCTCGCAGTTGTTGTGCTCGGCTCGTCTGCGGATCAAGTCTTCTGTGACTGTGAAATAAAACAGCAGCTCAGGAGACGGCGCAGTGTGAATGATGGCGAGGAACAGCAAGATATGTGATACTACAGCGGAGCCTGAGGTCAGGAGGGACGCACAGCCCTCCAGACATCCCTGTGTACAGCGGATTGTACATGAGCTGCTGTGTTAGATCTTTGTATCCACTGTGGGACTCTAATGAGCCTCAGGGGCTCTGGGAGGGAGTACTGTAGCTGCACCGGCTGTTACAATGAGCAGAGCAGATCTCCTCCTACACTACCTGCTGCTTCTAGATTACACGTGCAGAGGGAGAGAGCTGGGGGGGGGGGGGATGTTCATTGTGACAACCTGAGAATCTACAGCACAAAGGAGCTCTGGTAACAACCCCAAGCTCATAAGAATAATTGTAACAGTTGATTTTAGAAGGATGGGTGGATAAGAAATATAAGATGATCACCTCCAAAAAATTATCCTCCAAAGTCATGTTATAATGAGCAGAGAAGAGTCAGATTTTACCTGAGATAAGTCAAGTTTAGAGGCTGCAGGGGGAAGAGTCGCTTCAGAAGCCTCTATTTTCTCTTCTGTAGCACTTACACACATGCTGCTTGTATCATAATAAGGATAAGAATCTCATCTTTCAGATTCTATGTGAGCTACAGAACTGAAGATACAGGCAGTTAAAGAAAGCCTTCAAATTCCCAACTATGGGGTAGATTTATTAGGCCATTTACACATGTTCAAGGTATTTTTCACCCCGCACATCACTTTGGATGTGTCGGGAGCAGGACGGGCCTCTAAACTTGACTCATCTCTGGCAAATCTTCTCTGCTCATTGTCACATGACTTTGGAGGAGATTTTTTTTATAGGTTATTGGGCATAAAATTCACATAAAAGAGGGAATTCTAGAAATGGCCTTTCATCCCCAACCTGAAGGAGCTGGGAGTTTGTAAATATATAAAATAAAAATGTAATAAATATGTGATCGGAGGGGTGATCGGGGGATTGCTGATGCTCGGGGTGCTACAATTTGGCAACTGAATTGCAGTACCGGCACCAACCATGGTCAGGAAAGGCGCTGTTTATGGAAGAACGCAGCAATGTTTTCCGACCTCTGGACAACCCCTTTAAAGATAATTGGGGGAGCAGTGTCCTGCTGCTCTGATCCCCGCGACCAGACGTCCTGCTGCTAGGTTTCAATCTCCCCACAGCGCCACCACAGGACATATGAGGTATTACACTTCCCACAAATTGCAAAACTACAACTCCCAGCATCCCACGGCGGGTTAGGAAGCAGAATAGTGACCACTACTATTGCTCTTACTACAGAGTCACTACATTTCTCTCTTCTTTGTGGAACTACAACTCCCAGCATGCCCTTACTATAAGAACTCACAGTTTTAAGTGACGATAATAGCTGGGACTTGTAGTTCCACACCATAAAGGAGCGGCACAATGTATATGAGGATGTCTATCGGGGCAGATACTCACTGAACACCATGTCCGCGGCTGAAGACGCTTCCGCTCCGGTGTGTACGAGCGGCGAAAACTGATAGAAGCGGCTCTGTAACCAAGACAACGAAATAATACGGCGGGGGGGACGGGACAAAAAGCTTCAAATCGAATTATAAACCGTTCTATCCTGGGAGCAGCGGCAGGGGGCGCTGTGTACAGGGGATAATGTCACAACGAGCAGCAATGGAGAAGCGATCAATCTGGCCGATCACGTTATCGCACACAGGAGGCTCTGAACGTCCAATTTGGAGCCTTACTAGGTTTTGATAGGTCATATGGGTTAGGGTCCCTGTGTGTACCTCAGGTCCCTTTACACTGGGTATTTTGTCTCCCCAAAATGTTTCATTTGACTCCCCAAGCTTCTATCAGGGTCCCGTGCACACTATAAAGATGAACCAAAAAACTAGGAGCCAAAAAACTGCAAAACTATCATCAGTGACGACACAAACCAGTTTATAGCAAGAGAATAAACTTACATTTTTCGCACGCAGTAGTTTTGCCCAAAAACAACAATTTTTTACAGTTTCACGGCTCACTCACCACTTTTCCCAAAAATGTGACCCTTTAATTTTACCAAAATGCAAACATATATAAATTGTCTTCTGATATTTCCTCCTCTGGTGTTAGATATTGTCCCTGGAGATTGGTGTAATCAGACCTTTGTGTATGTTGTTAGTAGCAGCAGGACTGTGATATATGGATTTATATTCCAGGATTGTACCTTTTCCAAGTGTACTGATGGTGTGTCCTTACTCTGCTGTGCCCTGTGCTCTCTGCAGCCAGTGTTAGGTATTGTCCCTGGAGAGATGTGTGATCATAGCTTTGTGTAAGGTGTTGGTAGCAGCAGGACTGTGAAATATGTCTTAATATTCCAGGATTGTAGCTTCTCCAAGTGCCCTGGTAGTGTATCCTCTCACTACTGTGCTCTGTGCAATAAACTGCATGGAACTTGATGTACAGGCAAAACTTTATCCCATAGAAGAGAGAAAATAACCCAATGACGACCAGATATCTGTTAAAATATTTCTCTTTAATAAAGTGCAGCATAAATAATCTCTATCTGTGCATAATCTGATTAATCTAATTACATCTATTAATATTTTCTGCATAATTAGGTGCTCAGGGAGGGGACACAAGTTAGATCTTCAGTATTGGACTGGAGGGGGGTCCAGCACCCCTGGAGATCAGATGTCCTCAGCAGCTCATACACATAGAATAGAACAGGAAGCAGACAGCCCCCTAGTGGTCACACAGTGTAACTGCAGATCAGTTTCCATTCATTTCTATGGGCGCTAAGCTGCAGTGACTCAGTTCAGCCACTGTATAGAGAACGGCGCTGCCCTCTTCTTGATCCATTTTCTGTTTATCAGCTGCTGAGAACATCTAATTTGCGATCCTTCGTATAGGGGACACCAAACACCTGTAGATCCGTATAGGTAGATGGATTAGTGTCCCAAATATTCCACATACTTAAAAAATACAAAGAAACTACATTCTAGTTTACATTCATTGAGTGAAGTGCAATAGTTTTATTTCCTTCAGACGGAGGCCGTGTTATTCATCTGCATCTGCCAAATTTCTGACACAGTCTCAGGATTTGCCTGGGATCTTAAGCCAATCAGTGCAGTATGGAGAGGCAGTGCACCCCACAGCAATCAGAGCTCCTGATACCACTGCACAGCAATCAGAGCTCCTGATACCACTGCACAGCAATCAGAGCTCCTGATACCACTGCACAGCAATAAGAGCTCCTGATACCACTGCACAGCAATCAGAGCTCCTGATACCACTGCACAGCAATCAGAGCTCCTGATACCAATGCACAGCAATCAGAGCTCCTGATACCACTGCACAGCAATAAGAGCTCCTGATACCACTGCACAGCAATCAGAGCTCCTGATACCACTGCACAGCAATCAGAGCTCCTGATACCACTGCACAGCAATCACAGCTCCTGATACCACTGCACAGCAATCAGAGCTCCTGATACCACTGCACAGCAATCAGAGCTCCTGATACCACTGCACAGCAATCAGAGCTCCTGATACCACTGCACAGCAATCAGAGCTCCTGATACCACTGCACAGCAATCAGAGCTCCTGATACCACTGCACAGCAATCAGAGCTCCTGATACCACTGCACAGCAATCAGAGCTCCTGATACCACTGCACAGCAATCAGAGCTTCTGATACCACTGCACAGCAATCAGAGCTCCTGATACCACTGCACAGCAATCAGAGCTCCTGATACCACTGCACAGCAATCAGAGCTCCTAATACCACTGCACAGCAATCAGAGCTCCTGATACCACTACACGGCAGCCGCCAAATTGGATCAAGGGCAAGTTTTTCCAATGGGGATTTTCCATAGATTCCATGTGGGTTCATACTGATTGGATGCAGCACTGCCAGCTCTGATCAGCACCAGGGACAACACATCCCACAGCTGTGCATCACAGGGAACGTTCCTGGTTGTTGTTGTAGCAGCTTTCTGCGTTTATAACTCTTGAACCACGAGAGATATAACAGATCTGATTGCGGAAATCGATTTCTGAGACAAGTCTGGTCTTTGATCCACTACATGTGGACCTTCCTATTGTAAAAATTTATGAATGATTCAATATGGCGGCTTTCAAGATGGAGACCAAGTTCCAGATCAGGGGCATAACTGGGAGAGGCAGGGCCCTATAGAAGACTTCTGAATGGGGCCCCCCTTCCCCTTTTTAAAATATATATACAGTATTTGTATATCTGCATATGTAAGTTACAATCACACATATTTATATACTCATATATACACACATTTATGTACTTGTATACATACACATACAGCATATAAACACCATATACACACATACAGCATAATCATACATACAGTATATACACACCATATATACATACAGCATATACACACAGAAATACAGTACCGTATACACCTATGCAGCATACACACATCACGTATGCACAAACGTATAGAGCATATACACATACAGCAAATACACACATATATACAATACCAGACTATACACAGACATACAGAATAAACACACTATACATACATTCAGCATATACACACCCAATACACAAAATGCCAGGGCCCCCTTACACTGTGGGCCCCATAGCTGATGTTATGGCTGCTACCCCTGTTGTTACATCCCTGTTCTAGATATAACCTCACAGACAGACACCTCACCCATAAGATTCCTATCTGATTATTTTTGAAATAAAAGGAACCCTGGAGCTTTTGATCGAGTAGGTAACCATATCGCCAAAAGTATGTGAACCCCATGTCCAATTCGGGAGCTTCATCTATACCCTGTGCTACCAGGTGTTAAAATATACTGAAATATCCAGAGATAACCCATATGGATCGTACCAAAGAGCTCAATGACTTTGGGCTTTGGTCATAGGCTCCGTCCTGTATCACAGGTCAGTACCATCAGATTTCTGACACATAGGTCCATTTCCACTACATAGGTCCATTTCCCTTTTATTACTATTATTGTTGAAGTGGTGGCGTCTAAAAGTAACAACAGCTCAGACCAAGCAAACAGAGCAATGATGCTAAGAGCTCCTGAAATACTCTGTGCTGCTGCTATCAACCCTGACTGGTTACACAATGACCGACAGTCATTGGAGTCTTTCAATGTGATCCCCAGTAATTGCCTTAGATCCAGGGGGACATGGCCGTCTTGGGACAAGTTACAGGAATTGCAGCCGAAAAGGCAAAGTGGCCCTGGCTTTAATCTTTTCCACTTTTGAGTTTTCAGTTTCCCCTCAGACCGGCTGAGTGTGGGGGTTCAGCTGCAGAACCAGCGCTTAGTGATTCTGCAGAAAAATCCAACTATCCAGGATACTCAATACAATAATTGGGAGACTGCTCCCTTGTCATGTCCAGCTCCAGCCAATAGAGGGCAGTACATAAAGCAATGAAAGGTTAGTCTGCAGAACTGCAGCTATTGCATCTACATCTATGTGCACCTAAAGGATTGTCAATGTATTACTGCTACTTAAAGGGGTTGTCCAGTTTGGAAAATCCATTGTGCTAGAGGGTAGTTCTATACATCATCTGCTTCCATAGGTCTATTGCTCTGGTCTATCCTTCATTTCACAGATAACCCATCTATGTGAATGGACACTGTGTAATACTTAATCTCCCCTCTGGGGGTGCTTCCCGCAAACCATTGATTAGCCCCTATGGATCCCAAATGATCACTGATGATCCTAGTTCATCACCATATTTACAATAGACCCTAAAAAGTAGATATTCTCCAGAATGGACAAACCCTTTAAGCATCTCCAGTAGACCTCCAATACTTGGTGTAATAATAATCTACACACATATAATAAATACAGTATGGCTGCTTTCTGATACAAACAGGAGCAGAATGTATAGGACACATTGGAATAGTTGTATTATGATGAAGTGTCTTGGAGTGGAGGCTCTGATTCTTCTTTAGGTGATGACGTTTTCGTAGTCTAGAGACCTACAGGAACGGGGAAAAGTTAGTGTTACACACCATAGAAGCGCCTAAACTTATGCAGGCCCACCAGATAAGATTATTGTGAGAGAAAATTATTCATCAACCCTTAGGAATTAGACCCTCAAAGACTCTAAATTGGGTGGTCATCTTCTGGATTTCTGGAGCTAATTTTTGAATTAGAGTCTGAGCCCACCGGAGGATCCTCAGGGACTCGGGTGGGCCAGTCCGGCACTGGGCGTGGCTACATCTACTATTGGTCCCAGATCACGCTAGAGGAGTGACCATGCCACACTGTGCTACCCCCATATGGTAAATCTGATTTTGTGTTTAGGAAAGAAGTGGACTCCAAGGACATCTCCAGTCTCAACTCTCACCCCTGAGCTAGGACTTCCACTACTACCCTAAATAGGTAAATTCATAGATGATGAATGAATTCAATTTGTCATGGCAGCCTATTTCCAAAATGTCCCGTATGTGTCAGGAATAATTTTCATAGATAGTCCTAGTAAAACTAATCAACGTTGGCTCTTAAAGGGGATGGGACTTGTGAAACCCAACTAAAGTCTAAGGTCCCATATTAGTTTAGAGAGAAGGCTAGTCCATCCATCATTCATGAGTGGGACATAGATATCCCTTTTTCGGGGCTTCCCGGACAGTGATCGGCTAGTGACCATGGACCAGAGCATCAGTTCTGTTTTGCCAAGAGTAGAGCTCATTTGCATATGACTCCCAAAATCAGATGGACCCAGGAGGAGCCAATAAACCATTCTTCAAGGCTCTTTAATAGGTCGAACATTGACTTACAAGTTAGGTGCAATATACCTATAGGTGGCACTAGAGAGCCTGTGATTTTCACTTTTCACATTGTCCCTACATCATCCTGATCTTAAGGAGGAAAAATAATGAGAGTGACACATATAGATTATATACATACCTGACCCACCACAGAATCACATAGAGCAACAAGAGAGATATGAAGATAAAGGTGAGGTCCGTCCACCTGCTCCGTCTGGTGTCATCTGCAACACAACATACAAAAATGCATAGTAAGGAGACCCCTTAAAGGGGATGTCTGGAATAGATATATGAACAATAGCAGCGGAAGATGCAAAATAAAACACATCCTATATTCTCCTTCCCTCCACTCTTATGTGTGGCTCCTGGTGTTCCCGATCTCGGCCTCTCCGCACCAGGCACATATTCAGACAACCCCTTTAAGAACAAGGCCTTTTTGGACCAAGGCCCTTGCCTAATTTTTATTTTTTTTATTGATGCACCCCAAGAACCATGACTTTTGAAATGAGGGCCTGATTACTGAGGGATGGGTAGTATTTTCTAACAGAACTCTTTTTAAGAAACTAATAATTTATCAATAATATTTTAACTCTTTCTATATGGGGGAGATGTACAGACTGCAAATTCTGCCTTTGATTTTTGCATTGTAAATTTTAAGTCTTTGGACACCAGAACCTGTACAGTGGATGAAGCTGAAAGCTGAAGGTACCGTCCATTATACTGTATAGTGGCGGAGCTGTGGAACTGCAGATTAGCTCCTATACATTTGCATGGAAGCTGCAGTACACCAGACGGCCACTATGCAGGGAAAGGAGCTTTCTGATTCCAGATTTGTCATTAATAGTAAAGGTGCAATAACAACCCTATAACCTACCCCTTCCCATCAAAACATTACATCAGAACAGCCAATTGGGGGCTGCAGTAGCTGGGGACCGTGACGTTATTTTAATAATTTTGCGTTGAAGCAGTGTATGAAGTGGATTTAACCTTTACATTAAAGGGGTTGTCTGTTTTTTCATAAAACCAGCTCCTCTCCTGACCATGGGCAGTGCATGGATAGCTCCATTCATTTCTATGCAGTCCAGCTGCAATACCAGGAACAACCTAGGTCAGGGGTGGCGCTGTTTTCATTTTTCTAGCACCGGACAAATCTATGAAACTTTAGAAAACTATACAACTGGATATTGCAATGTCGTACAGCATCTGCTAGAGGGCAGCACTAACAAGCAGAGGGCCACTTACCTACATCCATACAGACACTGTCTATAGCTGGGGTCAGGGTTGTAGCCAAGGAATCTGAAGAATGTCTTTTTACAAGCCGCCTCATAGTTGGTCTCCAGCTGCTCATCTCCTGTGAGAACTGACACGTATCTGCGTCTGTAGAAAACAACTCGTGTAAAACTCATAGAACACGGGGTTAGTGGTTGGGATCGTACACAGATGTAGCAGAGCTGAACTCATACAACCCAGGGGTGAGATCATAATGTAGATTTTCACTGAATTATCTCAATTGTTTTTTTCCGGCCCAGCAACAGCACCCGGCTTCCCCAGGCAACTGCTGGAGCCCAAAGGTGCTAGAGGGGCCCAATCTTACACCAAAAATAAATTTTGGCCCCCTGGATCGATTGAATTAAGGCACTGGTACAAATTATCACCATCCCGTTCCTCATTGTGGTTTATGAGGTGAGGGGGGAAGGTGTGGCCTGTGACGGGACGGGAGTTTTCTGTAAAGCTGCCACTAAGGCTCGGTCACCCAGGGGCTTACTTCTACCTGGAGCCGGCCACGGTTTTCTTGATGCAGGAAAGGAAGAGTTAAATAACAAACTCAGCTCTGCTAAATATCCTCAATACTGTATGTTATAGCTCGGATGCAAATGAGCATTTTTCTTAGAGGAAATTTCCCATCAAAATCCATCCTGATAAACCAGGGACATTACTCATAGATCCAGGCACCGGGACTGTGGTATCTTCTTATATGTGTTATCTATGGCCTCATTCCTTCTGAAATCCACTTTTAAAATTATGCCAATGAGCCTGAGGCTCCTCTGTGAGATGACTATACAGACTGTTACACTGTCTCAGCCTTCCTGGAAGAAGGTGAGACAGTGTAACAGCCTATATTGACAGATCACAGATGAGCTAGGGAAGCCTCTCAGCCTCATTTACATATTTTAATTTTGAAAGGTGATTTTAGAAGGAAGGAGGCCATAGATAACAAATATAAGCAGATACCACAGTCCCGGTGCCTGGATCTATGAGTAATGTCCCTGGTGTATCAGGATGGATTGTGATGGTAGATCAGTTGCAGTATATGCTGAGCTGTATCCGCTCCATCACTGATCTCTATCTTCAAGGACAAAAAACAAGTCCTCGTAGCTGCAGAGACGTGTAATCATAGCTCTAACTACTCCACATCCCTCCTGCTCAATGCAAAGAGCTAAGAGCACAGCAGGGTGAGGACAAGCACAGACATACAGTATATTTAAGCGCCTACCTTTATTTACGTACAGGTATCCACCACAGGAAAAGCGATTGAGCTGCTCGTCGTCTTTCTTCTTCTCATCTAAATACGGAAGGAACGCTGGGAATTAGGTGGTTTATCATTTCACGGATTTTCCGCAATGCGTTTTATACATCACTGAATATGAGCCATAAATTATATAGATACAGATTATATCCCTCAGATGTTACTTTGGGTTATTACATTGGCGCTGGGGTTGTTCTACAATTAGGAAATTCTGGGAGAAGATTCATTCAAAAATAGAGGAACAGCTGAATCTATCGATTGACTCTCCGAGTCTGAGAGAAAAGAATTATAACAATTTGTCATTTGACCCTTTTGGCTGAGGTGCTAATAGCTAGAGGTCAGAAAAACTCCCCCTTCATTGACACATTGGGGCTCATTTACTAAGGGTCAGAACGCTGCACTTTCATCGGGTTTCCCGAATATTTCCGTTTTGCGGCAAATTTCCCCGGGATTTTGACGCACGCTATCGTATTGTGGCGCATCGGCGCCGGCTTGCACAAGACAGAAATTGGGGGCCGTGGCCGTCGGACAACCCGACGGATTCAGACAAACTGCGGAATTTAAAAAAGGTTTTGTGTCGCAAGATCAAGCACTCACATACACCGAAGAAGGTGAACTCCGGCGGACCTCAGCGCAACAGCGACACCTGCAAGATATGGGGCGCATGATCTTAGTGAATCGCGTCGGACCCGAATCCTTGTCGGAAAACAACGCGCCGCGGGATCGCGATGGGACCGGGTAAGTAAATTGGGACACATTTTGAGAGGACATATCATGCTGGAAGAGGAAGAAATAAAGAATGGGGTGAATTGCAATTGGGAAAAATAAACGGGCGTACAGAGCACAGCAGTGTGAGGATACACATTGGATGTATCAAGAAAAAAAAACTTTACAAAACTCTACAATGCGCCATGGGTGTACACAAACGTAATGGAAAACACAGTCTCCATAGACGTCTATGGTACCCGGTCACAATGCGGCGAGCACACGCTGTCTCACAGCAACATGATCGGAAAAATACAGGACATGTGTTATATTTTGCCTTTTTACTGCGCATGCGGCACAATTCTCTATGGAAAGGGGAGGGGTGAGGAGCGCTCGTCTCTCCTCTCTCCTGCACCCGGCTGGATGCCATCCGTGTGCATGAGGCGTCAGGCAGCACCTACTATAGCTACAGACCCGATACAATTGTAATAGTAGAATCCCACCTTTATCCGTGTTGTATGAGGTTCCAGGGGGCACAGGATTTGCTGATTTTTCCACATTGTGCTCAGGTTGTAGCGTCTTGGTAGAAGGGCTGGCATGATGCACAGTTGTTAGGTATTGTTCTGGATGAAAATGATCTATATTTGTCAAAAAGCAAATAAAAAGTGTCGAAAAAATTAAAATAAAAACATTTGGGGCTTATGAAGCTTTACACACAATGGAGGGAAGTTACTAAAGTGGCGTCAAGTTAAAAAACATGGCTGTTTAAATCCAAAAACAGCGCCATGGGTAGTGTATGGTAGTGACCATGGGTAGTGTATGGTAGTGACCATGGGTAGTGTATGGTATTGCAGCTAAGCTCTGTTTCTATACAGCTGAGCTGCAGTACCAGCACTAACCATGGGCAGGAGTGGTGCTGTTTTTGTATTAAAGCAGCCATGTTTTATAATCTCTGGACAACTCCTTTAAGCTTAATATGCACAGATATAGTCATATATTTCATGCAGTCTTGTTGTCTTGTCAATCAAAAGGTGGGGCTTATCGTGAAAAGGCTGAGCTTATTGTGAAAGGGCAGGGCTAAGAGTGAAAGGGCAGGGCTTAATGTGAAAGGGTGGGGCTCAGTTCGACAGGGTGGGGCTTAGTGTGAATGGGTGGGTACTTAGTCTGAAAGGGCAGGGCTAAGAGTGAAAGGGCAGGGCTTAATGTGAAAGGGTGATGCTCAGTTCGAAAGGGCGGGGCTTAGTGTGAAAGGGTGGGGCTCAGTCTGAAAGGGCAGGGCTAAGAGTGAAAGTGCAGGGCTTAATATGAAAGGGTGGGGCTCAGTCTGAAAGGGCAGGGCTAAGAGTGAAAGGGCAGGGCATAATGTGAAAGGGTGGGGCTCAGTCTGAAAGGGCGGGGCTAAGAGTGAAAGGGCAGGGCTTAATGTGAAAGGGTGGGGCTCAGATCGAAAGGGTGGGGCTTAGTCTGAAAGGGCAGGGCTAAGAGTGAAAGTGCAAGGCTTAATGTGAAAGGGTGGGGCTCAGTCTGAAAGGGCAGGGCTAAGAGTGAAAGGGCAGGGCTTAATGTGAAAGGGTGGGGCTCAGTCTGAAAGGGCGGGGCTAAGAGTGAAAGGGCAGGGCTTAATGTGAAAGGGTGATGCTCAGTTCGAAAGGGCGGGGCTTAGTGTGAAAGGGTGGGGCTCAGTCTGAAAGGGCAGGGCTAAGAGTGAAAGTGCAGGGCTTAATATGAAAGGGTGGGGCTCAGTCTGAAAGGGCAGGGCTAAGAGTGAAAGGGCAGGGCATAATGTGAAAGGGTGGGGCTCAGTCTGAAAGGGCGGGGCTAAGAGTGAAAGGGCAGGGCTTAATGTGAAAGGGTGGGGCTCAGATCGAAAGGGTGGGGCTTAGTCTGAAAGGGCAGGGCTAAGAGTGAAAGTGCAGGGCATAATGTGAAAGGGTGGGGCTCAGTCTGAAAGGGCAGGGCTAAGAGTGAAAGGGCAGGGCTTAATGTGAAAGGGTGGGGCTCAGTCTGAAAGGGCGGGGCTAAGAGTGAAAGGGCAGGGCTTAATGTGAAAGGGTGATGCTCAGTTCGAAAGGGCGGGGCTTAGTGTGAAAGGGTGGGGCTCAGTCTGAAAGGGCAGGGCTAAGAGTGAAAGTGCAGGGCTTAATATGAAAGGGCGGGGGTTAGTGTGAAAGGGTGGGGCTCAGTCTGAAAGGGCAGGGCTAAGAGTGAAAGGGCAGGGCATAATGTGAAAGGGTGGGGCTTAGTGTGAATGGGTAAGGTTTAGTCTGAAAGGGCGGGGCTTAGTATTAAGTGTCTATTCAAAAAGTTCTAGAAGTTTCTGCCATATAGACAGGGGATGTCCCTTGGCCTTCACGAATCCTTAAGATTTCTGGGCTGATCTTCAGACTGTAGAATATCCGCTCTCCAATAACATTTATGTCTTATATGCAAAATGCAATTACTATTCCCCTACCGTTATGTACATGCTGGGAGGAACATCCAGGAGACACATGCTCATGATCTGGCTCCGGTATTTCTTGGAGAGCACACGGATTGGTGTTTCCTGAATCACAAAAGTCTAGATTTTCTGCAGGAAAAGAATTACAGATAATGAAGACTATGATCCAAACCAAACAATTCCCAGGCCCCGAAAACTGGCCAAAATGACCAGACCCTCATGTTGGGGGTTTGGTCAATGCTGAGCTGAGGAGAGGTCAACCCATGTGACAAGTCTTCCAAAGCAACACCCAAACCCTTTCTAATATCACCCCCAGGGGTTCCAAATAGCAGCATGGAGCCCAGGAGCCCTAGCAAGGGCATAACTTGAGGGGGTGCAGAGGTTGCGGTAGCACCTGGGCCCAAGAGGCTTAGGTGGCCCTTATGGTGTCACTTTCCCATATGAGAAGATTAATACTATAAACCATACATTATAGTCGGGGGCCCGGCACAGACTTTGCACTGGGGTCCATCAGCTTCTAGTTACTCCACTGAGCTTGGGGAGCCCATTAGCTGACGGATATGCTAAACTATACATTATAGCTGTGGGCCAAATACAGATTTTGCATTGGTGTCCAGCAGATAAGCGTCTTATTGTTAGGGGTCCTGCCACCACTCTGGTGATGTGCCATGTCCACCATGAAGGGAGTCACAGTCCATATAAAGTCTATTTGATGGATGAAGATAACTAAGCCTTGTACTCGTCCACCTCCACCAGCCCCATAGAGATGGATTAGAGTGATAGCGTCTCAGGTATCAGACACCTATCCTGTAGGAGCGATTAGGCATAAATTATGATTGTTGAATCATAAAAATAACCCCCCCCCCATGAGAAAATTCTTCAAACGAGTAAAAGAATCGAGAATAATACCGGAGCTGCAATTGAAGATTCGCTGTATCACGTGAGGTTCGAGGTCGTTCATTTCTTCAAACTCAGTTGGATGTCCATCATTTGTGAGATCAAGACGTCTTTGGGCCAAGGTCTTACGCCTCTTCCTAAAAATTCTAAACAAAAGACTTAATAGTTTAGAAACTTGCAAATTAATCGACAATCTCAATTTTTAGATTGCACCACCAGAAGGTCAATGGACCCTCTTTGGAGTCTTTGTTCTTGTCTGGACCATCATTGGTCAAATCCATCAGAAACCAAAAAAAATGACTGCACAGTGTTGTACAGCATCCTGGATCTCCAATCTGGTGAAACTAAACTTCTACATCTGTCATAAGAGGCCCACAACTAGACCACCGGCCACGTATCGACAGCATAAGACTAAGCACTGGACAAAGGCACAACTAAGAGGACCCAGGAGCTCTATGAGGTCCATACCTCTTATATAGATACATAGAGACCTTTCAGAACCTTTTGTTCTGGCCATGGGTCCACATACACCTTGAGCTGGTCCATCACTTACCTTACCATGTTCTCCTTGTAAGACACTGTGCATTGTGTAGGACTGAAGGATACGTTGCCCAGTTCATCCCAGCAGAAGCTTTCTTCATCACAGATGTAGTAGCCATTGGAGAGCAGGCGGAGGCTGTGCCGGGAGGGACTCATAGTTACACCTGATGGGATTGGGGGGCCATTGCTAGGAGAGCCCATGGTCAATGTATCAGAGGCATCCCTGTGAGATAGAAGGAGGTCAGTATCCAGTAAATGGTAGATCTGTATGGATCATTAAAAGAATTCCAAAAATATTGGGTTTGTAACATCAAGATTGCGAACTGTAAAAAAATATAGTGCTCTACAAGGACTCCATCTGAAAAGGAAAGGGATAAAGGACCCAACCTCAACAGAGCAGGGATAAAGGACCCAACCTCAACACACCAGGGAAAAAGGAACCAGCCTCAACAGATCCGGAATATAGGACCCATCCTCAAAAGACCAGGGATAAAGGACCCAACCTCAACAGACCAGGGATAAAGGATCCAACCTCAACAGACCAGGGATAAAGGACGAAACCTCTACAGACCAGGGATAAAGGACCCAACCTCAACAGACCAGGGATAAAGGACCCAACGTAACACACCAGCAAAAAAGGACCCAGCCTCAAGAGATCCGGAATAAAGGACCCAACCTCAACAGACCAGGGATAAAGGACCCAACCTCAACAGACCAGGGATACAGGACCCAACCTCAACAGACCAGGGATACAGGACCAAACTTCTACATACCAGGAATAAAGGACCCAACCTCAACAGAGCAGGGATAAAGGACCCAACCTCAACAGACCAGGGATAAAGGACCCAACCTCAGCAGACCAGGGATAAAGGACCCAACCTCAACAGACCAGGGATAAAGGACCCAACCTCAACAGACCAGGGATACACGACCAAACTTCTACAGACCAGGGATAAAGGACCCAACCTCAACAGACCAGGGATAAAGGACCCAACCTCAACAGACCAGGGATAAAGGACCCAACCTCAACAGACCAGGGATAAAGGACCCATCCTCAACAGACCAGGGATAAAGGACCCAGCCTCAAGAGATCCGGAATAAAGGACCCACCCTCAATAGACCAGGGATAAAGGACCCAACATCAACAGACCAGGAATAAAGGACCAATGTCAAAACACCAGGGAAAAAGGACCCAACCTCAACAGACCAGGGATATAGGACCAAACTTCTACAGACCAGGGAAAAATGACCCAACCTCAACAGACAAGAGATAAAGGACCGAACCTCAATAGACCAGGGATAAAGGACCCAACCTCAACAGAACAGTGATAAACGACCCAACTTCTACAGACCAGGGACAAAGGACCCAACCTAGAGACCGGGGATAAAGGACCCAACCTCAACAGACCAGGGACAAAGGACCCAACCTCAACAGACCAGGGATAAGGACTCAACCTAGAGACCAGGGAGGAATACTAGTTCACTGTCATATGGGTCACTCATCTATAATATTTACCGTGAGCAACGTCCAAAGAGCCTGTAAGGCAGAAGCGCTATCTCCTGGAAGAGGGAGGAGTCTGCAAGAAGAGGAAATGGTAAGTACCAAGTGACATCACAGAGAGCACTAGATAATCATCTGGACGTACATGTGACATGTGTATTGCCAATCTTGTTGATTTTGTTGGTAGTAGTGAACAATTGATTTATGTTTCAGGATTGTAGCTGGACTCGGTGCACTGAGAAGTGGGTTTTGAAGCACAGCAGTGTGAGGATATATCTCTAATGCAATGGAAAAAGATACAATCCTGGAATGTAAATCAATGATTCACACAAAGGTTTAAGCCCCTCTGCAGGATTGCGGTCAGATTCCCCTAAAAGGAAAAGTATAACCAAAAATGTACCTATTTTTATCAGGTTTTTTTCCTTGTCACTACCTTGTCAGCAGCTTTTACCCAATTAAATTTGTAAAACCTCAGTTACAGGATGAAATTTCCTTTTCAGAATTCCCTCCTTTATGTGAGATCTCACTCTTTGCCTGTAAAACATCTCCTCCAAAGTCAGGTGACAATGAGCAGAGAAGAGTCATATTTGCTTGAGATGAGTCAAGTTTAGAGGCTGCATGGGAGCTTCACTTCAGACGCCCCTATCTTCATATCTATAGCAATTAGAAACATGTTGCCATATTAAAGATAAGTGTCTCATCTTTCAGATTGCACATTTGTGGTTTTGTGAGCTACAGAACCGGAGATACAGTCAGTTAAATACATTAAATGTGGGCTCCAGTATTTCTTTTCTGCCTGTATCTCAGGTTCTGTAGCTCACAGAACCACAAGCCTGATGCCACCCAATCAATTGCAATGTAAGTGCTGCAGTTTAATAGGGAAGAAAGGACTCCTAGCGTCATAGATCGATACGATGCAAGGAGTCCCATTCTCTAGGTCTTTGAAACAGCTCTTAATGTGTACAGGACCCTTTAAGTTTCCCCCAGCAGCAGATGTCTATGAAGATAAGGATTAGCCTGAGCTGTCTGCCACCTGCTTGCATCCTGGTCAGATCTGACAATACAAGTGTATGGGGAAGATAAAGCTGATGGCCACATGAATGCTCAGCCTAGTCTGTATCAGCTCACACCATCAACATCTACTTTCCCAGGCTTCTGAATGGCATCAATGTTAGACTGCAGGGAAGTTTCATGAATCTGGAGGAGCTCAGTTGGGGGTGCGGTAGTGACAGTCATATGGGTTGTGATTCAGCTTTTCCACAATGTGCGGAATTATTGATGGAGAATTTCTAGTATTTTGTAAACAGAATATTGTAAACGTCATTAACAGTTCTCTAACATTCTAAAAGGCTTTCTATTTTAACTCTCATGATTTTTAAGATCTCTGCTTACTGTCAGTGAATGCAAATATTTAAAAAGGAAATCTACCATCCAAATCTATCATGGATAAACCAGGGACATTAGTCATAGATCCAGGCGCCGTGACTGTGGTATCTTCTTATATTTGTAATCCATGGCCTCCTGCCTTCTAAAATCAACTATTATAATTATGCTAATGAACTGTAAAGGCTATGAGTGTGTTATCATAGCCCTTCCCTGCTGCAGCTTCATAGGATGTTACACTGTGCTGAGAATGTCTCACCCAACCCCCAGCTCGGCCCCTCCTTCTCTGCCTGTGTACTCTAGCAGCAGCAGGAGGGACAGAGAAACCTGCTCTTCTCATTGTCACAGTCTGTGAATCTACCGCACTAAAGGGCTTTGGAAACGTTGATTTAAATAGAACCATTCAGCAGTTGTAAGAATACAGACTGCAGCCAGTGTTATGTATTGTCCCTGGAGAGATGAGTAATCAGACCTTAAAGGGGTGTTCTAATTTCACCAAATTAATATTTTTGTTTTCATGATTACAAATTATAAATTTTTCCAGTATACTTTTCTGTATCAATTCCTTACAGTTTTCTAGTTTTCTCAGCTTGCTGTCATTCTATAGAAACCTGACCATGGTCACACAGGTGCACGGTTTGTATCATAGAGGGTAAGTAGAATTGTGTGTGATTATGAGCCGTGCACCTGTGTGACCATGGTCAGATTTCTGTCCACTGTGTTCCCCCCCACCTCGGGAAACGGCTCTGTCATGGGTCTATTTTAACCCCCCCCCCCCCCTCCGTCGCATGCCATAATAGTACGGTGCGCGTCGGGTGCCGGTACATGGAGAGGACTCACGGGCAGAGCCCTCTCCATAGCCGGTGAGTCTTTGCTTTATGATAGCCTCGGGTCTTCCGAAGACCCGAGGCTGTCTCGTTTTAACCCATTCATTACAATGTGCGATCATTTAATGAATGAGGTGGAAAATCCCCATATACTACCATACAGCAGTATGGCAGTATATGGTAGGATCAATCAGACAACCTAAGGTTAAAGTACCCTAGGGAGTCTGAAAAATAGTGAAAGTAAAATTAAAAAAAACTAAAAAATTTTTTTTATAAAAAACATAAAAATTCAAATCACCCCCCTTTCCCTAGAAGTCATACAAATATAAATAAACAGCAAGAATCATAAACACATTAGGTATTTCTGCATCCAAAAATGGCCAATGTATCAAAATATAATAACGCTTTTACACTGCGTGTAAAATGGCACTTTTTTACCATTTTGAAAAATATTAAAAATTCTATAAAAAGTGATCAGAAGGTCCTCCAGTCCTAAAAATAGTAGCATTGAAAACATCATCAAAAGTTGCACAACATGACACCACCCACAGCTCCGTACACTGAAGTCTGAAAAAGTTATTAGCGCCAGAAGATGGCAAAAAATAAAAAAAAAATTTGTACAGCAGGTTTTAATTTTTGTAAATGTATGAAAACATAAAACCTATACAAATTTGGTATCCCCGTGATCGCACCGATCCAAAGAATACAGTAGACATGTCATTTGGGGTGCACACGGAAAGTCGTAAAATCCAAGCCCACAAGAAAACGGCAAAATGCGTTTTTTCACCCTTTTTCACTGCATTTGGAATTTTTTTCCTGCTTCCCAGTACATGGCCTGGAATATTCAGTACCGCCACTATGAAGTGCAATTTGTTATGCAGAAAACAAACCATCACACAGCTCTGTACACGGAAAAATAAAAAAAGTTATAGATTTTTGAAAGTGGGGAGTGAAAAATGGAAATGAGCATATTTAAAATTGGAAACAGACGCATGATGGAGCGGTTTTCCCGGGGGTGGGGGGATTACCGCTTCTCACTGGCCACTCCCATTGGACACGGGACACTGCTCTGTAGAGCGAAAGGTAATTTTTCATCTAATTTTTCTTTTTATCAGAAAAAGCCAGTTTTATTATAAAAAAAAACACTCTGGCAATGTTCACACTATTCTCTATGGGGACATGGAGGAGCCAGAAAATGGGCTCCCGGTGACAGGTTCCCTTTAAATGTTTAGCATGGCTAGCTTCAGTGATCTGATGGTCTGTTACAATGTATCAGTGCAGGCAAACCTCTGTGGGCAAAATGCAGCAACAGTGCAAATTACTTGTGTGTGCTGGAATTACCTACACTGATACATTGTAACAAACTGCTGCTGTGGAAAGTACTGGGTGAGGACAATCTCTCAGATCCTATTCATACACACATAATGTTGCCTTACAATATGAGCGGCTGGACATTGGGCTCCAGTTTCAAGCGGCCTTGTGTTCCAGCTCTCCTCCCCAGAGTGATGTCATAGTGGAGTGTTATGACATCACTGATGATAGATGTTTCCTTATACATTCTGCATAATCTGCTCCAGTATATTATTAGCATTGTAGAAGCCCCTGGCAGCCGCAGGGTGTATATTACAGGCCCAAACTATGGGTCATCAATAAGAGATCAATGGGTCCATCTCCCATCACCACCACTGATCAGAGTATTGAGGGAGACTTGTCAAGAGCTGCAAAGTCAGGTTCTCTGGTTCCTCTGCAGTACAGAGCTGCAATACCAGACACAGCCACTATACAATGTAAGAAGGGGCGTAACTACAGGGGCAGCTGCTATGGGGCCCACAGTGTCAGGGGGCTCCAGCATCTGGCATATAGGGTGTTTATTGGGTGTGTATATTCTGTATGTATGTATATATGGTGTGTGTATATGCTGTATGAGTGTGTGGCCGGGGGTATATACTGTGTGTATGTGTATATGCTGTATGTCTCTATATGGTATTGTATATATCTACAAATGCAATCGTAAGAGCGGGCACTACTGAAAAAGTACATAAAGTATTGTTGTCCGTGTATCCCTAAATATAACATTAAACAACATAGGAGAGAAAGGAGGGATACATGCGACGGACTTACCAAAAAAGTAACAAAATATTTTATTATAAATATCAATACAATATAAGAACAGGACACGAGACAACGATTAAAAACACTTAAGAAGATACACTCGCAGGTGTATCTGGCTACCGAGGGTCAGTGGACCCTGTAGTCCCTCCCACGGACAATGAGTACAAGAATGTGTGTAAAGAAATCAGTACAATGACACCAGGTATCCAAACCACAATGAATGATATGATATACAAATAGAAAAACAATAGCTAAATAGCGTTAAATGTGCATGAACCTGGTCATCAGGACAGGGCTGCCTGTGAAAACTGCAATGCCACGGGATATGGCAGTGCATGGGTGTTACCTATCTGGATGGAAGTGCAAAACAGTGCCGCAGGCAGGCCGAGTCAGACGGGGAGGGATGTGGAGCGAACCCCACGCGTATCGTCACCTAGCTGGTGACTTCCTCAGGGGTAAGTGAGCTAGGTGACGATACGCGTGGGGTTCGCTCCACATCCCTCCCCGTCTGACTCGGCCTGCCTGCGGCACTGTTTTGCACTTCCATCCAGATAGGTAACACCCATGCACTGCCATATCCCGTGGCATTGCAGTTTTCACAGGCAGCCCTGTCCTGATGACCAGGTTCATGCACATTTAACGCTATTTAGCTATTGTTTTTCTATTTGTATATCATATCATTCATTGTGGTTTGGATACCTGGTGTCATTGTACTGATTTCTTTACACACATTCTTGTACTCATTGTCCGTGGGAGGGACTACAGGGTCCACTGACCCTCGGTAGCCAGATACACCTGCGAGTGTATCTTCTTAAGTGTTTTTAATCGTTGTCTCGTGTCCTGTTCTTATATTGTATTGATATTTATAATAAAATATTTTGTTACTTTTTTGGTAAGTCCGTCGCATGTATCCCTCCTTTCTCTCCTATGTTGTTTAGTATTGTATATATCTATCTTTGTATTTGCTGTATGTGTGTTTCTATGTGATGTGCATATGCTGTATGTCTGTGTATATGATGCATGGGTGTATATGGTACTGTATGTATGTGTGTATATTCTGTATGTATGTATACATGGTGTGTGTATATGCTGTAAGTGTGTCTGTGTGGTGGGTGTATATACTGTGTGATTGTGTACATGTTGTATGTCTGTGTATATGATGCATGGGTGTATATGGTACTGTATGTATGTGTGTATATTCTGTATGTAAGTATATATGGTGTGTGTGTATATGCTGTATGTGTTTGTGATGGGGGTATATACTGTGTGTTTGTGTATGCGCTGTATGTCTGTTTATGGTATTGTATGTATCTATCTTTGTTTTTCCTGTATGTGTGTGCATATGGGATGTCCATATGCTGTATCTCTGTGTATATGATGCATGTGTGTACATGGCACTGTATGTATGTGTGTATATGCTGTATTTATGTATATATGGTGTATATATACTGTGTGTGATTGTAACTCACATGTTAGTATACAAATATGTATATTTTTATGGGGGAGGTGGGGGGTGCATTTCAGAAGTCTGCTATGGGGCCCTGCCTCTCCTCGTTACGCCCCTGAATGTAAGACAGCATCTCTGCTATACAGAATAGTCTGATATGATATGATCAGTAGGATATCTGACACCCAATGTCCCTCCAAACCAATCATCTAATATTGGGAGTCCTATATAGTGTATGGAGTGGTAAGCAGACAGCTCCATCCAGAGTGTAGTGGCCATGTAGGGTACTACAGAGCAACTCGCTTTCCGGCATGGTCACTACACAGCGGTGGAGCTTCTGGTATATTTCTGGTGCTGTGGCTCCTGATATCGGGTGATGGAGGTGCCACGTGTAAGACCCCCTCAATCCGATATGGAAAATCTATCCTAATCATAAGACATAATCACAACTAAACCTTGAGAAACCCCTTTAATTTTGCATAGTGAGGTTATGATTCCAGAGCATAGCAATGTTGTATAGGTAATCCGGCCAATGTACGGCACTGGTAGTACCTGGGATACCCAGGACATAGTTACATGTTGCTCCTCTGCTTTAGGTAACAATGAATCCTACACCTCAGTGCACATCACGGACACTTACATTTCCCCTTTATGGGCGTTGACATCATGGGGGGCTGAGCCGCCATCTTGAAGAAGTCCGAGCTCATGATCTGTAAGAGAGGAAGTTACTGTTACTATTGGGAATACATTGTATCCATCAGCTTAACATCCCTCCCCACATTGTCATGGCCATTGTTGGCACTGGACTGCCCACCCACCTTGGAAAATATTTTGGGTGACAATAACATATAAATTGGTCGGTTTGGAGACATGTAATAATCTGCATGTGATGGGAGGTCATGAACACTGTTGGGGTCTTCGATTCCAGCAGTGGGACAGGGGGGTCTTTATTATATATTTATATTATTTATGAATATGGAAAGTATCTGCCCCCCTGGTCTGTGCTCCTGGTGTTCACCTTTCCTGATGTCTGAAGGTCACAGCTTTCTCTTGTATCAGAGACTGGAGGCACTTAGAAACATTCCTGTCCTATCGCAAGCACTTTCCATGTGCCACCCTGAGGTCAGCGTTATGGCGCCAACATGGGGTCCTCTGCTGCTGTCACTGTAAAAAGGCATCTGTGGGCGGCCCATGTAATGTGGGCAGTTATGGCTGGCACAACATGTAATTTAATCAATGTTGCTGGCATAGGAGATAACATACGGGCATATGGGGCATGGCATACTCATGGGAAGTATCTCTGGCTGGCATAAGTTGGAACAAGGGCATCTGTGGTTAGAGTCTGCTGTAATGTTGGGGATTTTTTGGATAATGAAGATGTAGTAATGTGTGTTGTGGCTGTCATTGTGCATCTGTGGCTGGCAGAATAGGTAATGTGGGTCATATGGGGCCGGTATTGGCAGAAGTGGCAGAAATGGAATTAGTGGCTCTTTTGGTGACATCTGGGGCTGGCACTGTTAAGCCACAAAACTCTGGTTAGCACAAAATGTAATGTCCTGCGTCTGTTACTGGCCTGGGCATTAATGGCATCTCTGGCATCAGTATCTGGGGAAGTGGAGGTTGGCACAAAATGTAATATCATGCATCTTGGGTTGGACCAAGCTACAATGGGGGCAATCTGTAACAGGGGCTGATGTAGGGAATAACAAAGGGCAAATGTGGCTGGCACAGGCTGTAAAGGAGGCATCGAGTGAGGCTGTCACTGGAAGGCGGCACAGGGATAGCAGTAGCAATGACTCTGCTCTGACACTTGAGACCCTCATCACCGGGAGGAATTCCAGCAATGTGAGCCGCTCCTTTAAGAATAACAACTGGAGGCTGAGAATAACCATGGAGCTCAATGGGAAGCAGAAAATGTAGGAATTCTGTTCTCCGCTCTGCCCTGGTTGTATCTGTGCCTATCCTTAATGAATGGAACCAGAACATGAGACCAGGACAATGTTCCCCTGTCACATCTGTGTCAACATCCTGACTACGACATCACAAATATATTCATCTTCACCCCCCACTGCTTTCTCTACGTCATCCCATATTTCCATGTTGGATCTTATATGGTGAAGACCTGCTACATTGTTCATCCTAAGCCTCTTGGTTCATGAATATAATACCAGACCCACAGTAAAGACTGATACATATACAGAGAATATACGGCAGCATGGTGGCTCGGTGGTTAGTATTACAGCCTTGCAGCGCTGTGGTCCTGGGTTCAAGTCCCATCCAGGTAAACATCTACAAAGAGTTTGTATGTTCTCTCTGTGTTTGTGCGGGTTTCCTCCGGGCCCTCCGGTTTCCTCCCACACTCCAAAACATACTGGTAGGTTGATTACATTGTGAGCCCAATGGGGACAGGGACTGATTTGGGAAGCTCTGTGCAGTGCTGTGGAATATGTGTGCACTATATAAATAAATGATTATTTATATTATTATTATTATTATTATTATTATATATATGTGTATATATAACATTCAGAGTAAATTTTAAGAAGACTGGAAGATTCCATTTTTGGCTCCAGGCTTCTGTGTAGAGTCATTTCTTCATATGTAGCGTCTCCAAATCACTAAATCTCCGTCATAAACCCATTTTCTAACATGAATACATTCTTTTATATGAACTGAGCGCAAAAGGTAAAAAATTACCAAACTCATTTGAATGTTGGGGTCTCTTTAAGAAACTTCAAAGCAATACTCTTACATAAAGAGAGTCTGCCAGAAGGTTTTACACCCAGCCCCCTCCGGTAGGGGATGATATGTCCTTTCGAGAATAACCCTCTTTTACGTGATATCTCCTAAAATATCCTCCTCAGAAATCATGTGACGATAAGCTGAAATGAGTCTAGTTTAGAGGTTGTAGGGGAAGAGTCACTTCAGACGACCATATCTTCAGTTCTATAGCACCTAGAATCATGTATCTGGTGTCATATTCAAGCTAAGATCTACAAAAGCTACAGGCAGCTACAGGCAATTAAAGACATAGGGGCACATTTACTTACCCGGTCCAGCCGCGATCCAGCGCCGCGTTCTCCGATGAGGATTCGGGTCTGCCGGGATTCACTAAGGTCCGTGCGCCCGATATCCACCAGGTCCACCGGAGTTCACCTGCTTCTTCCCGATGCATGTGAGTGCTTGATCTTGCGACATAAATTCTTTTTTAAATTCTGCGGTTTTTCTGAATCCGTCAGGTTGTCCACCAGCCACGCCCCCGGATTTCTGTTGCGTGAAAGCCGGCGCCGATGTGCCAAAATCTGATCGCGGAAACCCGACGAAAGTGCGATTCGGACCCTTAGTAAATGAGCCCCATAGTGAGGGATTTCTTTTTTTTATGTTTGGCTTGGTGCCCCTGCGTGTGCATTTTTTGGCACCTGGTATTTGTGGTTTTTATTGGTGCTAAGCTGAGCCGTTGTGCGGCTTTTTAGGCACATTCTATGCCGCTTTGGTTATTGGGTATGTCCTGCAATATTTTTCTGATTTGGCGCTGTATAAAGCTGCCACTCAATGGCTGCTGTAAAAGCCTGATACAGCAATCATAAAGTGGTTAAATAGATGGGCATAAGGGTCCAAAATTACAGGAGCAAATGATGCATGAATATTTCTAAAAAAACATTTGCATTTGGTTTCCATTTTCTTATTTTAGAAAGGGTCAATTTCATTACATTGAACAAAGATTATATCAGTTCAGGCTAAGCAGTGAAAGTGGAGCCAAGTAAAAGCAAATTTTGTAAATCCCATTATGTAGTTGTAGGAAAACCAGCGACTGTGCCAAAAACCCCAAAGAAAATGCCAACCCCCCCCCCCCCCCATATTGGAAAAGATATAGATCTAAATAACCACTGATATCTCTAGATTACACATCACAAAAGACCCAACAATTAGATTCTTAGCTTTAATATGGCACCAGCAGCATGTTTCTAGGTGCTATAGAACTGAAGATAGGAGTGTCTGATGTGACTCTTCCCCTGCAGCCTCTAAACTTGATTCATATAAGGCAAATATGACTCTTCTCTGTTCATTTTCATATGACTTTAGTGAATGGGTGGGATTTCGCATAAAAGTAGGAATTCTAGAAAGGACATTTTATCCCCGACCTGAGAGAGCTAGGAGTTTAATGGGGTAACATCTGGTGACAGGATCCCTTTAAGGATTTTGCCCTTATTTGTCTTCTGCAGATGACATGTGTTACATGCGCAGTAGGAGCAGAGCTGAGGGTAGAGCCGGCATAGTGTCTGCTGTGCTCCGGCCCAGTGCAGATGTCACTGAGGTGGAGACAGAAGGAAGAAGAGACTGAGGGAGGACACATGGAGAGCCGAGGGTGACGGGTGAGAGGCGAGAGAGACCACAGGGATCCAGCATCATGATCAAACTCTTCTCCCTAAAGCAGAAGAAGAAGAAGAAGAAGAAGGAAGAAGAAGGAGCCGGCGGCTCCGAGGGAACCAGCAAGAAAGTGTCTCCCGCACATCTCCACATACAGAAAGATATCAATGAGCTGAGACTGCCGAAGGAATGTGAGATAGAATTCCCCGACCCCGACGACCTTCTCCATTTCACATTAGTTATCTGCCCAGATGAAGGTTTTTACAAAGGAGGAAAATTCATCTTCAGTTTCCAGGTTCCTGGAGGCGACTCCAACATCCGGCTCCACCAGGCCAAGACATTGCTGAGGAGGACCAATGGCCTCTGCCTGCCTCTAGCTTCTTACATGGCCGGAGGAGGCTACCCTTACGACCCACCAGAAGTGAGGTGTCAGACCAGGGTTTATCATCCCAGCATAGACCTGGAGGGTCACGTCTGCCTGAGTCTTCTAAGGGAGGACTGGAAGCCTCTACGTACAATAAACTCCATCGTATACGCCCTACGGTTCCTCTTCTTGGAGCCAAGTCCTGAAGACCCGTTGAATGAAGAAGCGGCGGAAGTTCTTCTGAACAACAGAGGGCTGTATGAGAAGAACGTGTGGCGGTCCATGCGCGGGGGATATATAGGATCCACCTACTATGAACGCTGCCTGAGATAGGATGACGCCACCGGTTGTTCATTTCTCCTCCCCGTCCTGCCACATTCCCTTCGGTGGCATATGACCTTACAGATTGCCCCTTTCACCACAACCATAAATTCAAGCTGAGCTCCTGATAATTAATAACAATAATTCTTTATTTATATAGCGCACACAGATTACGCAGCGCTGCACAGAGTTTGCCAAATCAGTCCCTGTCCCCAATGGGGCTCACAATCTATTGAACCTACCAGTATGTTTTGGAGTGTGGGAGGAAACCGGAGGACATGTACACAAACACGAAGAGAACATACAAACTCTTTGCAGATGTTGACCCTGGGACTTGAACCCAGGTCCCCAGCGCTGCAAGGCTATAATTCTAACCACTAAGCCACCATGCTGTGGGAAAGGCCTAGACATGGTCCTGCTGTTGTCCCTGTGCCTCTGAAAGGGAACAATGGGGTTGATGTATTGACACTGGTGCTACTGGCAAGTGGTTCCGACCTCGATTCTAATGTACAAATTTTATTCTACATCAGGTCCGAATATAACCAGTTTTTTGGTGCAAGTTATGGTACATTTGTCTGGCCAGGGGGTCTCCTAGGCTCTCCTTATTCCCTGTCTGATAAGACCCAAAAATTTTTTAATGCTTTCTATGCAAAATACATTTGTGCCATTTTCCTACGTGTTATTTGCGCCTTTCCAAATGGCACCTCCCCATTATTCTTTGAGTCGGTAAAATCCTGGGGATCCCAAATTTATATAATTTTTGTTCTGTTTTAATACATTTAAAATTTTTTAAATCTTTAGAGAATTTTTTTTTTGTAGTATTACCATATTCTAAAGCCAATAACTTTTTCATAATTCGGTATATGGACCTGTGTAAGGCCTTATTCACATGGCCGGATCCTTGGCGAGCACAGGGCAGAGTAGGGAGGGGGAGTGAGCACAGGGCAGAGTAGGGAGGGGGAGTGAGCACAGGGCAGAGTAGGGAGGGGGAGTGAGCACAGGGCAGAGTAGGGAGGGGGAGTGAGCACAGGGCAGAGTAGGGAGGGGGAGTGAGCACAGGGCAGAGTAGGGAGGGGGAGTGAGCACAGTGCAGAGTAGGGAGGGGCAGTGAGCACAGGGCAGAGTAGGGAGGGGGAGTGAACACAGGGCAGAGTAGGGAGGGGCAGTGAGCACAGGGCAGAGTAGGGAGGGGGAGTGAGCACAGGGCAGAGTAGGGAGGGGGAGTGAGCACAGGGCAGAGTAGGGAGGGGGAGTGAGCACAGGGCAGAGTAGGGAGGGGCAGTGAGCGCTCCTCTCCCCCTGCTTCTCTATTGAAAAACGAGTGGTCATGTGCTCACCGCACTGCGACCGGGTGCCGTAGACTTCTATTGCGCCTGTGATCTGGGTGCAATTTGTGCAGCCAGATCATGGCCACAATAACAGTTGTGAGATTAGGGCTTTAGTTGTCTTTTTTGTGGGATGAGCTGCCGTTTTCATCACAAACATTTAATTGCTGACCTTTCCATCACTTTTTATTAAGTGTCAGTTCTGACATTTGGACGCTCTTTTCCGTAACAGGGTTCACCATAGGGGATAATAATTTTTTGATATATCTGGCATTTCTGGGACACAGTGATACCAAACATATTTAGAATTATAGTTATTTATTTAGATTTCCGTTCTAGGGAAATTGGGTGATTTGAGTTTTTTATTTTTGAATTTCTTTAAACTTTAAAAAAAAAAAGAAAATTCACCATTGGATTGGGCCCTATAGAGTACCCTGCAGATCAATGAGGTGGCGGCGCCCAGCACCAGTCGTGGGTGCACAATGCATCAAACACTCGCCTTGTGCGGCCCATGAGCCCTCTCCATACCCCCTTATCAATGCTGTGTAGTCCTAGTAAATGCACACGTCGTAAGTGATTGAATTGGGCCCAAAAAATAAATAAACAAATAAAATGTATAAAAGCAAAATATCATAAATAGACAAATTAAGTGTCTATAGTGAGATGATCCCTTTAATAAGAAGAGCTTCATTGTGCGAGCCGACGAACACACAGGCGGCGGAGATGCTTGCTACACATCCTGTGTCCTCATATCCTGGTGACAAGTTACTCCTAATATATACAATAAATGTGCAGCATAAAAGTCTCTACTTCGCTGAGGTTCCTGGTAAAATTATTTGTGATCCTTTTGTAAAATAGATTCTACAAAGAGGAAAATGTTCTTACACTGTAATATAATATACGATGATTTCTCATGTCATGGAGATTTTTTTACAGATTTATTACTGGGTTTGGTGTATGGACAGTATACAGTTGACTCTTCAGCTCCCCCTAGTGGTGATGGCAGACAAACAATTTGTTATCATTTAACTCTGTGGTTTGCAGATGATTTGCAGCTCTCTATCAGTAAAATGAAGCTCTGTGTATATACTATGCTAGAATGTCATACGTATTTAAATAAACAGGTAATCATTTTCAAGCTGGACTGGATATTTAAAGAAAATCTTCCATCAAGCATGATAAATCAGGGACACTTACTCATAGATCCAGACACCAAGACTGTAGTAATCATCTTATATTTGTTATACATGGCCTCCTTCCTTCTAAAAGATCAATGTTTAGACTTATGCTAATGAGTCTGATGGGCTCTGGGGGTGTTACCAGAGCCCCTCAGTACTGCAGATTCACAGGCTGTTACAATGTACAGGAGCACTTCCCCCTCCTCCCACTGTGTAAAATTACATCAGAAAAAGGGAGGGAGAAGTAGTGATAAAGTGCTGATACAATGTATACAGCCCTCTATTGCTATACCAACTGCCCCCTAGTACTGTATATACTGCCCCCTTATACTCTCCCCCTATATATATAATTCCCCCCTCCTACAGGACCCATATCACCCCCATTATCTGCCTCTATAGGATGTACAGTGCTGATAACATACCCTACATTCCTAGTATTTGAATAATCACAATGCGTCCTATAATCTCTACTTCCTGCATCATTGGGGCTCATAATAACCAATCAGATTCAAACTTTTTTTTCCCAAACCCTTTGATTAGTTTCATTGGACAACATAATATAACAAAGGTTGTTGCTTCTGAATAGAGAATCCCTCCTTCCCATTGATTCATATTCCAGAATATCACTAGATGTAGCAGGGCTGAATCTGTCATTGCGTTGTCTCTTTGTACTGTAATAATAACTCACTGAGCCTTGATGAGTCATGAGAGCATCACAGCATTATAATACAACATGTGATGACAAAATGACAAGTTCAGCTCTGCTACATCTGTATTTATAGATCACAAAGAATCTGCGCCCCACATGACACCCAGACACCAGATAATATCAAACTATAGTGGAATATTAATGGCAAAACACATCACAGACCATTGTCTATTGAATTATTGGTGGGATTCTATACATAATATGGGAAAACTGCTTGACAAAACATATTATATTACATAACATGATGTTATTGGAATTATACTCCAGTGACAGATATATGGGACTATGGATTCTCTGTCGCTATCCCTCTACATGTCTCATAGATTGTAAGCTCTTGTGGAGCTCATTCCTTTTGCTTCATCTGACCATGCAATTGCTCTTTAATGTCTTATTTTTTGTACATGTCCCCCATGATTTGTACAGGGCTATAGAATATGATGGCGCTATATAATAATAATCCTTTATATAGCGCACACAGATTACGCAGCGCTGCACAGAACTTGCCAAATCGGTCCCTGTCCCCAAAAAGACTCACAATCTCATCAACCTACCAGTATGTTTTGGAGTGTGGGAGGAAACCGGAGGACCCGGAGGAAACCCACACAAACAAGGAGAGAACATACATACTCTTTGCAGATGTTGACTTGGGTGGGACTTGAACCCAGTAACCCAGCGCTGCAAGACCGTAGTGCAAACCACTGAGCCACCGTGCTGCATAAAGATTTCTTATTATTATGGACATAAAAAATATGAAATCTAAGTTTATGGAATTGTCCAAAAATTTGCAAAATTGGACAGAAACAGCTGAGGTAATGCGGGAGGAGCTGGATGTTACTTACCCGTCTGATGTGATCTGTTATATCAGTGTCTGGTGGGATCTTAGTTGCTCTCGCTGCAGGATCCTGATTGTTCCTTGCTCCCAGGGATACAGTGCAGATCAGTGAATCGCCTGATGCCACCTGTTAGTACCTTGTGGATCTGCAGCATAACTTAGTCTAGTCTATGAGAAGTCGCACCAAGACGCCCACAAGCTCCCAAAATCTGCCCTTCCCTCTTGGTGATGTCCGGGCGCTGCGCAGTCTCCGGCTTCCAGATCTCTTCTTAACTGTCTTGTTTCTTTTCAAACACAATCGGAGCAGTCGTCAGCCGCTGTCAGGCAGAATGAGGTCACATTTCCTGTAGAGCCGCAGCTCAGAGGCTTTCACAGGGGTAGAGGCGTATGTAGCAGAGCTGAGTGGGTCGCTTGGCATGTAACGGTCTGGTATCGCACTGCAGCCCACATGGAGATGAAAGAGTTACTTATTTATATAAAAGAATTGTATTGTTACATAAACGTTTACGAATTTCCTAGAATTCTCAAGATACTTGCTTGTTGTCAGTGAATGAAGATACTTTAGTTTCCATTCAGCGGCAGTAACCCTGTACATACTGTAGCTGGTCCTGCTCTCAGCTGACAATTGTATCCAGTCTAGACAAAGCTCTGGGAACTAAACAACCTGGATTCCAGAATGATACATTGTAGCAAACTATCAGACACATTCATGCAGTGGTCATTGACGGCTATTTTCGGCGTCATAAATTGTACTTTTCCGTGCCGGTATTCATTATTCCATGTCATGTAGTAGGAAGAGGGGAAATAATCCAAATATTGTGAAATTGGTGAAAAAACACATTTTCACAATTTTTTTAGTGGACTCTATTTACGCCTCAGTACAATCACGGCAATACCAAATTTATATAAATAAAGAATTAATTATGAATTTAATAAAGAATTAAAACCTTTTTTTTCGCCACGTTCTGACGCCAATTACGTTTTCATACTACAGACCTGTATGGTATCAATTTTTTGCGGGACAAGATGACCTTTTCATTGATGCCATTTTACATCATGTATGACCTTTATATCACTTTTTATTGCGAAATGGCAAAAAATATGGCAGTTTGGACATTTGGGCGCTATTTTCAGTTGGGAATAAAATGTTTCTATATTTTGATAAACTGGGACTTTTGGGATACAGTGATACCATGTTTATTAATGTTTTTGTCTATTTCTATATCAGGTCAAGGGAAAGTGGGGTGTTTTAAACTTTTAGGTTTATCATATAATATATTATACAATTTTTAGACCCCCAGGGGTATTTTACCCCTTGGGGGTCTGATTGCTTCAACATGCAGTATATGGCTGTTTTTCTAGTGATCTTTAGTGATCCAGAAGGCTGAAGGGAATCTAGCGTAGACTCCTAGATGTCATAGCAACTGATCACCACCCCCTTACACGGGGTGACAATAGAATCCAAGATGGCAGTCCACATGCAAAGACATTTAAATAGTTAACCCCCAAAATTGGTGCCACCACCACCTGCGGTGATACTGATGTATATTAATTTCTATGAAGCTGACGTAGTTTGCCCAGCGCTGAACCTTGTATTTTTGACCTCCCAGACATGATTCTTACTGTACTGATGTCATGTGTTTTCTTAAGTCATCCTGGATTATCTCATCATACGTTCTGTAGGAAGGACACATGGAGATCTATTGTTTAGTTATACACACAAGAGTCATGGTAACGGGGGTACCGCGCACCACTATCTACTCTCAGAAGACAGTTTGGGTCGGGCCACATCAGACAATAAGACTCCATTCACATCTGCAGTATTATATGATGTGACGGACGTATTGTAGGACTGATATGAAGGGCGTCTGTTAGAAATGATTGATGTGTAACACGTCCACTGTTCCATCATGTCTAGTGTTCTTTAGGTGCTAAGAATAGCACTCCATGATGTCCTTAAAGGGGTTTTCCCACCAAACAAGTTAGACCCCCTGGGACCCCCACGATCAGCAAATTAGGCGCTACCCTGGGATAGGTCCTAACTTGTTTGGTGGGAAAACCCCTTTAAGATCTTACTAAATATTTTTTGTGACATTAAAAGTGGTGAAAGTCACAGCGGCAAAACCCCAGACCTTAAAGTGGCCACAAAGTGAAAAACCACCCTGACTTGCCCCACATTGTATAATGCTCCCTTCCTGTGTCATGCACCCTAACTGTACCCACATCCCCAGACAGTACATTGCTCCCTCTGTTCTCCTATATAATGCCCCCTAAATTAGGTGACCACTTCCATTTTCCATTTGTCCCTCTTCCATTTGTCCCCCCATTGCAAAATTCGTGCCAGTATATTCCTCTGTCTGCAGTGTGTTGCTTAGAATGTGTTTTGTGTTGACTTTTCATAGTGTGAACTGTACTTTATGTTGTGGCTGTTTTGAGACTAATCACACTCTTACTTTGCAGTTCAGCTCTGGCCTAGCAAGAGTTAACCTGCTGTGATGGACAGTCCTCTGCTCCTAACAGCTGGGGCGGAGGCTTTCCTTACACCTATATAGATCATTTTCTGGTGGTTATATTTCCTGGGTAGCTCCATATTATCTTCGATTGCTGTTCTGATGTATTTCTGGTTATCCATTCTTGGCTTACTTATTTTGACTATACCTTTGTGTTGCGATTTTGTGAGGTATTCGCCATCTCTGCTGTGATTCAGACTCCGACCTCTCTTTTGTATTATTTGTTTGTAAGTCTTGTTTCATGTTCCCACTTTGGTGTAGTCTTCTAGTTGTCCTGTATCACCTAGGATATGCTGAGGCAAGAAGGCAGGTGACAGTTTGTGGGTTCAAATCAGGGATCACTGTCTTGATTATCCACCCCGAATCCAGTCCCTTCATTATACCCCTTTTCTTATTATGCTACCTTACAGTAGCCCTTGGCCTTGAGCCATCTTTTCAGTAACTCCCCCTATTTACAATGACACATTCTTGTTCCATGTTTTCTTACTGCCTTCCCAAATACACCATAGACACAGAAACATTGTCTGACATCACATTGGGGCACATTTACTTACCTGTCCAAGGACAGGACACCCGAAGTGCATTGTTCCATCGATAATGCACTCTGCCGCGATTCACTAAGATCATGTGCCCGATATCCTGCATGTGTCGCTTCCCCGCTCAGGTCCCCGGAATTCACCTTCTTCTTCCTGGTGCATGTAAGTGCATTGTCTTGCGACACAATTTGCATGTTAAATCCCGCACTCAGTCCGAATCCGTCTTATCATCCGATCGGCCCGTCCCAGATTTCTGCCTCATGAAAGCCTGCGCGATAGCGCCAAAATCTGATCGCATGTGATACAAACCCCTTTTAAATACCTGTCCCAGCCGTGCAATCCACGAAAACATTGGGAAGTCCGACGGGAATGCAATCCGTGGACCCTTAGTAAATAAGCCCCATTGCGTCCGCTGGCCTCTGCCACACGCAGCACAGGCTTAATGGTGGAGTTGGGAGCTGCCGATTGAGCTTGAGCCTGGGGCATACAGTAACTTCCCACTTATTCCAGAAAGGCTTGGGAGGTATCCAAGACTGTACCAGAGGAACCATACAGAGAACAGGGAGTTAACTACAATTAACTATGGATGCCAACCCTCCCAGGGCTTCAGTCGGGTCTCAGTTATAAGAAAAGATTAAAACAATTAAATATACAATATTTAGTCTTGAGGAGAGATGGAGTAAATCAAACCAAAAACAAGGGGGCGCTGTCTGTGTCTGAAAAAAACAAGGTTTAAATATCAGAGACAAGTGCAACACCCCTGCCAATACATAAGCAGGCTGGTAGTGGCGAATGGCGCCCTCTCCAGGTCAGGAGCTGTTTGGGGGAGTCGCGAACCCTCTATGAAGGTTCCAGATCCTGGACATTATGTAATTGCAGCTGTAGCCTCTGCCTGGAAAGGTAATAGTTAAATGGGTGTAAGACGTTATCCAATTATGTGGCTGTATTGTAAACTGGAGTATGATTGGAGAGGTGCTACCACCTGACCAGGGGGAGCACATGGGCCAGACCTCATGGTCTTTCCACAAAGCAGAGAATAAGATCTGCTGTTAGAGAGCTGACTGAACAGAGAGACAGTGTTCGGTACTGCCACAGAAACCAATCCCAGGAACTGAGTCAGGAGACTCTAATCCAGAGCTGCAGCTTCCACAGTTTGGACACAGCTCCATCCCAGCTCCTCCTGAGGACCACTAGCTACCTGTTGTTCAATAAAGAACCGTGAGTTGATTTGCACAACGTTGCCTCCGTCTGGTCCCTGGATATGGCTGTTACCACCACGGGCTTCCCCATCCATTACCCAAGAACTCATCCTACAGACACTCAGGGGTTGCCCCAGGGAGAACCAGTACATCAGCCTCTCCCTCCATATTTCTTGCACACACCACTTGCTGGAGACCTGCCAGGCTGTAGGACAGCCCTCCGGTCCCCATACCAAGTCCCGTGACACTAGCGTGCCTAGGCCACAACCGCCAGCCACTCCGGTATTCTGTGCCCCGGCTGCCTCCAGGCCCCAAGAATAGGCTACAACTCGGTGGAGGATGTTGCACAAGGCTTCTTTACTGTGAGAACTGTTAATTTGTGGAATAGCCAAGCTTGGGAACAGAGCACAGTAGGGACAGCAGAAAGCAGAGCACAGAGCAGCCTTGCAGCAATTGGGACCTGGGTTCAAGGACCAGGGTCAACATCTGCAAAGAGTTTGTATGTTCTTTATGTGTTTGCGTGGGTTTCCTCCAGGTCCTCTGGTTTCCTTCCACACTCCAAAACATGCAGGTAGGTTGATTAGATTGTGAGCCCCATTGGGGACAGGGACTGATTTGGCAAGTTCTGTGCAGCGCTACATAATCTGTGTGCACTATATAAATAAAGGAATTATTATTATTATTAGGGGCATCACTGAGACCGCCACCTCCTATGGGTAGAGCCTAACTTGCTTAGATGGTACAACCCCTTTAACTATGTAATAACAACAGGCAGAACCCAGTCTCCATCAATCAACTGATACAGTTACGTCCATAACTATTTAGACAATGACACAAATTTTGTGTTTCTTTTTAACTGTTTACCATAACATATTCGTTAACATATAGGCATACGGGCATACCGCGTGTGAATGGACCCTTACTAAAGAAAATCAGGTACAAGGAAATACAAGCAAATCACAGGGCTGACTTCTCCTCCCTGGCAGAAGAAGGGTTAATGCTGAGGAATGGTCTGGGCTAGCTGTCCTTCTCTTTCTCAGAAGGCTGGTACCTGGTCACAGGCAGGATCCCAGGGTCTGTGGCAGATTATAAACCTCTCCGCTTCTTCTTCTTTAATACTTACCTGGATGTGAGTCCAATGAGGCACATCGCACTCACATCAGAAGATCCAGCACCTGCGCCTCCTGCTGCGATGAGGGAAGTGAATCTGGGACAGTATCACGGCTTCACTGCACATGTGCCGTACCTGTGGGGTGTAAAACTCCAGCTATACATGCAGGCCAGGCCTGCTTCTTCCACCGGGCAACGCCCCCCGGGTAAGACCTGGTGGAAGAAACAAGGGCTGCCAGCAGCCGCCCGCTATCCCCAGTAAAAAAAAAAAAACCTCACCTTCCGGCATTCCTAGCAGCTCCTTTTATACCTTCTGCAGCTCTGTGCACTCGAGGCACCGTGGGGAGTGCCAGAAGGTGAGTACTTTTTTTTTCTAATGTGCTGGGGGAACTGGGGCTACCTATATACTGCAGGGAGGGGTGACTGCAGTGTGCAGGGGCTACTTATATTCCAGGTGACTGCAGTGTGATGGGGCTACCTATAAACTAAGGGGCCGCAGCGTGCTGGCTCCCTACATACTGGAGGGGGAGGCTGCAGTGTTCTGGGGCTACCTATATACAGGGAGGGAAGCTGCAGAGTGCTGGCTACTATTATAATGTGGGGGGGGGCTTCATGATGCTGGGACTACTTATATACTGGGGGGGGGTTGGCTGCATTGTGCTGGGGCTACCTATATACTGGGGGGTGGCTGTAGGATGCTGGCTACCTATTTACTGGGGGGAAGGGTTGGCTGCAATGTTCTAGGGCTCCCTACATACTTGGGGGGCTGTAGTGTTCTGGCTACCATTATACTGTGAGGAGGGGGGGGGGGGCTGCAGTGTGCTGGATACCTACATACTGTGGTGGTGGTGGCTGCAGTGTGCTGACTACTTATATCCTTGTGGTGCCTGTAGTGCTCTGGCTACCTATATACTTGGGGGGGCTGCAGTGTTCTAACTAGCTATATAAAGGGTGGAGCTGCACTGTGCTGGCTTCCTACTGGGGGAAGGAGGGGATGCAGTATAATGGCTACCTATATACAGGGATGTGGCTGCAGTGTGCTGGCTACCTATATACTGTTATGGCTGCATTAATCTTAGATAATTAAAGGGGATGTCCTATCTCTCATACTGCATTTCAAAAATTCTGACCACAAAGAGTATTTTTAGATCATTGTCATTGTTTTGAAAAATTGCACTGGATTCACTTTTGTTAGAGATTTTTATCTAGGGCCTTAACCGCCCTTACTTCATGTTGTACAGTGACCTTCAAATTAACCCTTTCATGACTGCCCCGGGGCTAGAACACAAAACCAAGAGATCTTCTCCCGTTTATTTCACAGCTGCATGTATAAAAAGACAGAAAAATCAGCATTAGTGGGCGTGACAAGGAGATAAGGAGCTTGGATGCTATAGGCTTAGTTTAAATGTACTACAACCGCTCTCTAATACATTCTACAAAAAGTTAATTAATGGTGCTCGGTTCTTAGGGACCTTGTTCCCAGACATATTTATACTAATTTCCTGAGAAGAAGGAGATAAGCGGACTCCAGAATCATAATATAATGCAGCATCCGAGACAGACTGGCTTCTCATTAAATGTCAATGGGAATTAGCTGGCAGGCGAGCAAACAGGTTACATAAAATGAAGTTTGAATCATGACATTAACTGGACAGTGCTTGACCCCCGGCGTGACCCCTGGCCAATACTTAAAATGGTGGACAGTAGTCAAGTTGGTGTCCGAAACCAGTGCGTTCTCCCTAACACTTTTATAGCACTCCGGTATGTCTCCAGTATGGATCTAATATGACTCCAGTTTGGATCTGGTATGGCTCCAATATGGGTCTGGTACGGGGCTCCGTTATGTCTCTTGTATGACTCCAGTATGGATCCAGCATGGCTCCAATATGGGTCTGGTATGGGGCTCCGTTATGTCTCTTGTATGGCTCCGGTTTGGATCTGGTATGGCTACGTTATGTCTCCAGTATGTTTCTGGTATGGGTATGCTTTGGCTTCAGTATGTCTCTGGTATGGCTCCAGATGGGATCTGGTATGCCTCCGGTTTTGATCTGGGTTCAGAATGTCTCTGGTATGTATCTGGTATGAGTCTGGTTTGGATCTCGTATGGCTCCAGTACGTCTCTGGTATAGGGCTGGGGTGGCTCTGGTATGTCTCCAGTTTGGATGTGTTATGTCCCTGGTATGGTTTCGGTTTGGATCGGATATGGCTTCATTATTGCTCCACTATGGGCTCGCTATGACTCAGGTTTGGATCTGTGTGCTCTCTGTTATGGCTGCATTAATCATAGATAATTAAAGGGGAAGTCTCATATCTCACACCGCATTTCCAGCATTCAGAGGATATGGAAGGATATTTTGTGATCTTGTGTCCTTGTTCTGACAGATTTCACTGGATTCACTTTTATTGGCTGTGATGTTACAGTATCATTCCCCTCCGTATAGCACAGGACTATAGACTGTGTATCATTATAACTCAACACTCCTCACGTCCTGATACATTGTAACGTATCCTGACCATTTTTAGTATTTCATAAGCCCCGCCCATACATCTCCCCAGGTCACATGACCACACAAGACGACGCGAACGCAGGAGAGTTCAGCCACGCCGGAAGTCACGTGAGCCTCACCATAGCAACGGCGGCGTACGCGTCTCCCTTTGACGCGCTAACCCGGAAGTTGTATTTGCGCGACCTCTGACGTGGCAGCGTGTGATTGGCTGGCGGGCGCTCAGAGGGCTCTCTGGGAGCTTCGGGTGGGAGTCCGCCGGAGAAGCTGAGACTGGAAGGATGAGGCTCCCCGGAGACTGAGACACCCCGAAATCCGAGAGGAGACTCCGCGTCCTTCACGGGCTGAGCGGTGCGCACCGTCACCCAGGGGGGAAGAGAGACAGCCGGGGTGAGAGGACCGGGGCATCGCCGGGGTTATTGGGCTGATACAGAGGACGAGGGGAGGAAGACACAGAGCAGCACAGGGAATGACAGGGACAGTGTGAGAGAGAGGAAGATGGGGTACGACACAGCAAGAGACAGCCAGTGACAGGTCGAGAGACAGCAGGGGATAGAAAGAGACAGTGAACGAGAGGGCAAGCGACAGCCAGTGACAGGGCAAGCGACAGCCAGCGACAGGGCAAGTGACAGCCGGGGATAGAAAGAGAGAGCCAGCGACAGGGCAAGTGACAGCCGGGGATAGAAAGAGAGAGCCAGCGACAGGGCAAGTGACAGCCGGGGATAGAAAGAGAGAGCCAGCGACAGGGCAAGTGACAGCCAGGGATAGAAAGAGAGAGCCAGCGACAGGGCAGGTGACAGCCGGGGATAGAAAGAGAGAGCCAGCGACAGGGCAAGTGACAGCCGGGGATAGAAAGAGAGAGCCAGCGACAGGGCAAGTGACAGCCGGGGATAGAAAGAGAGAGCCAGCGACAGGGCAAGTGACAGCCGGGGATAGAAAGAGAGAGCCAGCGACAGGGCAAGTGACAGCCGGGGATAGAAAGAGAGAGCCAGCGACAGGGCAAGTGACAGCCGGGGATAGAAAGAGAGAGCCAGCGACAGGGCAAGTGACAGCCGGGGATAGAAAGAGAGAGCCAGCGACAGGGCAAGTGACAGCCGGGGATAGAAAGAGAGAGCCAGCGACAGGGCAAGTGACAGCCGGGGATAGAAAGAGAGAGCCAGCGACAGGGCAAGTGACAGCCGGGGATAGAAAGAGAGAGCCAGCGACAGGGCAAGTGACAGCCGGGAATAATAAGAGACAGCCAGTGACAGGGTGAGAGACAGCCGGGGATAGAAAGGCAGCTGGTGGGAGAGAGCCTGGGGCGGCTAGTGGTGTATGACCGTGCAGGAGATGGCCGGCGTCAGAAAGATACAGTGAATGACAGAGTGAGAGCCTGTAATGGAAAGATACAGCCTGTGGCAGAGAGAGAGAGACGTTATGTGATGGGACAAGAGAGATGCAGCTTGTGATAGAAAGAGACAGCGTATGGAAGTGTGAGACACCTTGTGACAGACAAAAAGAGTGTATGACGGCAAGAGACCGTGTATAAGATGACGAGTGGATGGGTGAGAGTAAGCCAATGATAGCCTGTTGTAGAAAGAGACTGCGTGTCATGAGGCAGGAGAGAGAGAGGTGGGATGTGATGGGAGAAAAAATATTCTGTATGAGAGAAAGCAAAGGGCAAAGTCAAGAACAGATAGACAGTGAGAGATGTGTATCAAGGTCAAAAAAAGATGGAGAGAAGTTATGGCGGAGCGAGAGACCGCAGGGGACCGAGTGCTTCAATTCCGTTGTGTGACACAACCTGAGATGAGCGATGATGAGACGACTTTGCACATGTACAGGACACATAGACCCCACTGTTCTTGTGAATGGGGGTTCCCACAAATTATATAAGTTGCCGGTGAGCTGTCAATCACCTGTGTATGGTGCAGTACAGCGCTCATTTACATGTACATAAAGATCATAAAGGAAACAGATTCCCTATGGAAATGTGTGTTTGTAATGGAGAACACGTATGTATAATACACATCACTCCTCGTGGCTCGTATGGTGCTAGAGTAAGGTCCTTAATATATATAGTGAAGTAACTCGGCACTGTATTGCGATGAAATATTATAATTGTTTTATTCAGAAATTGTGCAATCCACAGACAATTATTTGTGATGTTTGGGTCACCAGTGCGACCTCCTTCAGACACTGAAATAGGAAATAAGTAATGACAGGAGGTGAATTGGAGATGGTCCGCTGCCTGAAGAAGGTCTCCTTGGTGACTGAAACGTCACAATTTTCTGTGGATTGCAAAATTTCTAAGTAAAACGGTTGTCACTTGTCATCGAGTTACTTCAGTGAGTATAATGCAGAAGACTTCACCAACAGGGACTAACATGGGAAATGATAAAGAGAACAATGAGATACAATAATAGGCATCACATGATCAGGGAAAATCTGTGACACAGGTGTATGGCTCATCATAACACACATGATAAACCGTGCACCTGTGTGACATCACATGACCAGGGATAGAACGAGCCCTGCACCAGGGCATCACGTGACCAGGGATAGAACGAGCCATGCGCCTGTGTGACATCACATGATCAGGGATATAATGAGCCATGCACCTGTGTGACATCACATGACCAGGGATATAATGAGCCCTGCACCTATGTGACATCAAGTGACCAGAGATATAACGAGTTGTGTACCTGTGTGACATCACATGACCAGGGATATAATGAGCCCTGCACCTGTGTGACATCACATGATCAGGGGTATAATGAGCTGTGCACCCGTGTGACATCAATGACCAGCGATTTAACAAGCTGTGCACCCGTGTGACATCACATGACCAGGGATATAACGAGCAGTGCATCTGTGTGACATCACATGATCAGGGATATAACGAGCTGTGCACCTGTGTGACATCACATGACCAGGGATATAATGAGCCTTGCACCTGTGTGACATCAATGACCAGGGATTTAACAAGCTGTGCACCTGTGTGACATCACATGACCAGGAATATATTACGAGCAGTGCACCTGTGTGACATCACATGATCAGGGATATAACAAGCCGTACACCTGTGTGACATCATGTGACCAGGGATATAGCGAGTCGTGCACCTGTGTGACATCACATGACCAGGGATTTATAACGAGCCGAGAACCTGTGTGACATCACATGACCAGGGATATAACGAGCCGAGAACCTGTGTGACATCACATGACCAGGTATATAATGAGCCGTGCACTTGTGTGACATCATATGACCATGGATATAATGAGCTATACACCTGTGTGACATCACATGACCAGGTATATAATGAGCCGTGCACCTGTGTGACATCACATGACCATGGATATAATGAGCTATACACCTGTGTGACATCACATGACCAGGTATATAACGAGCCGTGCACCTGTGTGAAATCATGTGATCAGGGTCAGATTTCTATCCCCTGGAAGTAAACAATGAAGCTTCCTATAGAATGACCATAAGCAGAAACAGTGAAGAATTGATATAGAAAGTATATTGGAAAATTGTACAACTTTTCATTATACAATAAATGACATTTGCTGTATGACACCTCCACGGGAGGGGCTGCATGGGTGCATTCAGTTTGTGCAATCCGCATGGTTCATTAGTGGCCGAAAGTTCGCTGTTTTTTCAAAAGAACGCAGGCGCAGGCCGTCGTGCTACTGTACGCCATATGACATGGAGGTGGCATATTTGCTATTTTAATCGTAAATTCTTGCACAGCTTAAGGATTTGCAATTACCAGGCAGTCCCCGAGTTACATACAAGAAAGGATTTGTAGGTTTGTTCTTAAGTTGAATTTGTATGTAAGTCGAAACAAAGACAAAAAATGTTTTTGTTAAAAAATGTTTTTGCCCCAGTGACAATTGAAGTTTAAAATTTTTTTTTGCTGTAATGGGACCAAGGATTATCAATAAAGCTTCATTACAGACACCTCACAGCTGATCATTACAGTCTGGGACTATAGTAACATCCAGAGAGGTCACCAGGGGGCACAGGGGTCCGTCTTTAACTATGGGTCGTCATTGGGAGAGGATGTGAAATTGTGAAATCGGGTGTGAAAAACTGATTAGAAATATTGAGCTGCCCCTGTAGTCAGGAGTGAGGAGAGGATTTATTATCAGCCCGTTGTGTTGTGCTGTATCCAGTTTTTTTTTTAGTAATAACTAAATGTTTCCATTATTTTGTAGGTCGGGTCAGAAGAGAAGACTCTTAAGATGAGTAAGACCCCTCCGATTCGTCCCGGGATCACATTTGAGATTGGCGCTCGTCTAGAGGCGCAGGACTACCTCCAGAAATGGTAAGGGCTGCCTTGTGTTTAAGACCTATACTGTGGGGTCAATGGACATTTGTAAGGTCTGTGGGCGGAGGGGGTCATGGCAGAAAGCTGCACAGATAACATTTTGCCAGACTTTGATGAATTGGTGTCTGAGGGGTTGGTCCATAACTCAAGCTACTAATTGTTTTGGGTCAAAGTGCTCGGACCCTCAGCAATCAACAGAATACAGGTTGGAGGCGCATCCTGACACTCCATTCACTGCCGTTCTCTGCTGTCTCTGCCCTGCTGTAGAGAGTTAGTGAAGTGTCGGGGTGCACGCTCAGCCTGTCTCCTGGTAATCCGGTCCCATGTTTATGGGATCTGTTGCGACTTATGATCAGAATGTTGTCTCCAACACTGGATAGGAGATGACATTCAAAAATTGGTGAATTTTTTGAAGGTCTTTTCCCAAAGCAGCCTTACATCCTATATACAGCAGCAATGCTGGACCCTGTGTGAAGGAGAATAGGAGTTCCTCTTACTGCTGTAAGGATGGTGGAGACTGTATGACTACCACATTATACTCATTCTCACAGCAGTGATGTGGAGTAGAGGACTGGGAACCCGTGTATCTACAATTTTACAGCATCTCACAAAAGTGAGTACACCTTTCACGTTTTTGGGAAAAAATCTTCTATCTTTTCATGGGACAACACAGAAGATCTGACACTTTTGATACTTAGTGTAAAGTGCGGGCAACAAAATTGAAGGAAGCCTCTTCTAATGATTGTGTAGATGTCCTCAGTCACTTGTTGAAGGTGTGGAGGACAGGGAGGAAGCATGACACACATTTGGTGGTCTTGTCCGAGTATATTACAGTTCTGGGATGCAGTCCTCAAGGTTACCTCACTACCCCAGTGTAATTCTACTCAATAAGCCCTCAACCTCCTTCTCACCAATCAAAATCCTCCTATTTTGGCAGCTAAATTACTAATTCTTACTTTGTGGAAGCATCAATCTCCTCCTTCTCTTTCTCAGTGGTATGATAAATTAAAGGAGTTCTGCTGCTTTGAGGAAGTGGCTCACTGGGATTGGGTCCCAGGAATAAATTCTTAAAAACTTGGTCCTCTTGGCGCAACCATGTAAGGTCAACCTGCCCACCTGCCCCATGACACTCTTATTGTCCCCAGAGGCTTCTCATCCCCAGGCCCTACTAATAAATAATAATAATTCTTTATATAGTGCACACAGATTACGCAGCGCTAAACAGAGCATGTCAAATTGGTCCCTGTCCCCAATGGGGCTCAAAATCTAATCAACCTACCAGTATGTTTTGGAGTGTGGGAGGAAACCGGAGGACCCAGAGGAAACCCACGCAAACACGGAGAGAACATACAAACTCTTTGCAGATGTTGACCCTGGGTCGGGCTTGAACTCAGGACCCCAGCTCTGCAAGGCTGTAGTGCTAACCACTGAACCACCATGCTGCTACCACTCCCATCACCCAACAACATCTATCAGATTAGAGTCTAATTGAACAAACTTTACCCATGTCTTCCTAGTTAACTATTATAATTAAACACGTCTATGGAGTATATATTACAGTTAATATTATACTCCTCCGCAGCTAAAAATACTCCACAGAGATGGCAAGAGGAGTATTATTACTACTCTCTGTAAGAAAAATAAAAGTAGTGCGCCCCCTGTGGCTGTGTGTTGAGTTGGTGTGAGGGTCACCATATTTTCCCGGTAATACAAGCAGTGTGTGAGGGGTGTTAGAGGGACTGAGAACCTGTAGACTGGACATGACTCGCCGACCTCTATGGTACAGTGTTGTGGGCATGCTCTGAGACCTGAGGGGGTGAAGCTGTAACATCACATATTGTAAGTTGTGGATCCTGCGCAGTCTCTATACAGGTGTTACCAGTCATAGTGATCTTGTTTGTGATGAGAATGAGGTGATGGCTGATAAGTGATCTCCACACAACAGGAAGTATCAGACGATTCTGAGGCTTGGAGCTCAAATACTGCAAGAATTCAAGATTATTTTTATGTGCACCTGGAAAATGTAAAAAAATAATAATGTGTAAATGCTTAAAATGTTTGTGTCTTATGGTGATGGCATCCGTTTTTGACAGGTTTGACCAATTATCTTAATTCAAACCTGCTTAAAAATGGGCCAAAAACGTGTTCAAATCGCCACGTGTGCCATCACCCTTAAAGAGGACCTGTCACCTCTAAAAACTGCACTAGGAGCTGTTTACTGAAGTAAGCAGCTCCTAGCGCTACAGCATATGCCGCAGTGTTATCGGAAACCTCCTATAACGCTAACAAACACTGCAGCGCTGTACAATTGAAAAGGCCGACCGCGCTGTAAGTGGTCGGGCGTATTCATGAGGGGGCGGGATTAGGGTCGGTGACTGCCACGTGAAGCTCTGCAGTCACCGCCGGCCTATGGAGTAGGAGGGCAGTATGGGGGAGAGGCAGCGCCTCAGACTGCCCCCTCATGAATACGCCCGAACGCTTACAGCACGGTCTGGCCTTTTCAATTGTACAGCGCTGCAGTGTTTGTTAGCGTTATAGGAGGTTTCCGATAACACTGCGGCATTTGCTGTAACGCTAGGTGCCGTTTTTAGAGGTGACAGGTCCTCTTTAAGGTAAATCTGCCATGAGAATCCATCCTGATAAACCAGGGACATTCCTCATAGATCCAGGCACCGGGACTGTGGGATCTTCTTCTAGTGTCTGTGTACCTGGTATGGTGACTATATCTGAGGCTGCAGGTGTCATAAGTTATTTATCTAATGTTTATTTATTTGTCGGCAGTGGATATACAGGCGGTCCCCTACTTAAGGACATCCGACTTACAGACAACCCATAGTTACAGACAGACCCCTCTGCCCCCTCTGACCTCTGGTGACCTCTCTGGATGTTACTATAGTCCCAGACTGCAATGATGAGCTGTAAGGTGTCTGTAATGAAGCTTTATAGATAATCCTTGCTCCAATTACAGCAAAAAATGTTTAAACTCCAATTGTCACTGGGGCCAAAATTTTTTTTGTCTGGATCTACAATTATAAAATATACAGTTTCGACTTACGTACAAATTCAACTTAAGAACAAACCTCCGGACCCTATCTTGTACGTAACCCGGGGACTGCCTGTATTCCTTACAATCATTCGTGTTATTATTTGGCATAATCTCTATATACAAATAGGATACACACATTCTAATTGGGTGTTCCTGAGCTCTGCTTCTATGTAAATATCATCTGAATTTGGCTATAAATAAAGTTTTTTTTTTATTATTTACCTTTGTAATTCGTATACTTTTCCCTTTGAGTACAAGTTTTGGGATGGAATAATCCTAATGAGCCTGAAAGGTTACCTGGGTGGTTCCCAGAGCCTCTCTATGCTGCAGCTTTACAGGCTGTTACACTGGTCGGAGCACATCTCCTGGGACCTCCTGTGCTGCAGTGAGATTACATCAGGCGGAGGGAGAGAGGGAGCAGGGGGAGACAAGGTAACAGCCTGTGAATCTGCACCAGTGAGAGGCTCTGATAATACCCCCAGGAGCCCTTCCAGATCTTAAGCAAAATTATAAAAGTTGATTTTATAAGGAAGGAGGTCATGGATAACAACTCGTGCCCGGATCTATGAGAAAGTGTCCCTGGTTTATGGGGATGGATATTGATGGTAAATCTCCTTTTGAAGGGTCAGTTACTTTTTCACAGGCTTTGCATAAATCAATTGTACAAGTTACCAGAAGAAACCTCGTCATACATCTTATAGGAGGAAGTTGCTTCTTTCTCCGCTTACTTGGCTTATTTCATCCTACTCTCTTCTTGATAAATTGAGTAATTCCTTAAATCTTTGGTGATCTTTGTCATGTGAGCAAAATTTGCTAGAAGAATTTATTCTGAAGTCTATGGAGAAGGGAGGGGGAGAAGGATGAGGTTCCCAATGCAGCAAGTTGCCTGAAAGTGAGGAGTAGACTTCATATGGGCAGCATTACTACATTGTATGATCCTAATAATAACCAACAAGAATGTTAAATGGGTTATCCCAAGTTTATGGTCCCTCCCCTCCCCCCTTATCTGCATAGTAGGGGATATGCGCAGATATGTAGTAAATGATCGCAGGTTCTAGTTGCAGGTTCTAGTCTCAATGTTATAGGGTCCGTGTTGTGTTAACTGGACTTTAGATCCAGGGTTTAGATGTTGCAGGGTTCCTGCCTTGATGGCTCCTCTCCATTACCTGTGTTATATACCTGAACCTTTAGGTGTAGGTTTTGTTTTCGGATTGTTAAGGAGCAAATGGACATAGGAGTAGCATGAGTTGCTGGGTGCTGGTCTAAAGACAAGACAAGATCAACTGCAGTCCCCAACTTGGACCTGCACAGTGGGAGCAAAAGCCAGAAACGTTGGGTGAGAGCCATTGTTGGACTGTGTTAAATAAATCTTTGAACTGTTATTTGAACAAACCTGCCTGGATGTGAATTTGTGCCAGACAACAAGTCTGTCTGACGGGTCCCATTTCCCACAATATATATATGTAATTGGAGAAGGGAGGCCGGCGCTGGCCATTTCATTGGGGAGGGGAGGCCGGCGTTGGCCATTTCATTGGGGAGGGGAGGCCGGCGCTAGCCATTTCATTGGGGAGGGGAGGCCGGCGTTGGCCATTTCATTGGGGAGGGGAGGCCGGCGCTGGCCATTTCATTGGGGAGGGGAGGCCGGCGCTGGCCATTTCATAGGGGAGGGGAGGCCGGCGCTGGCCATTTCATTGGGGAGGGGAGGCCGGCGCTGGCCATTTCATTGGGGAGGGGAGGCCGGCGCTGGCCATTTCATTGGGGAGGGGAGGCCGCCGCTGGCCCTTTCATTGGGGAGGGGAGGCCGCCGCTGGCCCCTTCATTGGGGAGGGGAGGCCGCCGCTGGCCCTTTGATTGGGGAGGGGAGGCCGCCGCTGGCCCTTTGATTGGGGAGGGGAGGCCGCCGCTGGCCCTTTGATTGGGGAGGGGAGGCCACAGCTGGCCCTTTGATTGGGGAGGGGAGGCCACAGCTGGCCCTTTGATTGGGGAGGGGAGGCCGCCGCTGGCCCTTTGATTGGGGAGGGGAGGCCGCCGCTGGCCCTTTGATTGGGGAGGGGAGGCCGCCGCTGGCCCTTTGATTGGGGAGGGGAGGCCGCCGCTGGCCCTTTGATTGGGGAGGGGAGGCCGCCGCTGGCCCTTTGATTGGCGGGGGGAGGCCGTCGCTGGCCCTTTGATTGGCGGGGGGAGGCCGCCGCTGGCCCTTTGATTGGCGGGGGGAGGCCGCCGCTGGCCCTTTGATTGGCGGGGGGAGGCCGTGATCAATGCTTTTGTGGTAAAATTAGGCGCCTCGGCTTATTCTATTTACCTGGACAATCAGCTCATGTTATTTATACTCCATGGTGAACTTTCTAAATTTAGAAAAGATTCCACATTTAAAGGTTACCCCAAAATGGTGCCTTTAAAAAGAATACTGCACCACACGTAGGCTATACATTTTTATAAATCTTCCACCTAAAATTGGTGTGTTGGGAATATGGCGATTTGTACATTTGGCTGCTGTTTTCCCTTACAGGTTTCACTGGTGGGAATAGTGGTTTTTATATTCTGATAGATCAGGACCTTTAGGACACAGGGATAACTAACATGTATTTCAGTTGTAGGTAAAGGGGCTAATTAGAAGTTTATTTTTTTTTATTTTTTTTTTTTATTTTTAGCCCCTTAAGGTACTTGAATCCTAGGGGAATCACATCCCTCAAGCCATGTATTACCTTAGCTGCCTGCCAGTGATGACTTTCAGCCACAGCTCATTCAATTAAGCTAGAGGTCATAGTGTTGTAGACGGCAGTGTAGCACAGGAAGAGTGTTCTCCTCCGCTTCATAGACTCCAATGGGACTCGTAGGTCACCAGCTGATGCCAGAAGTGGACCTCACCAGGCAGTAGTGATGTAATGATGGGACAGTGTTATCTATGTAGAGGACATTGTACAGGGAGGAGGAGGAGATAAGCTGTGACATCATCTATTGTCAGTAGTGATGTAATGATGGGTCAGTGTTATCTATGTAGAGGACATTGTACAGGGAGGAGGAGGAGATAAGCTGTGACATCATCTATTGTCAGTAGTGATGTAATGATGGGTCAGTGTTATCTATATAGAGGTCATTGTACAGGGAGGGGGAGGAGATAAGCTGTGACATCATCTATTGTCAGTAGTGATGTAATGATGGGTCAGTGTTATCTATATAGAGGTCATTGTACAGGGAGGGGGAGGAGATAAGCTGTGACATCACCTATTGTCAGTAGTGATGTAATGATGGGTCAGTGTTATCTATATAGAGGTCATTGTACAGGGAGGGGGAGGAGATAAGCTGTGACATCATCTATTGTCAGTAGTGATGTAATGATGGGTCAGTGTTATCTATATAGAGGTCATTGTACAGGGAGGGGGAGGAGATAAGCTGTGACATCATCTATTGTCAGTAGTGATGTAATGATGGGTCAGTGTTATCTATATAGAGGTCCTTGTACAGGGAGGGGGAGGAGATAAGCTGTGACATCATCTATTGTCAGTAGTGATGTAATGATGAGTCAGTGTTATCTATATAGAGGTCATTGTACAGGGAGGGGGAGGAGATAAGCTGTGACATCATCTATTGTCAGTAGTGATGTAATGATGGGTCAGTGTTATCTATATAGAGGTCATTGTACAGGGGAGGGGGAGGAGATAAGCTGTGACATCATCTATTGTCAGTAGTGATGTAATGATGGGTCAGTGTTATCTATATAGAGGTCATTGTACAGGGAGGGGTAGGAGATAAGCTGTGACATCATCTATTGTCAGTAGTGATGTAATAATGGGTCAGCGTCATCTATATAGAGGTCATTGTACAGGGAGGGGGAGGAGATAAGCTGTGACATCATCTATTGTCAGTAGTGATGTAATGATGGGTCAGTGTTATCTATATAGAGGTCATTGTACAGGGGAGGGGGAGGAGATAAGCTGTGACATCATCTATTGTCAGTAGTGATGTAATGATGGGTCAGTGTTATCTATATAGAGATCATTGTACAGGGAGGAGGAGGAGATAAGCTGTGACATCATCTATTGTCAGTAGTGATGTAATGATGGGCCAGTGTAATGATGTACCTAACTTGTTTTGTGGGAAAACCCTTTAAATTTGGGAATGGAGGGCTGTGTATAAAAATCACATTTTCTATTGCAAGTTTAACAATGGATATCTCTGGTTCTGTGCTGCCTAGAAACGCCAGATGTGGTAGTAGGGAGAAGTGTGTTTCTAGGTTCCATGGTTCAGAAGATCTGATCGCTTGCAGTGGGCCGCACTCATGACGTATGTCCCGTCTGCTGGGCGTTAGTAAATGTAATGTAAATCTGAATGTATATTGCTGTACAGCAGCTGTCGTGAAGGGGTTAAAGTTCATCCCCTCCTTCTTCTGTTTCCTAGAATGGAAATAAACATGAACGAACATAAACCTGTAGTCCCGATCTATCTACATATAATACGATTATTCCCTGCACTCAGGGGCGCACCTGCCATGAGGCGAGTTGAGAATCTCGCCTCAGGCGGCGCGCCACCTGCTGCACGACGGGGCGGCATGGTGCACCCGCCCGTCCATGCTGCCACCAGCCAGTCTGCCTATGCTGCCTCTGGACCCCCCACCTGTGCAGCCATGCTGCCGCCCACCGGACCGTCCTGCCGTCCGCCTGACCGCCCGCCCTGCATGCTGGCTGGCACATCCTCTTTCCCGCCAGCCGGCACATCCTTTTACCCGTTGGCCGCCACATCTTCCTGAGCACCTGTCTGCTCCGCTCCCTCTGTCCCATTCATCTCCGCTCCGCTCCCCCCTCATCCGCTCCGCTCCTTCTGTCCCGTTCATCTCTGCTCCCTCTTCTCCACTCCGCTCCGCTCTCCTCTGTTCCACTCCCTCTGTTCCTTTCATCTCCACCCCCCCCCCTCTCCTCCGCTCCGCTCCCTCTGTCCCGTTCATCTCCTCTCCGCTCCCCACTTCCTCCGCTATGCTCCGCTCCCTCCCTCCTCCGCTCCATCCCCCCTCACCTCGGCCCCCCTCCCCTCCACTCCTGGAGAACCTTTCTGGAGAATAAAAGAAAAAAAGTAAGTTTATCTGTGTATATGTATGTGATGTGTGTACATGTATGTGATGTGTGTATGTAATGTATGTGTACATGTATGTGATGTGTGTATGTAATGTATGTGTACATGTATGTGATGTGTGTATGTAATGTATGTGTACATGTATGTGATGTGTGTATGTAATGTATGTGTACATGTATGTGATGTGTGTATGTGTATATGTATGTATGTATGCATTTTATACTACATGGCCGCATGCTGTATGCGGTTTATTCTACATGGCGGTACACTACATGCATTTTATTCTACATGGCGATACGCTGTATGCATTTTATACTACATGGCGATACGCTGTATACATTTTATACTACATGGCGATACGCTGTATGCATTTTATACTACATGGCGGTACGCTGTATACATTTTATACCACATGGCGATATTCTGTATGTATTTTATACTACATGGCGGTACGCTGTATGCATTTTATACCACATGGCGATATGCTGTATGCATTTTATACTACATGGCGATACGCTGTATGCATTTTATACCACATGGCGATACGCTGTATGCATTTTATACTACATGGCGATATGCTGTATGCATTTTATACTACATGGCGATATGCTGTATGCATTTTATACTACATGGCGATACGCTGTATACATTTTATACCACATGGCGATATTCTGTATGTATTTTATACTACATGGCGGTACGCTGTATGCATTTTATACCACATGGCGATACGCTGTATACATTTTATACCACATGGCGATACGCTGTATGCATTTTATACTACATGGCGATATGCTGTATGCATTTTATACTACATGGCGATATGCTGTATGCATTTTATACTACATGGCGATACGCTGTATGCATTTTATACTACATGGCGATACGCTGTATACATTTTATACCACATGGCGATATTCTGTATGTATTTTATACTACATGGCGGTACGCTGTATGCATTTTATACTACATGGCGGTACGCTGTATACATTTTATACCACATGGCGGTACGCTGTATACATTTTATACCACATGGCGATACGCTGTATACATTTTATACCACATGGCGATACGCTGTATACATTTTATACCACATGGCGATACGCTGTATACATTTTATACCACATGGCGATACGCTGTATACATTTTATACCACATGGCGATACGCTGTATACATTTTATACCACATGGCGATACGCTGTATACATTTTATACCACATGGCGATACGCTGTATACATTTTATACCACATGGCGATACGCTGTATACATTTTATACCACATGGCGATACGCTGTATACATTTTATACCGCATGGCGATACGCTGTATGCATTTTATACCACATGGCGATACGCTGTATACATTTTATACCGCATGGCGATACGCTGTATACATTTTATACCGCATGGCGATACGCTGTATACATTTTATACCGCATGGCGATACGCTGTATACATTTTATACCGCATGGCGATACGCTGTATGCATTTTATACTACATGGAGGGACGCTGTATGTATTTTATACTACATGGCAATATTCTGTATGCAGTTTATACCACATGGCGATACACTGTATACATTTTATACTACATGGTGGTACGCTGTATGTATTTTATACTACATGGTGGTACGCTGTATGTATTTTATACTACATGGTGGTACGCTGTATGTATTTTATACTACATGGTGGTACGCTGTATGCATTTAATACTACATGGCGGTACATTGTATACATTTTATACTACATAGCGGCATGCTATATGCATTGCTTTATTTTCACACCAAACCAATATGGTGGATCTGGTCCTGACACTACCTGGAAATATTACATATATGTGCGGGGGGGGGAGGGGGTCTCTCTATGGCTCGCCTCAGGCAGCAGACAGGCTTGGTACACCCCTGCCTGCACTGAACCGTGTAACTGAAATGTCCAAATGTCGGAAGCGCAGTTCTAGCGTCAAAGATTTTTTTTTTTTTTTTTGTAATAAAAACTGTGGGATGAGTTCTTTTTTTCATGGCTGCCCTTTTATTAGGGACTGTTCAAGCTTTTGATCAAAGATTAATGAAACTGAATGTGAGCGCCCAGATGAGAATAATGGGGAGAGTGCAATGAAAATTAATTGTAAGAAAAAAAAAAAACCCACAAGAGATGATAAATGTGGTTTTTTTTTTTTTGGGGGGGGGGGGAGAAAGGGGGTGTTTGTTGTCGCTTTCACTGAATTTGGAAGTTTTTTTCCAGCTTCCCAGCACATTCCATGGAATGTTACATACAGACACAGATAATAATAATAATAATATTATATAATAATATAATAATAATGATAATTCTTTATTTAATTAGCGCACACAGATTACGCAGCGCTGCACAGAGCTTCCCGAATCAGTCACTGTCCCCAATGGGGCTCACAATCTAATCAACCTACCAGAATGTTTTGGAGTGTGGAAGGAAACCGGAGGACCCGGAGGAAACCTACACAAACACGGAGAGAACATACAAACTCTTTGCAGATGTTGCCATGGGTGGGAATCGAACCCAGGACCCAAGCGCTGCTCAGCCACTGTGCCGCCCTATAACATATAACAAGCCTCATACATAAAAAATAGAACGTTATAGATGGCAGATGAGAAGTAAAATACTGAAACGCATTCATTAATTGGGGCCAGGTCACTAAGGGGTTAAAGGAGTTTAGTAGTTTTTATTGATATCAGCATCAATCCTTCTGGCTCCATTGATATTTATGTCTGTAAACCGCTCCTATGCTGCCCCCTGCTGGCTGATGATGGGTATAAGCTGTAATTGGTTAGGGCTATGGCTGTGTTCACACTTCTATAGGTTCTGTTTTTATTAGATCCATAGGTGTAATAATTATATGACTGATAGGAACATTTGTAATTGTGGTAATGGGGGGTCCGTTATACCCCAGGTCACTAGTCACCTCTTTGGCACTGAGTACTGTACTCCGCTACTTCTGTCAGTGCCATGGATGGTGAATGGAGCGTGCATGACTGACCTCTATTCATTTGGGTTACATAGACCCCATACTCCTAATCCACTGGGACCCCCACTAATCAGCAAGTTATCGTCTATCCTTACGTGATGTAGCTGGACAAAGAGGTTTACAGAATTAGGATTATATGTCTGGTGTTGCAGCTCTATTGAAGTGTAATGCCACAATCAACCTGTGTACAGTTGTGGCGCTGTTTTGGATCAAAAGCAGTTCTTTTCTTCTTAACCTGGACATTGCCTTTAAAGGGAACCTGTCATCAGAAATTGACCTAATTAATCATTGCCGGTATGTTGTAAAGCAGAGTAACACCTTTCGGATCATGTTCCTTTCATGGCTCAGTGCGGTGGCATCATTCCGAAAATCAAGTTTGAAGTGAGATGTAAATTGGTTGTATAAAGTCATGGAGGCGGAGAGCTCAGCATTGAAGTCAAGCTCTCCTCACCTGAGAATGAAGATCTGGTTAATGAAGTGTCTGGATGTAGGACCATCAATTACAATGAGGTCAGGCATTCTGAAGTGAGGAGAGCTTGACTTCAGTATTAAACACTCCGCCTCCTTGACTTTATACAAACCAAATTACATGTCACTTCAAAGTTGATTTTTTTTTTTTTTGGACGATGCCACCGCACTGGGCCATGAAATAGACATGATCTACAAGGTGTTCAGCTTCTTGATGACATACTAGTAGTGGTTTATTAGGTCAATTTCTGCTGACAGGTTCCCTTTAAGGGAATTTTTAAAGAGTAATTTTATCCACAGCACTGTGGATAATCGCAATGGTTGCTTGAGGTCCAAGTCCTGGACTGTTGTATAGTCTCTACTGTAGGATGCTTGGGAGGGCTTATAGGACCGCCGTCCCAGGGGTCCCAGCTGCTATATGGCAGTGCAGGGGACATTCAGGTTTCAGTTTCTAGAGGTCACTGGGGGTCACAGGCCCCCAAAACAATCAGACATTTAGGTTAATTCTAATACTGGTGGCTTCTCTTTCCTTAGGTATCCATCAAAGATTGAGAAAATGGATTTTGAAGAGGGGAAGATGTTGGTCCACTTTGAGCGCTGGAGCAGCCGATACGACGAGTGGATCCCCTGGGACAGCAGCCGCATCCGTCCCCTGGAGAGACCGGCGCTACGGAAAGAGGGACTGAGGGACGACGAGGAGAACATTGTACGTCTCCTGACTCTTGTAGTGTGCACTTGGTTTGGGCTGTGGGTACCTGGGAGTTCTTAAAGGAGATGTCTTGAGAGATAACTGTAATCACTTACTATAGAATACTGTAGAAATACATTTCTATTCTGAAATATTCTAACAATGTATCTTCTTGTTCTAGGATTTTAAAGAAGGAGAAGAGGTCCTGGCCCGCTGGACTGATTGCCGGTATTATCCTGCCAAGATCGAAGCAATAAACAAGGAAGGTTTGTATCCTCATCATGTCAGATATGTAAAGGGGTTTAAAAGAAATCTACCACTAGGATGAAGGATTGTAAACCCAGCACACTGACATACTGGTTTGCGCCACCTCTGGCAAGAACTGCTCTTCTTTTAGCTTCTTATATCCTAGTTTTTACAAAAAAAGGCTTTAAAAATTATGCAAATAGGCCTGAGGGGCTCCAGGTTCTATGGACATCTATTGAGTGTGGAGCCCCTCGGGATCATTTGCGTAATTTTTAAAGCCTTGTTTTTGTAAAAACAAAGGCATGTGAAGCTAAAAGAAGAGCAGATCCTGCCAGAGGGGACACACAGCAGTATGTCAGTGTGTTTGGTTTACAATCCTTCGTCCTGGTGGTAGATTTCCTTTAAGGAGATTTTCCAGAGTTATGAGATTGATTGATTATTTACTGAGAGCGATAAAACTTGCACAACCAATCACTCCCTTTAAAGGGAATCTGTCACCAGGTTTTACCACATTAAATTACTATTAGTGTCCTCAGATCGGGGTAGGAAATGTCCTTTCTAGAATTAATCTTTTATGTGAAATCTCACCTTTTTACCTATAAATAATCTATAAATAAAGGGGTAATCCAGGAATAAGCATAATTCATATTCAATTGTTTTATTTAAGGGGAATACCCCTTTAAGTACAAATTTGATAAACCTTGTATGTAACCCGGGGACTGCCTGCATCCAGTTTTTTTGCAAAGGGTGTTTCTAGGTGCTATTAAACCAAAGTTAGTGGCAGCTAAAGTGACCCTTCCCCTGCAGCCTCTAAACTTCACTCGTCTCAGGTAAAATGTCACTCTTCTCCGCTTGTTGTCACCTGACTTTAGGAGGAGATTTTTTTTTATTGGTAAAAGGGAGAGATTTCACATAAAAGAGAAAATTCTAGAAAGGATGTTTCATCTCCTACCTGAGGGGACCGGGAGTTTAATGGGGGTAAAATCTGCTGATAGGTTCCTTTAATGGAAATCTACCATGTAAATCCACCATGATAAAGCAGGAACACCTTTTCAGGCACTGTGACTGTGGGAATCTTGTTATATTTGTTATCCATGGCCTCCTTCCTTCTAAAAGCAACGTTTAAAATTATGCTAATGAGGCACTGCGCGAGATTATATTAGGCGGTGGGAAGGGGGAGTTCTGAGGGGAGACAGTGTAACAGCCTGTGAAGCTCAAGCCCCAGAGCCCTTTTGGCTCATTAACATAATATTAAAAGTTGATTTATTGAAAAGTTATTGAAAGTTGAGTCACGGTGCCTGAATCTATGAATAAGTGTCCCTGGTTTATTATGGTAGATTTTGATGGTAGATTTTGAAGATATATGAATTTTATACTTTTTAAATAGTTTTAAATGTTTCTAATTTCCCTGCCCCCCCATTTGATCTGATCTGTTCTGTTCATACAGGAACCTACACCGTACAGTTTTATGATGGGGTTATTCGATGCCTGAAGAAGATGCACATTAAGTCTATGCCAGAAGATGCCAAAGGACAGGTAACCTCCTAAATTTGTGATGTTTACGGAAAAGCAGAGACCTCCTGTGCCCAGGCTCACCAGTCTCATCTCTTGTGTAGGACTGGATCGCATTAGTCAAAGCAGCTGCAGCCGCCGTGAAGAACAAGGCTGCGCACAAACCAAGGACGAGTGTGAACAGCAATAAAGACATCAAAGAAGAGCGAAAGATGCACAAAGGATCCGCAAAGAAGGAAGAGGTCGTCATCCATAAACCTCTGGACCTGGTCCACAGAGAGGAGGAGCCGACCTCCAGCCACAACCTGGGTATGAACTGGGGTTGTTATAAGTCGTAATACTCCTTTAAAGGGGTTGCTGCTGATCGCTTGGATTCCCACAATCGCCAAAATGGGGGTTTTGATCCCCGGAGAGGCAGTTTGACCATTCATTGTCTATGGCAGTGTTGTAGGATGGAGCACATGGTCCCTGACTATCCTCAGCAGTCCCATACACAATGAATGGAGCAACAAGGCACCAACAAGGCACAAGCTCAACCTGTGAACAGGAATCCCATTCATGACATGGAATCTGTGGCCAACCCCTTTAACACTTGAGAGCCCCAATACTATTTGGTGTTACTTTAGGCCCTAGCTACCCCTCCATTGTCCATCCATGGGCACCCAGCCTGTAAAAAAAAAGTCAGTTTCTTCAATTTTCTTGTGATTGCTTTATAGTAATTTTTTTTTTTTTAATCAGAATTTATTAAATGGTTATTTTTCCAATTTTAATAGGGTGTCTAATTCCAGAAAGCGCTTTAGAAGAATTTCCGAAACTGCCCCTTCCACATCGAGAGGATGACGTGTTACTGAAGAGGAAGATCAGCCAAGCCAGCACCTTCCAAGCGAAGCGCGCCCGGCTGAACAAGATTACAGGTACTGCCCCTGTGCGTGACATGTGAGAGGTGACTGGGGGACTCTCCAGCATACAGCAAGTGGTTTCACTACAGCGCCACCACAGGAGGATTAGAGAATTACATATGTGGTGTCTCTGTTATGCGTGGGTGTGCCATGAGGAAGGATCTAATATTAGACCCATGATGCAGTCATGACACATTGCACTCATATTTGTCAACATAAAGGTCAATGCAAGTCATGTCCATGTGACTTACAAATTGATTTTGTTACAAAATGATCCTACATTGACAAACAATTTTTTTCTTCTTTTTTTGGTTTGCACAATGTATCATGATGTTGTTCAAGCGATCACCATGTAGCCCAGGCCCAGTTTGCAGAAACACAACCCCAGGAATACCCAGACAGCCTTTGTTGTGGAGTCTGTCTAAAACAATCATAGATGGGCACAGCTTTGCCTATAACAACCCAATGGTCCTAAAAGGATTGCATGTGTGTGTTGTACAGCACAATCGTTCTCACAGTACAACCTTAAAGGGGTTGTCTGGGTTTCATCTCTTTTTTTAAAGAGAACCCGTCATGCAAAATAACCCCCTAAACTAAATATATTTTCATAAACTGCCATTAGAGAGCATTGCCTCTATCCCTTCATTGTCCCTCTACAGGCCTGTAAACCTAAGCAATGAGGTCCTAAAGCTGTATGCAAATGACCTGTGAAATGTCCAATGAGTCATTAGCATATTCAAGCTGTCCAGCTTATTCATGAGTGGGAGGCACAGCCACACCCCCAGTGCTAGACTGACAGCCTCTACAATGATGTAATGGCTCCTCCATGTGCTTGCTGCTGGCCACGCCCCCTGCAGCCTGTGTGTGTAAAGGAGAGATACAACAGCTCCAGGATGCAGCCATGTTATAGCAGAACATGTCAGGTACTTGTGTAGCTGATGTCTGTGTATTAGGAGGATGCAGCATGTCAGCAGATGCAGCACACACACTAGCAATGCTTTACTATACATCACACACAGACATGAGCAGGGGGAGGAGAGGGGAGGGGTAACAGTGGTGACATCACTGCCTCTGACCATGTGACCAGCCTCATTTACATAATAAAGAAAAGATGATTTTATAATGATTAATGTATGAAATAACTAGATAAAGGCTGGGATGGGATCCTTGTGAGCTGCTCCAACAGGTAGAGGTGACAGGACTAGTGACACAGACCTGATGACAGGTGTCCTTTAAAGACATTGGATTTCAATATTAGGGCACATTTGTATGGGCGTTTTTTACATCTGCATACTATCCGTTTTTTTCTTTTGTGGATAGAATATCGACTTCTATAGGTCCATTCACTTGTCTTTTTTTTTTTTTTTTTGATTGTGTAGACAGTGAGAAAAGAAAAGTAGCGCAATATTTTTGTATGGACCATTCATATATTTATATAAATTAATCTTATCCCCTCTTTCCTCATTACTGAGACCCTCCATACCCCATATCCCTTCTAAGTAGATTAGAAACAGATCTTTTTTTTTTTTTTTGCATTTTTTGTGGGCACACCTGTCGAGCCCTTGTACAGTGTTTCACATGTCTTTGCATTGACAATCAATCACTGTCAGCACCATAAAGATGAATAGAACAGCCGGGCACATGCACGACTAGCTGCTCTATGCATCATGGGTACAACGGACTGGCTTTCTCATGATTCATTGACTAATACCTGGTGCAGGGCCTGAAGGGAGGAGCAGGACTCATTGTCATTGTATTCCTAAAACCTGGAGACCTTCTCCTCCCTTCAGGCTCTGCACAAGGTATAATTCAATGATTCGGCTGTAACTGGAGTGTTCCTTTAACCCCTTACCAACATGTGACCTAACTGTACGTCAAACGGCGGCTCCCCCTGTTTGAAGAGTGCTCACGGGCTCACACCAGTGGTCAGTGAAGTCATCGGGGAATGGCGATCTGTTACAGCCTCGGGTCATACAAAGATCCAGGGCTGTCTGGTTTTAACCCTTTCATTACAATGTGCGATTTGCACATTCTAATGAATGATGTGTAAAATCCTCATATACTGTATATGGTAGGATCAATCAGACAACCTAGGGTTAAAGTACCCTAGGTACTGAAAAATAGTAACATTTTTTTAAAAAGTTACAAAAAAATTTAATAAAAAAAACTAAGAATTCAAATCCCTCCCCTTTCCCTGGAACTGAGATAAATTTAAATAAAAGTAAAATTATTAAACCTGTTCGGTATCGCCGCGTCACAAAGTGTCCGATCTATTAAGATATAATAAAATTTTTTCCCGACGTTTAACCCCGTAACGGAAAATAGCGCCCAAAGTTGTAAATGTCACTTTTTGCCTTTTTTTAAAAAATATAAAAAATTCTATTAAAAAAGTGATGGAAAGGTCTTGCAGTCATTAAAATGGTAACATTGAAAGCATCATCAAGTCCCAAAAAATGACACCACCCACAGCTCCATACAACGAAGTTTGAAAAAGTTATTAGCGCCAGAAGATGGCAAAATGAAGAATAATTTTTGTAAATTTTTGAAAACATCATAAAACCTATACAAATTTAGTATCCTTATGATCGCACCGACCCAAAGAATAAAGTAGACTTGTCATTTGGGGCGCACAGTGAAAGCCGTAAAATCCAGGCCTACAAGAAAACGGCGCAAATGCATGTTCACTGCATTTTGAATTTTTTTCCTGCTTCCCAGTACACGGCATGGAATATTAAACATCATCACTATGAAGTTAGGAAATAAACAAGCCCAAACACAGCTCTTTTAATGGAAAAATAAAAAAGTTTGATTTTTGAAGGTGGGGAGAGAAAAATGGAAATCAAAAACAAAAAAAGGGCCAGGTCGTTAAGGGTGCGGTTACACGGGGGCGGCCATTGAAACATATGCGGATGTTAACCAGCACCAGGTGTCTTGCATTTAAACAATACAAGACACTGGTTGCTTGTTATTGGTCACCTGCATTTCCATAGAAACACATATGCAATGGGGCCCTGGCACACCCCCATGGGCCTTAAACCGGGTCAAATCGGTACATGTGCTGCACCCTAAGGGTTAAGGTGTAAGATGCTGCAAATGCATGTGTAACCCTGTCTAGGGGTCTTCCTGCACTTGTCCATCTCCTGTTTGGAGAACACATGCTTCAGCTCCTCTCAAGACCTACTTAGCTTCCTCTTGAGACCGGCTCCGAGAATAGCTGCACCCGATCCGCACTACTTATCCCCTCACATCATTCTTTTCTTTGCTGCTGATGTTTGTTTCAGATCTATAGTCACCAGTTAAAGAAAGTCAAATCTCTTTCAATCTTTTTATTATTGTTTCTAAACATAATAAATAATCAAGCAACTTCTGGTCTTCAGAAAGCTTTCAAAAGGAGCTCAGATGAAGAACATCACACAGCAGATCCCACTGTGTTATCCAAGAACCAAGTACAGAATCCCTACACCCTTACTACCTCCATAGGATGTAATATGGGAAGTAGCAGCCAGCAGCTGCAAATCAAAATGTCCTTGATTGATCATCGGTCAGTGTGACCACCTCTTTAAATGTAGAAGTTTGGGCAGGTGCTGATCTGGAGCATAACAGCCTCTCACAGTTATAAAATCAGGTTGGATGTAGGGATGTAGTGATTTTAATCTATACACTGTCTCTTTGACTATCTTGTAGAAAACTTTGTCTGGCAATTTTTCACCATTTTCAAGATTTCTGCTTTTTTTTTTTGACAAATGATAGCCTTCCTATTGCCATTCAGAGGCAGGAACGTGCTGCTCTCAGCGGAGAAGTGGAGACAATTATATCCAGGCGAGACAATGCTCTGTGAACTCAACACAGCAGCAGCTGCACAGATCTCTCTGCTGTTTTGTTACAATGTATCGGTCTTTAGTCCAGGCTGTTTAGCTGACATTATCTAGACTGGACACAATTCTCTTCATTCAGAGGCAGTAACCTTGTACATACCGAGTCCTGCTCTCCGCTAAGAAGTGGAGATAATTGTGTTTAGTGTAGACAATGCTCTGTGAGCTAAACTGCCAGAACTAGAAGCAGATACATTCTAATAATGTATAATAGATTATTTTGCAAAGCTCATGTTTGTCAAGACTTAAAGGGGACCTGTCACTGCCTTTTTCACAAATACAGCTAATGACCGCTTCCCATGGAGCCCTAGTAACTAAATAACATCCTTTTTTTTTTTTAACTAAAAATTGATAAGTCAGCTTTGTTTTCTTACCTGGCATACAGCCAGAAATAGCAGTTGGAGGATACGTGTCCGGCTCCGTTGAGTCCTGCGGCGGCTCCTCATGCTTCCTCATCATTCGGCACTTCATGTCATGTGGCCAGGCTGATGTCATCTAAGGTACTTTAACCAGTAACATTTGCAAAATCTCCCCCATGCATGTATCTGATCACATGAAATCATAGCAGCCTCCATGGAGGAATTGCGATAACTAGAATGGTGGATGCTGTGATTTCATGTGATCAAATACATACATAGGGGAGATTTTGCAAATGTTACTGGGTAAAGGACCGTAGATGATATCACCCTGGTCACATGATCGTGCTAAATGGTGAGGAGGCATGAGGAGGAGCCGCCGACTCCTGCTCTATCTGGCTTTATGCCAAGTAAGATAACAAAGCTGATTTTATGGGGATGTGATTGACACCAATTTTAGATTTTAAAAAAAAAAGGTGGCTTTATGGGGACCTGTCACTAGATGTATTTGTGAAAAATGTGGTGACAGGTTCCTTTTTAATAAAAATATTTTTATATATATTTAATATATGTCCTATACTTGGTCAAAGTGTTATTGTTAATGCATTGGGCTAGCTCTTCAGTGCAGACTTTGTCATGTTTAAATTAGATGGATGTGACTATATATAACGTTCATGGGGTCACCACAGTTAACCTACCTGGACTAACCTACCTGGGCCACTTCTGCCACCATTCCCTTGTTTTATTGTCTAGCTGCTCCAAAACTTCTTTCTAAATATGCAAGTGCTCTCAGGGGCATCAGCAGACGTCCTCAGGTCTCGCGGGGGTTGGACCAGGTTTGCACGTTTTACCCGTCCCATTTTGTAGGATTGTTCTGACATCATATGTCAGCAGGGCATCCATGTATATGGTATGTTATGGCTTTGTCTCCCAGGATATCAACAGGTTTCCGTTTTCTTTGAAGGTTTATTGGCCTCCAAGGCTGTGGTGCTGGAGGACGCAGAGAAGAAGCAGCAAGCAACTGAACCGCCTGCAAAGCGGGAAGAGGTATGAAATGGGCCAGTGCCGACCCACATCAGGGCTGTACCTTACTCAACCTTAAACCAGTGCCTGTGTCCGGTGCAAAAGCTTTTCAACTGCACAAGTGGAAGGCCGTATGTGCGCCCGGTATTGCCCGTCTCCCTACCCTACATACAAGTTTACATTTTACAAATACTTTGCTCCACTTGTCTTTTAACCCAGTTGCATCTGTTAGATCCGATTTTAATTTAGGGGAACCTGCTAGAGGCTTTGGTCACAAATCTATTCACAGTTCTGGCAACAGGTTATCAGCAAAGGAGAATAACTAGGGACCCAATTGTTGCAAATTGGCGATTGCTGCTGAATCGGCACTCAAAAATCTCATTGGCTGTAATGCAATGCAATGCATTTTGGGAGATTATTTGAATTTCCTACTATGCATTACCACTAGAGGGCAGAGAGTAAACTAGCCACGTTTTGGGCAAAATTTTTAAAGCACAGTTTTAGATGTGACTTTTGGCTATTTAGAAGGTAAAGAAAAGTATGTATAGAAGTGGATGTAAACTCCAAAAATAGTAAATTAAAAAAAAAAATTATTGGTCTATAAGGACATGACTTCAGATCCCAAATACAGCGATATAATGGTTGGTTTATGCCGAATGTGAGGATGTTCCCTTGTGTTTTTTTTTTTTTTGCCCATGTGTTTATATGATTGTAAAGGAATGATAGAAACGTTATAACAATGTCCAGCTTTATAGGAAATAGGAAATCTGGTTGGTTTCCCTGGCAAATAGTTACTCTGTAAACTGCCATATTTCTTTTCTTTTTTACTTTTTTTTTTAAATTTGGCCTTTTTGAAGGCTTTGTCCACGTTTGGAAAAATGAAGAATCATTTCCATTGTTCATAATAAAAAGTTCCCCCCTTTTTTTTTTTTGACAATTTCATGTACAGACCTCTGTGTCTCCATGGTAACAGACTACAAGCAAATGCTGTGTAGTCAACAGTCTTGCAGTAGGATATTTCACTGACCTTGTCGGTCAGTTAGAGCCCTAGAAAGAAAATGGAGGGGCTTTAAAGGGAACCTGTGAACAGGGACCTCATTTTCACTAAAGACAGGTTACAGAATCCCATTACATTTACAGTGCACATCCGCCTTTCTGCCTTTTATAGGCATTTACAATATAATTGTGTGTTATAACTTACCTTGCACCCTGACAAAATCCTGGGGTAGTCACAGGGGTTGGGCTTCGGTTTGGATGCATTTCAAAAAACAACACGTGACTTGTCTGTGCTGCAGACTCCTCAGCTCTCAGCATCCACCTGTGTGCTCTTGTACAGCTCCTCCCTCCTGCTCCTTCACAGAGGTCACTGCCTGGTGAGATGAAATCAGTGGGAGGGAGGAGCTGTTCAAGAGCACAAAGGTGGGGGCTGAGAGCTGAGGAGTCTGCAGCACAGACAAGTTTTTTGAAATGCCTCCACACCAAAGTCCAGCCCCTGGGACTACCCCAGGATTTTTTCAGGGTGCAAGGTGAGTTATATCACACAATTATATTGTAACGCAAATGCTTAGAGAAAGCGGACATATTTGCAATGCAGGTGTGATGGGCTTCTGCAACCCGTCTTGGTCCCTGTTGACAGGTTCCCTTTAACTATCTCATGTCTTTTACTTTATCAACCAACGTTAGATTGTAAGCTCTAATGAGCAGGGCCAGTCATGTGCAAAGCATTTATAGTATGAATCTTACCACTTTCTATAACTTAAAGGGGACCTCAACATTGACATCAACATCATTGAGTCGGTTTTGCTCCACTGGCTCCGGCATAGATAACAAAAAAAATGTCTTCAAGCCTCAAATTCCCCTCACAATCGGTAACTTATCTTTCAGCACCCGATATGCCAATTCTGCTCTTTACTGTGAGGAGGGCAGTCTGGCACCACCCACCTGACAGTAGAAAACCTAATTAGCATATTGGGAGCTAAACATTGCAGCACTGATTGCTCAGGAACAGTGGGGGCTAGAGAAAAAGTCCAACTACTCCACACCTGGCAGAGTTGCCAGTGGAAGGGTCTCTTTACACTTTGTCAGTAACTACCCCACCGAAAGCAGGTTGTCACAATTTGCACTACCCAGTCCCCCCCCCCACTTTTGTTTGTCATAGGAAAGCCATGTAATATAGCTATTTGTATTTTTACTCTTCTCTGTGGACTGTCCTAGAGCCCTAAATACCTTAGGGTTGGTGCTAATTTTAAGTATAACTTCCCCTTTCTATAGTGCAAAATTTACCCAAAATTTACATACTGCCAGTAGATTTTGTTACCCAATGAATAAATAGGCCTAGGGGAGGACTAGATGCTCTGGTGTTATTTTTAGGCTGGACCTTGCATGTATAATAAGACCATTCTGTCTCGGAACAGAGAACTTGATCTCGGCTGCACATGCGCATCACTCTCCACTCATATCAATGGAGCTTTTATAGAAAGTTGACCCTCACAAGCTCCCATAGATGTGACTGGAGAATCCAGTGCGCACACATCCATCTTAATACTCCCCCAGCAATTGGACTGGAGCGGAAGACCAGGTTTTTTATGTGACAGATTTGGAGCTCACTTTCGGGACAAAAGTTTTAGGCTTTTGTGGCAAATCCTGTGGATATTCCAAAAATGTCCCCTTTAAGCCAGTGTAATGGTGGTCCACTGTCTCTGTTATGGCGCTTTTTACTTTGGCATCACTCATGCTGACAATATGACAGGTCAGATGTAGTGGCATGGGGGAGGTATGATACTGCCATCGTTCATACGGCTTCATTGTGTAGTCAGCACATCTCCGCTCTGCCCTGGGTTTGTAGGAGGATCACATACATCTTTACCAGGGCTATTTATCTGTAATCATCTTAAAGGGAACCTGTCAGCAGGTGTGACCATTGATTACTGCAGAAAGTGTTGAGTGTTGTCCTCATGTTGTTAGTAGCAGCAGCATTGGGAATAGTGCATTTATTGGATTCCAGGATTGCATCTGGATTCGGAGCACTCTAGTGCACTGGAGTGGGAGATATCTTCACTGTACTGATGCACAACTCCTCCCTCTGCTGTAGCAGTGTAATGTTGCAGTTTAGAAAAGGACAGATGTGGACACCGAGTCCTAATGTTAGACCACCCCTTACTGATCCTACCAACTTGCCTAGTCTACCCTAGATGGTAGGGGGCAACTTGTTGACATCCGAGTCAAACTCAGAAGAATAGTTGTACAAAGACGGGTCAAAACCAAAAGGACAATGCAGTACAGCATCAAGAAGACAAGGAAGGTTTAGAAGATCAAAATTACACGGAAAACGCTAGCAAGCTCCAAAGAAGGCTTGTAGCAAGCTCTGGGAAGTGGGCAGACAATCCTCTTAATGGATTTCAGAGTCTCGGTCTAGAGAGTAATTGGAGCGGTCCCCTGACATCCAGAAATACTAGACTAGCAGGGGAGAACTGTGAGTGGAGGAGGGATTTATCCATCACAGCTTAATTGTCTGCAGCAAGAACAAAGTCAACAGAAGACAGAAGGTTGTGGCGAAAATCATTTAAGACAGGAGAGGAATAAGGCAGTGTTCAGACTAGCACAAGACATGATACAAACGCAGTACAAAATCTCAGTTTGCAGCACACCTTCTGCTGTACTTTATGGGGAGAGGACGGTGCTGCAGCCTGAGCTGAGCTGATTTTTCAAGAATTCTTCAACAGTTACTCAGAGTAGAGGGGCTTAGAAGCAGTACAGCGAAGAGATCTCACACACCTGTGCAGCACAGTGCTCCAAATCTGATTACACATCTCTCCAGGGACAATATCTAAGGCCCCTCACACACGAGCGAGTGTGTCCAACTTCCATCACAGTCACAGCACTTCAGTAGTGGATTATAACATTTGGGTGGTAGCCCGGGACTGAGCCTTCTTGGAGCCCATGGCCACCCATCAATTTTTCTGAGAAGGATCTTTACTCATGAAATCTTCTTTCATCTGAGCCATTTCAGGACCTTTTAAATGTCCTCCAAAAGGTCCTGAAACCACAGATTGACAGCAGACGGAAGGGGGCAGACAGAAAGAAGCTAATTCTAGTACCAGATGTAGGAAGTGATTCCAGACTTATAGGGGCTATAATATTCATACAGCTCAGGTCACATGGCAGTGTTACTCCGCCCCTGAAGCACTTGCCAGCTGGAAAGACCAGCCTAAATGCTGAACAATCCGAACTAAACTCAGCAGGTCAGTTGAGTTCATGTTGTCAGTGTTCGGGCTGGACTTTTCAATCAGCGCATACTGCGACTGTGAAGCGAGTTAAACACATGGGCCTTACACTTTCTGCAGCTTCGCGTGGGCAAAACTTCTGACCTGCACCTCCCTAATAAGAGGGCCATGAAATACCCTTAGACTCTTCTCCCATTATATACTCCGAGGGAAGGTGAAGGAAGGGAAGGACCTGTTTGCACAATTGATGTTGCACATTGAACAGGGTCTACCGGGGGTAAAGCCTCCCACCAGCATTGTGTAGGGCACGTAATAAACTTTCCACACATACCAGTAATTTCAGAGAATAATTTATTATTCTTCTATATGTAAATGACCTTCCAAGTGCAACAGGGGCGGGGTTCTGTCTGGATTTCTTCCTTTCCATAGGAATGTTACGGTAAATCATCTGATAGGGCAGCATCGGGGTAAAAAACGGGTAGATCGGTAGCCATGTTCTCTTGCCCCTGTTGCGCTGATAAGCTCATTTGCATAAAGAAAAATGTAAGTTTTTCTAAAATGAGTGAAAGGAAGAAAGGATATGTCTGCAAAGATAACATTCCCTACACCTTTATAATTATAGATGTGGGGTCATATGCAGCGGGTAGACCCCCAATATTTTGATTTTTAATCGCAAATAACATATTTTTACTCTTAAAAACTTAAGCCATAAAATAAACTATTGTTTGATGCTGTAATTTTTTTGAAATTTAGGTTAATTTATATTAAAGTGGAATTTCTTCTTATATAACCGTCTTGGCTTCATAACGAGGCTTTTACTATCGGTATGGGGTCGGCAGGAACATTTAAAAAAAATTAATTTCTTATTGTAAAAAAACAAAAAAGTTTTCAAAATAAATTATTACTTTCCATTATTACATGAATGTTCTTGTTGGTCTCTGTTGTTGACCAATAATTGTTACATTAAGGTTTTTTTTTTTTCAGTTTTTTTTTTCACCATTTCTTTATTTCAGTCTGTTTTTTTTTTTATATTTGGAATTTTAATTTAATTAAAATTTTTATTTTATAAAACCCCCTTCTGCTCCTGAAGCTTTGCCCTTTCTTTTTCCTGTTTGGAAATAATGTGATATTTCTCTTTCATGTTGCTTTTTCTCCTTTTGCACAAAATGTGAATGTGTCCCTCCTTGTACGTTTCGCTCTTCTCGTTGGGGAGTGTTTTTTATATTTGCTGACAATATCAGGTACATGATGATGATCACTGAGCCATATGTTGTGTAGGGATAATAGGATATTTTGTGTAGGCATCAATTTTTTTTATATATATAAGTGAACCCTTGGACACGGCACAATTCCTTTGTTTCTTGTCTAATACATATACTTTTATTAATATTTACGCTTTTCCATGAGCTGCCTGGGTCTACCTAGTGTTGGGAAATGCTCCAAGATGCCTGTCCAGAAAACTACCGGCCAGAGTTAGGACCTACCTCAGCCGGTGATGAGCTGGGTCGGCATCTCGGTACATATCCGGGCAGCTTGTAGGTCGGAGATCGATAACATATCTGTCATGTTGTCAACCTCCCGTTTGGTGGTGGAAATTCCTTTCAAAGGGGTAGTTTAGGGGATGAAAAACACGACCTTTTTGCTTTTAAAAACAGCGCCACACCTGGTTTGTGCCAGTATTGCAGCTAAGCTGTGTAGAGGTGAGCGGAGCTTAGTTGACCATGGACAGGAGCGGAACTGTTTTTGGAAGAAGACGACATGTTTTGAACCCCTTAAACCCTTTTACAGATATTAAAAGGGATTTGTAATTGTACAATGTCAGAGGCATCTCCTCTCATTCTCCTTCTTAAAGGCGCACCCCCCTGTCCACAGGTTGTTTGATATGGCACCTCCGCCTTACTCACTTTTACAACTTCTTTAATGTGTGAATGTCTACACTTTTAAAATTTTATAGGTTATTAAATGACAATTTATAAGGGAATGAACTTCTATATAGGGGCACCTGCAGCTCCCTTTTAGATGGAGTACAGCCATACGTGTATATTACATCCCCCACCATTTATGTGGATGGCCATTACTTAGAGAGACCCTTCGGCTCGGTCACTGTATGTGTAGCAGTTTCGGATAGCGATCTTCTTTCTCACTGTTGGTTTAGTCACCTGTATGTTGTAATATTCTGCTCTTGCTGTAATATATGTCGCCAATCCCCCATTTTGCACTTTGACCTCCTCCCCAACCAACACCCCCCCCCCCCATTACTCCCTTTGCAGAACTATTTTGATATTTTGGTTAGAGGTTCTCCAAAAGATTGTACATCTATCCAACTAGTTAATTTTTTTTTTGTTCCAAATGTGGAAGTTTTTGTGTACCCCCACCCTCTCCTTAAAAAAAACAAAATGTATTGTTAAAGAGGACCTGTCACCCTTAAAAACAAATGTCCCATCAGTGTTACATTGCTAGAGTTATCGGAAACCTCCGATAACGCTAGCAGAAACTGTCATGCTGTACGCTAGAAACGCCGGACCGCTCTCATAGCGGTCTGGCATATTCATGAGGGGGCGGGATTAGGGGTGGTGACTGCCGCATGATGCTCGGCAGTGGGCAGGGTGGTCCGGGGAAGAGGCAACTCCTCGGATCGACCCCTCATGAATACGCCGGACCGCTTTGAGAGCAGTGCTGCTTTTGTACTGTACAGCACAGCAGTGTTAGTTAGCGTTATCGGAGGTTTCCTATAAAGCTAGCAGTGTAACACTGCTGGGACGGTTGTAGCGCTAGGAGCTGCTCACTTTAGTAAGCGGCTCCTAGTGTCGTTTTTAAGGGTGACAGGTCCTCTTCAAATTCTTCTTTGTTTGGGGAAAAAAAAAACCTTTACACAGTATAAATGTAGCTCATTTTGTAAGACCCATCGTAACTGATATGTTAGAAGGCTTAGAATCAATGGGCAAGGTCCAATATTTGAAACACCCCATAAACCTACAATAGCTGAAGGTCCTCCAATAGCTGAAGGTCCTCCAATAGCTGAAGGTCCTCCAATAGCTGAAGGTCCTGCACTGTGGATTCCTGTGTGTTGTTTCTACCTGATTTCTATCTGATTGTACTATACAAGGACATGCTGTTTATTTTTCCTGTGACCTCATTTTCTATAGAACTGATGATGTATGATGCTACATTTTGATGATCATGAAGCTGTTGTAGTTGATGTGCAATAAACTGTGTTTGTTTACATGTTGTGGCTATAATTAATATCTTGCTGATTTTTAGAGAAAAAAATTCCAACTGCAAACACAATGAACTTTTTGAGCATAAGGGCGCAGAGTCAGCAATTATTTGGCCATTATCCTTTATCCTTGACAAAGTCGGATGATTTAAAGTCCTTTTTCTTTTTTTTTTTTTTTTTTTTCTTGCTTTCCTTTATCGATAAGTCTGTTTTTGAATATCAACAATTAAAAGAAGAAATAAGTGCACAAATCAAGTCAGATTTCTTGGTGGCATTAAATTAAAGGAACAGAGACCACGACTGCCGGTTCAGCAGAATTCTCCCTTTCAGATGCAATGAACAGAAATTAACTGCATTTACATTTATATTGAATTGTCTAACAAGAACTAAGCTAGAAATTGTATAAATAAGATGGGGGGCAGTTCAGAGCCGGACCCCCTTTAAGAACTAAACACAAAAAACAGCTATGTCTTAATCATCTTTTTTTTCTAGTCTTCCTCTTCTTTCTTCCTTTATCTTTCTCTTCTCCATCCTTCAGCAGTCTTTTAATTCTTACATCATCCTTCTTCTCATTCTTCCTTTGTCTCTCCTCTTATTTTTGTGCCTTTCCACTTCTACTTCCATCCCTGCAACTTCTCGCTCTGTCCTTCTGCAACTTCTCGCTCTGTCCTTCTGCAACTTCTCGCTCTGTCCTTCTGCAACTTCTCGCTCTGTCCTTCTGCAACTTCTCGCTCTGTCCTTCTGCAACTTCTCGCTCTGTCCTTCTGCAACTTCTCGCTCTGTCCTCCTGCAACTTCTCGCTCTGTCCTCCTGCAACTTCTCGCTCTGTCCTTCTGCAACTTCTCGCTCTGTCCTTCTGCAACTTCTCGCTCTGTCCTTCTGCAACTTCTCGCTCTGTCCTCCTGCAACTTCTCGCTCTGTCCTCCTGCAACTTCTCGCTCTGTCCTTCTGCAACTTCTCGCTCTGTCCTTCTGCAACTTCTCGCTCTGTCCTTCTGCAACTTCTCGCTCTGTCCTTCTGCAACTTCTCGCTCTGTCCTTCTGCAACTTCTCGCTCTGTCCTCCTGCAACTTCTCGCTCTGTCCTTCTGCAACCTTCTCGCTCTGTCCTTCTGCAACCTTCTCGCTCTGTCCTTCTGCAACCTTCTCGCTCTGTCCTTCTGCAACCTTCTCGCTCTGTCCTTCTGCAACCTTCTCGCTCTGTCCTTCTGCAACCTTCTCGCTCTGTCCTTCTGCAACTTCTCGCTCTGTCCTCCTGCAACTTCTCGCTCTGTCCTCCTGCAACTTCTCGCTCTGTCCTCCTGCAACTTCTCGCTCTGTCCTCCTGCAACTTCTCGCTCTGTCCTTCTGCAACTTCTCGCTCTGTCCTCCTGCAACTTCTCGCTCTGTCCTCCTGCAACTTCTCGCTCTGTCCTTCTGCAACTTCTCGCTCTGTCCTTCTGCAACTTCTCGCTCTGTCCTTCTGCAACTTCTCGCTCTGTCCTTCTGCAACCTCTTCCTTCCGCTCTGTCCTTCTGCAACCTCTTCCTTCCGCTCTGTCCTTCTGCAACCTCTTCCTTCCGCTCTGTCCTTCTGCAACCTCTTCCTTCCGCTTTTCCCTCCAGTTTTTTTTTCCCTTGCTCTTTCTTCTCTTCTTGTTTTGTCCTTACCTTCGTTCCTTATTCACGTCATCAATCCGCTTCCAGTACTGCTTCAAGTGTGCCCATTAGTCTCCGTATCTGGACGTTCTCGCCAAGGACCAAGAAGCAAGAACCAATGGATCCTTTATTCACTGGAAAGCCTGTTTTCGTTATCTACCCAGTATTTCCTCAGCTGTCAACATTTCTTTTTTTAATACAGCTGGAAACCCCTCATAAAGTTGGTGCACAGAATCGGAAAATGGAGTAATAGCCTTGTCTATAGGCTGTGCCTGATGTTGCAGCTCTGTAATTTTCGAGGAACTGCAATACCACACACAACCTGTGGAAAATGATGGAGGAAAGAAACTGTTTTCACATTTTTCTCCTAGGGAAACGTTTACATTAAGGATAAAAAAGCTAAAGCTTAAAAATGATAAAAGAAATTCTTTGTTTGCTTTTTTCCCCCTACAGTTAATTCCTCAATTCCACAAATGCGGGTATTTTTAATCTTATTTTAAGTGTGTATATATATATATATATATCCAATGTCCATTCAACTGTCACTAATAATTTATACAAATACATTTTCTAAATGAGTCATTTTACCGCATAACATCTGATTCCTCAAGTATTCTGGGACCTGCACACGAGGTAAATGCCCGGCCAGTGGATGATGTATTGTGATGCATTTTTTTGTGTGTTTTTCACGGTTGCTCAATGTATTTTAAAATCTCTTTCAGCCTAAACATAATAAATTTGTATATATATTTTTTTTTAATTGCTTTAATGAAAAATGTTTAAAGTTTTTCCTGACTATAGTGTCCGTGGCTAGAGATGAGTGCACCCTTTAAGTTCGAGTGCATCCTGCACGACCCAGGCATATACAGCCAATCCAACAAACTGACTCCCCTAGCTACTAGCCATAGCTGTGATTGGTCAGAGGGACACCCCTGGCTGGCCATGGCTAGGGATGTCCATATGCCAGATTGTATCCAGCAATCTGTCCAGGTCGTGTGGGATACACCCGAACCCCAGACCCGAACTAAAAGTTTTGGATTCGCTCATCTCTATTCATGGCTTATCCTTAGATGCCATCGACCACATACAACTTAGGGGAAGCTTAGACCCACTTCTTTGTTGACCAGATACAGCTTAGCACCTTTTGGCAGTAGATGTAGTTCATGCCGCAGCACATTGTAATTAATGCCCGAGCATTACATAATAAACTAATAAAACCTATTTACAAAAATTATGTATTGCCGGACCCATAGACTCTAAAATAGATAGATAGAAATTAGGAACTTATATTTGTCTTTTTAATTTTTTTGACATAATGCTTATGGGTCCTTCAAAAAAAAAAAAAAAAAAAAAAAAAAAGTTCAAAAAGACATATGCTAAACGGAAAGTGAATCTGGGTGGAGGTCCCTGTTGAGAGAATAAGAAACATTTAGCTATGTCTGGTCTACATAAAGAGGTTCTATATAGAATGTTGTGGACGATTGATATTTGAACTCCTATTGGACCTCCTCTAAGGACAGGCCATTTATATTACGTTTCTGGAAAAGCCCTTGAAACCACAAAATAACGTCAGCTGAAATGTTAGGAATATTAGAAGTTAAAATGTAAAAAAAAAATTTATGTAATATGATTTTGTTTTCATCATTGTTTTTAATTTATAGATTAAAAAAAAAAAATGTTTTCAAATTTTAAAATGTTTAACTTTTAAAATGAATCATCCGATTATTTCAGGAAATTTAGGTTTTTTTTCATTATTGTGTTAATTTATATGATTGTATTTGAATTTTATTTAGTCTTTCAGTTCATAAAGGTTTTTATTTATAGATTTTTATGCAATTTTTTTTTTTTTTTGCTTCAAAGGATTTCACGTGTCTCTAAATTGTGAATCTTACGCAATAAATGTGTTTTTTTTTTATTTGTCTGTCTTTTTATTTAGGCAATTCCTCCCAAACCTCAGAGTCCAATTGAAGCAAATGTATTCCATTCTAATATGGCAGCCAAACCTTTGCCATTGACTTTGTCTTCTGGGAAGTCGCGCAGCAAGAAAGACAAACGGGAGTCTGCCGACGCCTCGGGGTGTAAGAAGTCCTCGTCAATTAGTGATCCACAGATTAACAAAGGCGAGGAACTGTCCAGTCACTTTCCTCATTTTGCAAAAAATAAAAATTCAGACCGTGTTTTAATTGCTGGATTTTAGTGGTAGCAATGGAAGACGATTTATATGTATCGGGTGTAAAGCCATTACTACTCCTCCTGAGCCGAGTGTGCATGTGTCCATTTTAGTAAAAGGCTATTGAGTTGAAACTGCTCGTTTTAAAAAAAAAAAAAATGCAGTAAAACATATGGAACTGACAATTCCCCCCCCCCACCCCCCGCCCCTTTAAAGATCACTTTTCTGTGTGCAAAATTCTCTGTCCGCTCACTATACTTCTTATGTTGGTCCGAGAACATTTTTACATTTGTCTGTTACTTAACATTTTTATACCCAGTTGATTTTTATCTGGATTATTTCATATTAGAAATATTACAAAACTTGTAGAATTTTTTGCCCTTTTTTCCCCCCTTTAAAATTTGTTTTATTTATTTTTATTTTATTTGTGTGTAATTTTAGATTTTTTTTTCCACCTCCTAATCATGCTATTAAACAAGTAGGGAAAAATAGTAAAAAAATAATAATCCAAAGTAAAAAAAAATTTGGAAAAGAATTTGCTAGTAGGAAAACTGTCAGTTATTCTACTTTATAAAAAAAAAAAAAAAATTTAATGTCATTTTAAAATGTTAATATTATAATTTGTATATTTTATGTATAAAAATATTTTATCGAAACCACTTTTATTTCCCTTCTTGTTATCGGCACCAGCCAATTTTTTTAGGTGCTTAGTTGCCCGAAAAGAATCCCCCCCTCCTCCCATCTGATAATCTGATACTATAGAACGAACAAGGGGGAAAAAAGGTTTAATTATCAGTTGGAAATTTTTTTTTTTAATAATTTTTTTTAAATTTTTTTAATTTTGAAGTAAGCATGTTGTCTCGGTACGGGTCTTACATTTCTTTAACACCAAAGGTTATTTCCTTCCACTTCCTTATGATTGAAAGATCTTTCTTTATAGGTTCCCCACACAACGCAAATCTTTCTAGGTCCGGGCGGAACAACCAAAGGCGAAGATCTCGGCGACATACATCGGAAACCTCCGGTGACATCCTCCGCCTGCCTTTCAATGAAGGAAAAAGCTTTCTAGGTTACCCACAGACTCCACAAGACCTTTCAATAGCCAAGGGTAATTAATAACTTCAATGCGTGACCTTCACTGGGGCTACAGATCATTCATTGTTTCTCAAATTCAATTTTTGAATCTGAATTTTTGGTTTCATCTGCCAGCGAGTCATCAAATTTTTATTTCATCAGTTTCATTTTATTTTTTAATTTTTTTAATTTTTTTTTTTTTTTTTTAGACCTTTAGGTTAGGAATATAGAACTTTTTAAACTTGTACTATTGTCAATTATTTTTTGTTCCGCATTAACATACTAAAATTTAGCTCTCTTTATACTAGTTCTATTTCTATTATTGACCTTGGACCGTTGACTTCATTTGGAAATTTTTTAACATTTTATTTCCAGTTTTTTTTTTTTTTTTTTACTGAATTTTGGCCTGTTATTTCAACTTCAATTTACATATACTGCTTTGCTTTTAATTTTAAACCATTTACGTTTTTTTTTTTTTGGTCGATACAGAAATTTATTTTCGGCACTTTTAAAATTTTAAAGTAGTTCTATTTCTAGTGTGTGCCATTTTGCATTTATTAAAAAAAAAAAAAAAAAAAAAATATTAATATTATTTTACCTCCGGTCCACTTTTTGTTTTATTCTTTTTTAGATTTGACTTTTGGGTTTTAAGTTGAATAAATATTTTAAACTCTTTTTACCTTTTTATTTATTTTTTTTTGTTTTTTGTATGATGATGTGGTTAATAATTAGATGTCTTTTTATTAAGTGAATAATTTACTTTATAGATCCAGATTTTATAGATTTTTTTTGTTCACTTTCTGGGTGACCATTTTTTCTCTCTTTTCTCCAGCTGTGTGTTTTTTGGTTGTTATTACTATACATTTTGAATCCTTAGGACTGGTAAAATACATTGATCGGGTGTGGGTTCTCATTGTTGTTGAACCAGGATGACATTAATAAATGATAATCTAGTGATCTCACACGTTTTTGATGTTTGATTTTCCATGCAAAAGTAAAATGTACCATGACCCCTTTCGTTGTTGCTTCTGAAACGATTCCAGACATGATGAAGCGACTGACCCCCAGAACGTCCTATTGTAATACTCTATCACATTCTTTTGTTTATATAGTACCTGACGTTGCCTTTGTGCCTCAAGAGAAGCTCGAACCACTTGACCTAAGCCGTAACGTGGAAATTACATCTCCCACCATAACCCCCGAGTCCACTTACCACATTGACTGTCTCAGTAAAGAGAAGGAACACTTACAGTTGATAAGCTATTCACCAAAAGCAATAGCTGATTGCAGGATAGCCTCCACATCATCAGGTAATCCACTTTTTGGCTTTTACAAGCTCAAGGCTTGTTTAATACTATGTGTAAAACCCAAGCAATCTACAACTCTTCTCATCCCTGGTCCAGGAGGTACCGGAGGAGGTAGGTGCTCCGTAACCTTTGAAGCATATTTTCTGACAAACATGATGCCCTACTTTATATGTTATAGCATTGTGTTTGGAAGGGGAATCCGAAACCTCATCCACGTGTACTGTACGAGATACGCAACATATTGGTTCAGCGTTAGATCTGGACCCTGGGTACAGAGACAGGTACTTGCAGATACTAAGGATATGGTTGGTTTCTTCTTCTTCAATTTAAGTTTTTATGGGCACTTCAAAAAAAATGTGGGCTTTTATATAATGGATCAAACCAACTGGATTATTGGGGGAGTTGTAATTAGACTTTCCTCCTGTTTCACCGCCAAACCATATGAATTCTGGGAATGTTACCATGGGAAATCATCAAAAATAACACAGATCCTTGTCTGTTGAGGGATCACATTGCTGTTTTTTCTATTCTGTTGTTTTTTTTTTCCTACATAATAATAATAATTCCTTTATTGATATAGCGCACACAGATTACTCAGCGCTGCACAGAGTTTGCCAAATTGGTCCTTGTCCCCATGGGTCTCACAATCTAAACAACCTATTAGTATGTTTTTTTTGGAGTGTGGGAGGAAACCGGAGGACCTGGAGGAAACCCACGCAAACACTGAGAGAACATACAAACTCTTTGCATATGTTGACCTGGGTGGGATTTCTACCCAGGACTCCAGTGCTGCAAGGCAGAAGTGCTACTCACTCATCCGCCGTGCCACCCTACATCAACAATACCTTTTTTTTATTCACTTGGTTGTTTTAAAATTTGAGGGCTCTCGGTTTTTTTGATTGGTTGATCTTACTTCACGGTTTTTAAAAGACTCCATATCAACATTTTCTTGCCTTGGTCTCCATCAGGTTCTATCTTCTTCTCATACTTCCCATGTGTATAGTTTCCTTCCATATAACTCTATGGCCTTAAGAAAAGAATTAGTGACCACTGATCAGTAGACGCCACTTCTCCACATTTGTGAGGGACTTACAGATGACAATACATGGAATGTGACCGTATCCTTTTAAATCCCGTTGCCTATGAGTTCGGGTTGGATCAATTTGCTCCGTGCACTTGCAGGATTTCCTGGACCGAAACTGGAATCGCCGAACTTAACTTACTTACCATGTCCGTTCAGCTCAGTAAATTGAGTTCAGTTCAGTATTTTGAGGTTCGGTCCGGAAAAACCCACATGTGCACGGAGCGAGTTTCCTGGACCGAATTAGTTTGTGGGCAACTAGTCTTTGTCATTACATGTAGATCCAAACTGAATCACTGGCATGCTACAAGATGGCATAACCACTTTTGTGGTGTTACATAGAATAACGATGTTCCCATAAGATTTTTTACAATGCATATTTTATCAGCCGTTGACTTCTCCTTGTCAGGTTCTTAAGAACTTCTCATGAGGACTAATGAAGTATCTGCAAGTGCCTGTAGGATGGTTTTATAGGAATTAATGTACTCTGTAGAGGGTTTGCAGGACAGGAATAATCGAGGGGTTCTTCAAGATTGACAATTTAGGGTCTACTCTTAGGAAAGGTTAATTATCGGAGATCGTTAAGGTCCTACATCCGGTCACTCCTGTTACAAAGTCACACAACATGCACAAGTGTCTACTGCACTGTAGCTAGATATTTGGTGAAGAGTATGAGCATGAGGGAGGTGACGTGTGAATGTGAATATTGTGGTCTGTACAAAGTGGACTCTTGACTACATCAAGAAATTTTTGGAAAGATTATAAAATTGATCCATCAAGAGGAAACCGTTATGTTATGAAGATTTAAGGGAAATCCTACGACAAGATGATGGAGACAATTAAAGAAATTCTCATGGTTGGGTCTCCGGGAGACATATATTGTCATCTAGGAGAAGGAACGTTCTGCATGAAACTCTAATAATTTGATCACTTTGTGTGGACCTCCACCTGAAGGCACTTCTCGTAGAAATGGATACGAGGTGGAAAGACTTTGTGGAGTCTTATTTGGGATCAGTATTGGATTAGTGTAAGTTCACTTTTTCATAGTACAAGTCTAAGAGGTTTTCTGGATGGTAGTCATGGATTTGGGTTATGATGTCATTGTATTGGCCTCCTTGGAGACCGTAATGATGACGTACCCTACTAGGCCCCTGGCTGATCTGTACGTGTTGTCACATCCAGTTCTGTCCAATCCATCATCTTTCCACAATTTGAAACTGTTTTACCAATTTGTTGTTGACCTAAGACGAGCCCCCAAAGAAACCCCCAATGACCCATTCACCTTGCGTTTACGTAAACATGAAGTTAACGCAACATAGTTGCGGCGTTGAAACACGGCCTCAGGCTAAAGAAAAATGGCGGATGAAGGTGTAATCCATCTCCTAAGTGAATGATTGATCTCGAATCACGGGAATTAAAAAGTAAAAGGACCAGGCCAAAGCCTCGGGTGTCTTCGACAGATGGCAAATGATTGACTTGATTAGATGCAGAAGAATGGGAGATTCCGACAAGACGCTCTGCAAGGAAATCGCAACATTCATTACGGAACATTAACCCTTCATGTATTAGAAATCGTATCCATTCCTAAATGTATCAGATGGTGTATTGTGACTCTCCTTACACTACAAGGCAGAGTCTACAGAATCTATACCAGAACCCCCCCCCCATCTACATCTTGTTGCATCTGTGAGAGGTTCCACCACAATACACACAGATTGTGAGGATGAGGGTCTATTTCCACAGTCGCAAAGAGCTTTAACCCTCTAATGTATAGATCTGACTGATAACACAATTTAATAACTCCACTTCTCAGTCTTGTGACCTGATTATTGGACTTTCTGGATTATCAGATGCGCCATTAAAGGGACTATACTCCCGAGTTGAGATGCCGGGTCCCTATAGTAGTGTTTACAGCTCTCTAATTAACCCCTTCCTCCCTCCATAATTGGTTTGCTTTTCATCGGGGAGAATTGCTGTTCCTTTTTATGTCGGAATCTGCCGTCATTCAATCACTGTAACGAGCGACTGCTTCTTCTAAAGTGAAAAAACGCAGCAAAGGGTTAAACCCTTCCACAGCCATCGCGTTACGCCATCCATTATTCCATGGATAACGCGGGCCTGGAGGAAGAGAGAGAGAGAAAAAGCTCCATTGATTGTACATGAGGATGGTCGGGCCTAGTGCCGGAGCACATGCTGCAGATGGAAGGAGCACAGAGGATTGTGGGAGTTGTAGTCCCCCCTCTCACACTGCAGACATGGGAATAACCAGCCTTGCATTCTATATAGTGTATCATATCACATATTCTGAGATGGGGAATAGAGTCCTGGGTGTCGGTGGCGGATAATTTCGTTTTTTTTTTTTTTTATCAAGAATTTATTAGCTCCTTCTGTCGGGTCTCGTATTGCGATAGATTTAATAAGACTACTGCTAATGCAAATTTGGTTGTGGCCCTTGAAAAAAAAAATTTGGAATAGCAATCCAGTTGTGACAAGTGCTTCGTGTCTGTTCTGATTTTACAAAATCCTCCTCTTTAGGCTTAAAGGGATAGTCCACACTTTTAGAGCCATTATCAAACTATAGTGACTGCATATTTCAAGGGGTGTTCCTGCATTTCTTAGGTGTGTCAGCCAGATTGGTGGCTGTACAACCCCATAACCATCCCACAGGTCCGTACTAAAGTAAATGGGAGCCTGTAGTATCCCAGTTTGACCACTGCTGTGTGTATGGAGCTGTTAGCTTCCAGCTTCTTACATTGTATTTTGTGCGGCTGATTGGTGGTAAAGGCTAATTGCCTTATTTTTTTAACACTTGCCCTTTCTTGTTCCTTCTCTTCATCATCTACTTCTTCTTCCTCTTCTACTTTTCACATTCCATGTACATTGTTTGTAGTGAATCTCCTGCTCACTATCTCCATCCTCAAGGAGATTGTATCCATAGTTGTTCCATCCCACCAGATGTTTAAATTTGTATAGAGTTGTGTTCTCTTCATTCCTTACCAAGCACAGTGCCATTCATTGTATAGTGGCCGTGCTTGGTATTGCAGCCCTATAATAGGACTAGGCTGCTAATTGGCGTGGGTACTTGCAACACTGACCTTTGATACAGAGGCGTGATGGGTGGGGGTTGCTGTGTTTCAGAATCCTAATCGGTGCTCCATGTAACTACATTCTGGAAAAGCCCTTTAATGTTTGGTGTATACGTCTGTATATGACAGTGATGGCGAACCTATGGCACTGGTGCCAGAAGTGGCACTCAGAGCCATTTCTTTGGGCACTCACACCATCACCCCAGGACAGAGTTCCCCAAAGAGGACCAAATCCACCATATCTTCCTGCAGTCCCAGGCAACTTAAGAGATGCTATTCTCAGCGCTATTTTAAAGCGACAATTCATTGGCTGTTTGGAACTGCGGGGAAAGTGAAAAGGTGTTGACAGAACTGCAATACCTTTTAAGGTCCTCATTCTGGACCCACCATTCCTCCTCTACAGAGACACCCTGGAGAGAAGCTCAACAAGAGTATGAATTTGCCCTCCTTCTTTCAATTGTATTGGTGGCCTCATGGGGCCGATACAATTGAAAGATTAAAAGAACAGGTAACAATGAGTTACTTCTTAAAATGCCATGTTGGCACTTCACAGTAAATAAGTGAATTTTGGATGTTGTTTGGGCACTCGGTCTCTAAAAGGTTCGCCATCACTGGTATATGAGGTGTGAACTCAACCTTCAAAATCAAGTGTCTGCACTCCTGACACACATTATATCAGGATCCCCCATAATCTTAGGTCTTCCCTCTGCTGTTCCTTCTGGTAAAATGGTAATAAATTAATTAAATTAGTGGTCAATTTTTGAAAATAAAAATTTCATGCAAGTTTTTTCGATGTGCGGCCGCAGACGCGGGAAAAACAAATCGATTTACCATATGGGTGTTGAAGAAAATCTCCCATCAAAATCCATCCTGGTAAACCAGGGACATTATTTATAGATCCAGGCCCCGGGACTGTGGGAATCTGTGGCCTCCATTCTTCTAAAATTTATTTTTCTGATTATGCTAATGAGCCAGAAGGTTTCTGGGTGTGTTACCAGAGCCCCTATATGCTGCAGCTTCACACGCTGTGCACTTATAAGACAGAGGGGAGGGGGAGACCTGGTAATGGCATTTAACGCTACAGCATAGAGGGGCTCCAGTAACACCCCCAGCACTTCGCCCTCCCTCTGCCTGATGCTAATATTGCACAGCCAGCTGTGGGAAGTGCTCCTGCACAGTGTAACAGCCTGTGAATTTGCAGCACAGTGTGTCTCTGGTAACACCCACAGAGCCCTTTCGTCTCATTAGCATAATGATGAAAGTTGATTTTCGAAGGAAGGAGGCCATGGATAACACATATAAGAAGGTTCCCACAGTCCCGGTGTCTGGATCCATGAGTAATGTCCCTGGTTTATCAGGATGGATTTTGGTGATAGATTAGGGGCGTGTCTTCACAGAAACTGATCAAAGGCCGTTGTATTACAATGTAAAAAATTAGTGTATTTTCCACTATTTACAGATCTTGTCACTATTACATGGATTGAACCTTCTTCTCTTCCCCTTTAGCCCTCCTGGAGCCCCTCGCCCCCTCCTTACACACTGTCGCGGCTTTACCCAATAACTTAAAGCCACCAAAATCCACCAAGAAGAAGAAACCTCCTGTTCTCCTGAACACAGAAGTGACAGAGACGTCATCTACTCCCGTGGCAGAAAGCCGACCCCCGGACCCTCTGCGAGACAAGACAGCGAAGAAAGACAAGCAGCCGCCAACCGGTAACAAGCCTCATATCCATCAGAGGTTTTATCTGATTTTTCTGATTTTTTTTATCTTTTATTTGTTGGGCTACCAAAACATTTCTTTGTTTTTGTGTTTTTTTTTTTTTTTGCGAGCTGATGAATACTTTTTTTTAATAATATTTAGAATCCAAAAGATTCTATTATTATTATTATTATTATTATTATTATTATTATTATTATTATTATTATTATTTTAGTTTATTATAATTTTTTTTGTTTTTTTTTTAACTTTCCTTGAAAATGTCAAACTGATACAAAAAAAATAGAGTTTGGACGATTCCAATGTAACTGAGGCATGTTTAGGTTAAAAAAAAAAAAAATAGTTTTTAAAAGAAATAAAAACTTTGATTTTACACTTTTGTCAACAGGAACCATAAAGGCGGAAAAGAAAGTAAAGACTGAGGAGAAGTCGTCTTCCGCTGGTAAATACTCTGATCTTTCCTCTGATGTGGGGTTAAAGCTGAAGACATCTGCCCCCACTGGGGGCTGTTTCTCCCTATAACTGGGGCTCTTTTAGATGTCCCACTTGTTAAACTTGTAAAAATAATTAAGTAAAATGTAAACAGTTAAAGGGGTTGTCCAGGCCTATTTCCTTGAAAAATCAACTTTTAAAATTATGCTAATGAGCCAAGGGGGCTCTTTGCGGGTGTTACCAGAACTTCTGACTGCTGCAGCTTCATAGGCTGTTACATTGTTTAGACCTTGTCATTGAGGAGTAAAACAGGGGAGAACACCCGTTTTTTTTTAAGCCGATTTTGCAAGTTTTCCTAGCCTCAAAGTATGGAGAGGTTATTGTTACATAGTTACATAGTTTATATGGTTGATACAAGGTAATATTACAAGGTCTGTCATTTTCATCAGCAAATTGAGAAACAGAATCTAAGATGCTCCAGAATCCCACATTGTATGATTTATTTAAATAACGAATTTGTATTTTCTTACAAAAAATAAGTATTTGATACAATTGCATATATATCAAAATATTAGGTTCAGGAACCAGGTTCTGCAGTTCTAGAGTTTGGACGTCTCCTGAAGTTCTTGTAGTTTGCACAAGCTGCACAAGGGGTTCTGGTCCACTCCTCCATATAGATCTTCGACAGATCGTTCAGGGTTCAGGGCTGTCGTTGGACAACATTAAGTTTCACCTCCTCCAAAGTTTTGATTGGTTTCCGGTCTGGAGACTGATGAGGCCACTGCAGGACCTTGAAACGCTTCTTGCAGGCCCTTCTCCAAGGCTTTTACTGAGGGGAGGAGGTTGTTGGCCAAAATCTTGTAATACATGACCTGATCCATCCTCCATTCACTACGGTGCAGTTGTCCTGTCCCCTCTGCAGTGTCATGTTTCCACCCCCAGACTTCACGGTTTGGACAATGTTCTTGGGGTTGCACTCATCCTTGCTGCAGCATGTGTAGGGACTTGTGGAATCACATTACATATGTTGTATCAGATCATCACTGTATAACAATAATGTACCAGTTTAATGCCATCTCTTTCCCTAGTTGGTAAGAAGAAAGAAAAAGACAAGGAGAAGAAAGAGAAGAAGGAGAAGGATCACTCCAAGTCCAAACAGAAGAAGAAGAAAAAGAAGAAGAAGAAAAGTAGGCAAATACATGTGATCTGGTTACCGCTTATCCTCTGTACTTAAAGGAAATCCACCATGACAATCCACCATGATAAACCAGGGGCATTACTCATAAACACAGACACAGTGACTGTGGTAATCTTCTATCTGTTATCCATGGCCTCCTTCCTTCTAACGTTACATTACAAACTTTTATAATTATGAAAATTAGCTTGAAGAGCTTTGGGGTGTTTTGTCAGAGCCCATCCATGCTTTAGCATCACAGGCTGTTACACTGTGCAACTCCCCCCCCCCCCTCCCCCTTCATCACTGTGTGAAATTACATCAAGCAGATGGAGGAGGGAAGTGCTGAGGGAGCAGGGTGGAGGTGAGACGGTGCAACAGCATGGAGGAGCTCTGGTAACACCACCCAGAGCCCTTCTGGCTTATCAGTATTTTTATTTTTAGGCCGGATAACAAATATAAGAAGATGCCACAGTCCCGGTGCCTGGATCTATGAGTAATGTCCCTGGTTTATCAGGATGGATTGTCATGGTAGATTTCCTCTAAAGGTATTAAAATCCCTGATAGAGAGGTGTGCACTAAGCGACAAGTCGGGGTTAGCTTTGCCTGTGTTGTATCCTTTGCTCTGCAAATCGTCTTCGTCTCTTCCCTTTTACAGAACATTCAGACCAGGAAGAAAGTTCCTTGGACTTGTTGGACAGAAGCTCCTCTCCAGGGATCCGCTCATCCTCCAGCTCTGTCCCTCCCAACAACACAGTAAAGAACACCACCTTCCAGTTCCCATGTGCCATCCTGTCTGTGGATCTTACTGGAGAAAGTGAGTCTATGGGGGTGTTATCACTTTCACGACTAAGGCTGCATTCACACAAACGTATGAAAACGCCCTTATGTACGGGTAGCAAGCGGCCCCATTCATTTCAATGGGCAATATGGCCATTCATGTACATGGCCGTATGGCCCACAGCTCCGTACTGTAAGCGAGCTGTATAAAAATATAGAACAATATTTTCCATTGTATTTCCGTTCTGTTCGGCCCATAGACGTCAATGGGAACGTATAAAATACAGGCTAAGGCTACATGCACACTGCCGTGAGCCCGCCGCACCGTAGCACGGTTGGCACACGGCAGCGCGGGGAGAGGAGGAGGAGGTGAGCGCAGCTCACCCCCGCCCCTCTCCATAGCAATCTATGGCCACGGCGCCGTAATACGGGAAAAGATAGGACATGTCCTATCTTTTCCCGGGTGACGGAGCGGTATGGTACCGTACTGCTCCCGTAGGGCGCCGCGAGCCCATAGAAGTGTATGGGGGACATATATCGGTCGCATATACGTCGGCTGTATATACGTCCCCCATACTGTAGTGTGAATGTAGCCTAAATACGTGCTGCATATGGCTGTGCACCGTATACTGCCGTATGTATGTGCTGTATCCAGAACCAGAGGGAGGTGCATTCTGTGAGATAGTCAGTCAGCTTTCCGTCATCTGCCAGCCCACTGTATTGTAGACGGATACGGTACAGATAAGGTGCCATACGTGCACATATGGTTGAACATCGTCACGTACATACGGATTCATACAGAACGGAAATAACGGATTGGAGAAATCACATGTTTGTGTGAATGGGGCATTCACATGGCCGTCTGGGGGAAATTTGCGGCTGCATATACATCCCCATAGACAGCAATGACGGCCCGGTGGCGATACCGATCCGCATGTACACCGGGAAAAGATAGAGCATGCTCTATATTACCCCGTGTGTGCGGCCGTGTTCGCACCTTTCTCTATGGAGGGGTCACCTCCTCTCCAGGGCACAGACGTATGTCCGCCGGGCTGCAGCCTTGCAGGCATACGGCTGTATGAATGGGGCCTAAGGGTCATTGATACCTGTATGTCCAAGTTTTTGCATTGCTGTTCATCACTTTCCATACAAACATAATGAGCAATAGATAAATCTCAGTTTTCTTGCATATTATCTGTGCACAGTCCATGTACAGACATCGAGGCCCCATCATCTAGCTGAATGCGCTAAACTTTACGTTTGTCTCCTGCCCAGACCTTTCCGACATGGAATTTCTCGACTCCTCGACCGAGAGCCTGATCCTCAGTGGGGACGAGTACAACCAGGAATTTGACTCGACAAACTTTGAGGAGTCTCAGGATGAGGAGGAAGGCGTCAGCGAGATCGTCCGATGTGTGTGTCAGATGGACGAGGAGAACGGCTTCATGATCCAGGTGTGGGGTCTATAGCATAAGATCTCTGCTAGCTGTCAGTGAGCAGTCATGCTAGTGTTTTCTCTGAGGAGCTGAAAGCTGCTCCTGACCTGGTCCCATTCACAGAGCTGCACAGAGGGATGTGATACATTGTAATGAACCTTAACGAATGATCTTGTCAGCCTTCAAGAATATTTCTATTCTCTCCCAGCAAACAGAGATCACACGGTGTCTGGCCAGGGGCAAACTGGGATAAGATTATAGCACAAACCTCCATAAAATGGCAATTTTTGCACTGAGAAATTGGAGAACCAAATTGGTGTTGCAGTGTTTTGAACCTCAGCAATTAGACACCTAAAACCTATCCATAGGAAGACCCCTTTAAATGATATATATTCTGGAACCAGCCACTAAAGGAAGCTTCAATGTTCACTTTAAAGGGAACCTTTCAGTTAATCTAAACCACACTAACTAAACGGCTACTATACAGCAGTACAACTATCCCTATATTGTTCCTCCACATGCCTGTGTTCGAGTATCTTTTAGTAAAGTTGACTCGCCCTTTATGCAACTGATCCCATGTTATTCCAGTCATCGTCCTCATTGCAGTGTGTTGCACATGTACTATAAGGCAGTGCAGTGATACAATATAGAAGGTGGGGGGTTGTCATTCACTATAATGAGAAATGTTGGGTAAATTAGATGGATTTTCTTCCTAATGCATTGGATTTTTTGGATTTTGCACCCACTTCATCTAATAATTGTGTACTTCTTCTCCTTTGCAGTGTGAGGAGTGTCTGTGTTGGCAGCACAGTGTTTGCATGGGGCTGCTGGAGGACAGTATTCCGGAGCAGTATATATGCTATGTGTGCAGCGACCCACCAGGTGAGGAAAGGATCATCTTCACACACGGACTTTATAATGAGGTTGTCAGGCAGCATGTCCATAGCTATCCTCAGACTACCCGGGTCTGCACTAAAGAGGAAAAAGGCTCATCATAGATCTGGAGCAGATTAGGGCTGGGGCTGGATCTGGAGCAGATTAGGGCTCGATCCTGGATCTGGAGCAGATTAAGGCTCGTCCCATATGGAGTGAACTCCCAAATCTGTATTGCTGCAGCATGTGAATGATGTTTTGTAAATCTCCAGCATTTTCATGGTCCTGAACTTGTGTGAATATCCATCTCCTCCTTTTGTATCACTGACATTTAAAATGGAGCAAAACATAAATTTTCCTTCGGAAAACTTTAAAACGTTGCTTTAATAATATCTCTAATATCTCTAGTGCTGGTGGTCGCACATGCTCAGTAGCTAATTCTCATCACCCCGATTATCCTATACATGGATGACAGATGATTCCTGCTAATGTGCAGTTAGACTATGAGTATTTGCACAGTGATCCGGCTTCTACTCCCCAGCACCAGCTGGCCCTTCCCAGCAGGGGGCGTCCTAACTAGTATGTCATCGTAATATCTACCTTTTCTGTCTGATTTTACAGGACAGAGATGGAGCGCAAAGTACAAGTATGACAGAGAGTGGCTGAATAACGGGCGCATGTGCGGCCTCTCCTTCATAAACGAGAACTACTCCTACCTGAACGCCAAGAAGATTGTATCCACGCACCACCTCCTGGCCGACGTGTACGGCGTTACTGAGATACTACACGGCCTGCAGCTAAAATTTGGGATATTGAAGTAAGTGATGAATGCTTTCTGTATAAAGTTTGTTCTTCGTACTCCAGTCACATCCAAAGCTGTAGACACTTGTCGTCTCCTCCTCTTTACTTGTGGCTCCTCCTCCTGTATCACAGTCCATTGCATGCTGCAGGGTGCCGTTCCCCAGGCGACCAGTTTCCAGCAGCTCCTCTTTCCAGCCCACCACTTATCAATGACTTTTTGCAGGAACAAAGACCACCCTGACCTCCGACTGTGGTCACGACAAGGAAGAGGTGGACAGAACCACAGAGGTCCGACAAATAAGCTGGACAATACGGAAGAGACGTACATTGCCAGCGAGCACAGCTACCAGAAGCAACAGGGCACCGAGGGCGAAAACAAGATGCCCAACAATGAGAGCGGGAAGTCCGAGGACAGTTACAGCATGACGCTGGACAGTCACAGGACGAACTCCCTCCCCGAGGTGAAGAGGAGGCTATCGGATCATGTAAATATAGAGAGGAGGACGGAGCAGGTGAGAGACTGCAGCACGGCCAGAGAGCGCTCTCTATGTGCATCACATCTCCCCCATCACTGACCATCAGTCCTTCTCTTCCAGGCAGAAGTGTTCAATGATAGGAGAGCAGCCGAGGAGCAGCTGGACACTCACCTCCAGTGGCAGCTCAACCTCCTGACCCACATCGAGAGCGTCCAGAACGAGGTCACCAGCCGCATGGACCTCATAGAGAAGGAAGTAGATGGTACGGACAACGTTTTGTGGCGTATATATCGTACTCTCACCCTCTTATACTCTCTTTGGCCATATATCATGCTCCCTCTTACTTGCTGTGCCACAAGTCTCTCTCGCCCTCCTCTGTGCCCCCCTCTCTGGCACATCTGTGGCCCCCCTCTCTGGCACATCTGTGGCCCTCCCCTCTGTGGGCCCTCCCCTCTGTGGGCCCTCCCCTCTGTGAGCCCTCCTCTCTGTGAGCCCTCCTCTCTGTGAGCCCCCCTCTCTGTGAGCCCCCCTCTCTGTGAGCCCCCCTCTCTGTGAGCCCCCCTCTCTGTGAGCCCCCCTCTCTGTGAGCCCTCCTCTCTGTGGGCCCTCCTCTCTGTGGGCCCTCCTCTCTGTGGGCCCCCCTCTCTGTGGGCCCCCCTCTCTGTGGGCCCTCCTCTCTGTGGGCCCTCCTCTCTGTGGGCCCTCCTCTCTGTGGGCCCTCCTCTCTGTGGGCCCTCCTCTCTGTGGGCCCTCCTCTCTGTGGGCCCTCCTCTCTGTGGGCCCCCCTCTCTGTGGGCCCTCCTCTCTGTGGGCCCTCCTCTCTGTGGGCCCTCCTGTCTCCCCGCTCCCTTGCTTTTTAGCAATCTCTCTTCAGTTGACCCTACGTGTCTTCTCTTATCTGCCCCTCCACCTATTAGGAGGAGCAGTACAGAAGGGCCCAATGTTTACACCTCCACCAATCAGATTGCTATCCCCTGCCCTGTGTGTATTGGAGAACAATCACCCTTGTGCCATCCCTATTGTCTGACCATGTCCTTCCCTCCTAGTGCTGGAGAGCTGGCTGGATTTCACCGGAGAGCTGGAGCCCCCCGACCCCCTGACCCGGCTCCCACAGATAAAGAGACGCATCAAACAGCTTTTAATAGACATGGGGAAAGTCCAGCAGATGGCCGCGCTCTGCTCCGTATGACGAAAGAGAAGACGGAGGGACTTGGCTGCTGCCGCGGGTTGAACTATTTTCTTACTTAGGATACAAAGTTTGTACAGATTTTATTGACATTATAAATAAAGTATATATTATATTATTATTTAGTATTAATCCTTCACAAGGATTATCCCCCGGAGCCGCCTCACACGTCCCGGCTCACTGTGACTTATCATTCCTGGGATAAGGACACAAGAAGGAATAGGATGTGCTGCCTCCGCTGGAGGGGAGGTGGAATTACATCCAAATTCTGAATTTCCTCAATTTTCCATTTAAAATATTTTTTTTATATTTTTTCCTGAATTTTAGTTTTTCTTGGCTTAAAGCAGTATTGCAGATACTTCCCATAGTCCTATGCAGACTATGAGAATATGCCTCCTGTACATAGTCCTGCATGGAAGTGTAGCTCAAGCTTCACTGGATCGCTCTTTACCTAGAAAATACTCTTACCCCTCTGGATATATACTGAAACCTAAGGACAGCTTATGTTTTCCTTCACCATGCTTTACACTGCCGCTCAGTTCTTTCTGTTTGACTACAGGATATTAACAGAAGCTCAGCAGGAAATCACAAGCTAATAAGGATTATTTCTATCCCACTGGTTCTGCAGTGATATACAAGGTGATCAGGTAACACGGGGGTCTCCCATAAGATGACCCAAGATGATGAGCCAAAGAGAGATGTCCCTTATAGCTTCCCATCCCATAGAGCCTACCTTCTCCTTCGAGGGCGTGGGGAGGTCCCGCCTTCTCCCCCGAGGGCGTGGGGAGGTCCCGCCTTCTCCTCCGAGGGCGTGGGGAGGTCCCGCCTTCTCCCCCGAGGGCGTGGGGAGGTCCCGCCTTCTCCCCCGAGGGCGTGGGGAGGTCCCGCCTTCTCCCCCGAGGGCGTGGGGAGGTCCCGCCTTCTCCCCCGAGGGCGTGGGGAGGTCCCGCCTTCTCCCCCGAGGGCGTGGGGAGGTCCCGCCTTCTCCCCCGAGGGCGTGGGGAGGTCCCGCCTTCTCCCCCGAGGGCGTGGGGAGGTCCCGCCTTCTCCCCCGAGGGCGTGGGGAGGTCCCGCCTTCTCCCCCGAGGGCGTGGGGAGGTCCCGCCTTCTCCCCCGAGGGCGTGGGGAGGTCCCGCCTTCTCCCCCGAGGGCGTGGGGAGGTCCCGCCTTCTCCCCCGAGGGCGTGGGGAGGTCCCGCCTTCTCCCCCGAGGGCGTGGGGAGGTCCCGCCTTCTCCCCCGAGGGCGTGGGGAGGTCCCGCCTTCTCCCCCGAGGGCGTGGGGAGGTCCCGCCTTCTCCCCCGAGGGCGTGGGGAGGTCCCGCCTTCTCCCCCGAGGGCGTGGGGAGGTCCCGCCTTCTCCCCCGAGGGCGTGGGGAGGTCCCGCCTTCTCCCCCGAGGGCGTGGGGAGGTCCCGCCTTCTCCCCCGAGGGCGTGGGGAGGTCCCGCCTTCTCCCCCGAGGGCGTGGGGAGGTCCCGCCTTCTCCCCCGAGGGCGTGGGGAGGTCCCGCCTTCTCCCCCGAGGGCGTGGGGAGGTCCCGCCTTCTCCCCCGAGGGCGTGGGGAGGTCCCGCCTTCTCCCCCCGTGGTCGTGGGGAGGTCCCGCCTTCTCCCCCCGTGGTCGTGGGGAGGTCCCGCCTTCTCCCCCCGTGGTCGTGGGGAGATCCCGCCTTCTCCCCCCGAGGGCGTCGGGAGATCCCGCCTTCTCCCCCCGAGATCCCACCTGGGACAGCCCTCAGAGGGACCAGGTTTTACATTTTAAGGCTTTTTTAGAAAGATTTTGACCCTAATAAATGGTCCCCCCCTGCAATACTGCGTTATCCAGCATCTTCCCCACAGTGTGCCAAAACCCCCACTACTACAGGAACTGGAAGCCCCTCGTGGAGGTGAATCCAAGGATCCGACTTCTCTGAAGAGGTTTTATCTGAGACTTTCTTCTTATCTGCAGTGTTTACGATGGATGTATAGAACATTATAGCAATATTTTTGCCCTGAGTAATTCAAGAAGCCTGTAACTTTATATCTTCTCTTATGTACATGATAATAAATGGCCTCAGCGGGTATGAGGGCACCAGCCGACCAGGGGCTGCACCGCAAGTGTTGTCATAGGGAAATGTCCTGCTGCATTACAAATATTTTAAAGAATCCAAAGCGAAAGAAGCAAAACTTCAGCTGCGACATAGGACTGATATTTTTATGTGTCTTTATTAAAGGTTATTTATGTGCATCGCTCTTCACCGAGTCACTGTGTACATACATGACATTACTTATCCTGTATTATACCCCAGAGCTACACTCACTATTCTGCTGCTGGTGCAGTCACTGTGTACATACATGACATTACTTATCCTGTACTGATCCCGAGTTACATCCTGTATTATACTCCAGAGCTGCACTCACTATTCTGCTGCTGGTGCAGTCACTGTGTACATACATGACATTACTTATCCTGTACTGATCCCGAGTTACACCCTGTATTATACTCCAGAGCTGCACTCACTATTCTGCTGCTGGTGCAGTCACTGTGTACATACATGACATTACTTATCCTGTATTATACTCCAGAGCTGCACTCACTATTCTGCTGCTGGTGGAGTCACTGTGTACATACATGACATTACTTATCCTGTATTATACTCCAGAGCTGCACTCACTATTCTGCTGCTGGTGCAGTCGCTGTGTACATACATGACATTACTTATCCTGTACTGATCCTGAGTTACATCCTGTATTATACTCCAGAGCTGCACTCACTATTCTGCTGCTGGTGCAGTCACTGTGTACATACATGACATTACTTATCCTGTACTGATCCCGAGTGACATCCTGTATTATACTCCAGAGCTGCACTCACTATTCTGCTGCTGGTGCAGTCACTGTGTACATACATGACATTACTTATCCTGTACTGATCCTGAGTTACACCCTGTATTATACCCCAGAGCTGCACTCACTATTCTGCTGGTACAGTCACTGTGTACATACATGACATTACTTATCCTGTATTATACCCCAGAGCTGCACTCACTATTCTGCTGCTGGTGCAGTCACTGTGTACATACATGACATTACTTATCCTGTACTGATCCTGAGTTACATCCTGTATTATACTCCAGAGCTGCACTCACTATTCTGCTGCTGGTGCAGTCACTGTGTACAAACATGACATTACTTATCCTGTACTGATCCCGAGTTACATCCTGTATTATACTCCAGAGCTGCACTCACTATTCTGCTGCTGGTGCAGTCACTGTGTACATACATGACATTACTCCTGTACTGATCCCGAGTTACATCCTGTATTATACCCCAAAGCTGCACTCACTATTCTGCTGCTGGTGCAGTCACTGTGTACATACATGACATTACTTATTCTGTATTATACTCCAGAGCTGCACTCACTATTCTGCTGCTGGTGCAGTCGCTGTGTACATACATGACATTACTTATCCTGTATTATACCCCAGAGCTGCACTCACTATTCTGCTGGTACAGTCACTGTGTACATACATGACATTACTTATCCTGTATTATACCCCAGAGCTGCACTCACTATTCTGCTGCTGGTGCAGTCACTGTGTACATACATGACATTACTTATCCTGTACTGATCCTGAGTTACATCCTGTATTATACCCCAGAGCTGCACTCACTATTCTGCTGCTGGTGCAGTCGCTGTGTACATACATGACATTACTTATCCTGTACTGATCCTGAGTTACATCCTGTATTATACCCCAGAGCTGCACTCACTATTCTGCTGCTGGTGCAGTCACTGTGTACATACATGACATTACTTATCCTGTACTGATCCTGAGTTACATCCTGTATTATACCCCAGAGCTGCACTCACTATTCTGCTGCTGGTGCAGTCGCTGTGTACATACATGACATTACTTATCCTGTACTGATCCTGAGTTACATCCTGTATTATACCCCAGAGCTGCACTCACTATTCTGCTGCTGGTGCAGTCACTGTGTACATACATGACATTACTTATCCTGTACTGATCCTGAGTTACATCCTGTATTATACCCCAGAGCTGCACTCACTATTCTGCTGCTGGTGCAGTCACTGTGTACATACATGACATTACTTATCCTGTACTGATCCTGAGTTACATCCTGTATTATACTCCAGAGCTGCACTCACTATTCTGCTGCTGGTGCAGTCACTGTGTACATACATGACATTACTTATCCTGTACTGATCCTGAGTTACATCCTGTATTATACTCCAGAGCTGCTCTCACTATTCTGCTGCTGGTGCAGTCACAGTGTACATACATTACATTACTTATCCTGTACTGATCCTGAATTACATCCTGTATTATACCCCAGAGCTGCACTCACTATTCTGCTGCTGGTGCAGTCACTGTATATACATGACATTACTTATCCTGTACTGATCCTGAGTTACATCCTGTAGATCTTTTATTTTATATAAAAGTAAAAAACATAACAATACAAACCAAACATAATATACAATATATACAATATCTTACCTGCTGGTCCAGCCACATTCACTCCTAGAAAAACAATAACTTACAATACACCGAAATGAATAACACCAAATACTACAACCCCCACCCAACCGATTGTCACATCCTCAACCAAACCAATAAACAATAAGACAAGCCACACCCACAAATAAACATAAATGACTATAAATATACATAAACCCACCCCACACCCTCTAATAACAAACCACCCCTCACAAATCACATCCCACACCCATTTATTTTTTTTTTTTAAAATATATAATAACAAACACATAATACACATAACATTACACTAAACTAGATCCCTCGCCCGCACCCTCCCCTTCCCCCCAGACACTGGTCTAACGTCCAAAGTTTGCGTTAAGTAGTCCAGACCAGTGCCCAGGGTCAGTTCATAAGTCCCACCACCATCACCCCCCTCCCAACCTAACACTATGTCCCAAACCCCAATATATACAATATATACACTGATTACAACATAACATAAAGAAAACAGAATACAAATAAAATCTGAACAACATCAATCAAAACCACATAAAGCCCAGGTTCGGCGCCTGCAAGCCCCTACATCACTACAACCTCAGAACACAAAACAAAAATCTACTGTGCAGCATCAGCCCAACACCAGGAGCGGAGATGACAGACTAATGGACACTAAAGGAGAACCCCCTCCAAAGGAGAGAGGCCCTCCCCGTGCCCAGCCTCTCATACTCCAGAGAGCGCACCTTCACCAGGTCACCCAGAATGTTCCTAACCACCTCATCCACCGGGAGGATTTTACGCTGCGTCGATACTAAACACCGTGCGTTCCACGTGTGGTACCTGACCACTAGGCTAACTAGGAATAACGTGCAGCGGTCCCAGCCACCCAGGCCTCTGAATGCTCCATAGGCCCACTCCGCATAAGAGAGACCGGCCAACCCGAACCAATGGATGGAAGCGCCCACCCGGTTGTACACCTCTGTGTTAAAGGGGCACTGAAGCAGGAAGTGGTCCATGCTCTCCAGCAGGCCACCGCACTCCTCCTGGGGACAACCCCTTTCCTCAGAGCTCCTACACTTCAGATTGTCCCTCACACACAGCTTTCCATGGAAGCAGCGCCAAGTCACGTCCCAAAACTTCAAGGGGATCCTGATGGAATTCAATAAACTCAAACCCACCCTCAGATCCTGACTTGGGCAATCCCTGAGGGCCAGAGGCTTCTGGAAATGGGTCAACAGAACCCTTTTGTCAAGGACTTTCCTCAACATGGTCCTGATTTCCCACATTCCCAGACCCCACCGGCGAATCACCTTCAGAACCGGGGTAGCGTAAGCCGGAAGATGCCCATGCGGTGTACGGAGATCCTTCACTCGCCCTCCTGTCTCCCATTCCTGGAAGAAAGGCCGAAACTATCCCCTGCAGGAGTATACCCACGGAGGAGCCCTCTCTTTCCAGAGGTTTGCTACATTGATCTTAAGAAAGGTATTCACTAGGAATACCACAGGGTTGACCATACACAACCCTCCTTGTCTCCTCATGCGGTAAGTAACCTCCCTCTTGATAAGGTTCAGCCTATTCCCCCATAACAGCTGGAAGAACAGACTGTAGACCCGAGTCCAGAGGGGTTCTGGCAACATGCACACACTGCCCAGATAAATCAGCAACGGGAGCAGGTAAGTTTTAATCAGGTTAACCCTTTCTCTGAGGGTCAAAGACCAACCCTTCCACTGGTCCACCTTCTGAGCGGCGATCTTAAGCCTGCCGTCCCAGTTTTGCATGGGGTAATCCCCCTGGCCAAATTCGATGCCGAGAACTTTGGCAGAGTCCTGGGGCCCTGGAAGAGTGTCCGGGAGATCAAAGCCTGGACCTCCCTCTCCCAGCCAGAGACTCTCACACTTATCCCGGTTGATCTTGGACCCAGAAGCCTCTGAGTAGCGGTCAACCTCTGACATCACCCATTGCGCCTCCCCTCCCGAGGACACGAAAACGGTGACATCATCGGCATACGCTACCACTCTAAGAGTGGCTTCCGGTGCTACCCGATCCATCCCGACTCCCACCAACGGCCCACGATCAACCCTCCTAAGGAATGGGTCAATCGCGAACACGTATAAAAGTGGGCTCAGAGGACAACCCTGGCGAACACCAGACCCGACCTCAAAAGAGCGGCCAATCCAACCATTCACAAGCGGGAAACTCTCTGCCCCTGCATACAAAACTTTCAGCCAATTGACAAACTCCCCCGGCAGGCCATAACTCAGAAGGATAGACCAGAGGTACTCGTGGTTAACCCGATCAAACGCTTTTGCCTGATCCAAGGACAGCAAGTACCCCTTCCAGTTACCAGCCCTGCCCTGCTCCACTGCCTCCCGGACACAAAGCACAGCACTAAATGTACTGCGGCCTGGAACAGAGCAGTGCTGGGTCCCCGAAAGGAGCCGGGGTGCAAACTGCACCAGCCGATTAAACAGCACCTTTGCCAAAACCTTTCTGTCCGTATTGAGAAGCGCTATGGGACGCCAGTTCTCAATACGAGATCGGTCCTTACCCTTTGACAGGATGATCAGGGCAGACCTCCTCATTGACTTCGGCAGAGCGCCCGAGGAAAGACACTCATTGAATACCTCAGTCAAGAGGGGAACCAAGGCGTCCTTAAAGGTCTTATAAAACTCAGATGTTAAGCCATCCGGACCTGGTGATTTCTTGAGGGCGAGCCCTTCAATCGCCAGGCTGACTTCCTCTTCCCTGATCATCTCTGTCAAAATATCAAGAGAGGGGTCTACTCCTGGCTCAGGGACAGTTTCAGCCAGGAAAGCCGACATCACACCCCGATCTAGATCCTTCCTGCCCAAGAGGTGCGAGTAGAAGGATCTGACGACCTCCAGAATCCCTGATCTGGACCTTTTCAGGGATCCCGTACGGTCAACCAGTCCCGTGACAACTTTACCATTCACTGACATCTTGCAGTTTCTGTAAGGGTCGGGCGAGCCAAAGATGCGTGTCTATCGTACTGACACCTCTTCAGCAAATATTTCACTCTGGAGATGTCCTCACGACTACCTCCAGTCGAGACGAGATGCTCGAGTTTCCTCCTCAGGCCCTGATACAGGCGGTACCTGTCATGGCTCCTGAGGCTCGAGAGCTGGCGGAAGAATCTCGCCACCCTTTTCTTGAGCATCTCCCACCACTCTGACTTACTGCTACAAAGGCCCAGCAAAGGTACCTGGCTCTGAAGAAAGTCCTCAAAGGATTATCTGATCTGCGCTTCTTCCAGGAGAGACGAATTGAGCTTCCAGTAGCCTCTTCCCATCCGGGGGGTCTCTGTAACATTCAGAGAAAACAAAATTAAACAGTGATCGGAGAATTCCACCTCAACAACAGACACTGCTGAAGAAATGGCTTCCTCCTTTAAATAAAACCTGTCTATTCTAGACCTGCAGCTACCCCTATAATAGGTGAACCCCACGTGGCCTGGGGTGTGCCGGATGTGGACATCCACCATGCGAGCCTCACTGGCTATGCTATTAAGAGCGACGCTATCATAAGTCAGCTTGTCTCTGGAACCTCCCCTATCCTGGGACCTCGTGACAGCATTGAAGTCCCCTCCAAAGACCACCTGCCGACTAGTAAAAAGGTAGGGCTTGATCCTCATAAAGAGACACTTCCTGTCCCACTTGGACTGGGGACCATAGATGTTAATTAAGCGAAGTTCTTGTCCCTTCATGAGGACATCCAGGATCAGGCACCTCCCCATTTCTAACTCAATAACTCGTCGGCATTCTACCGGTGCGGTAAAAAGGACCGCCACTCCGCTATACGGCTCGGCCGCAAGAGACCAATAGGAAGGCCCGTGTCTCCATTCCCTCTTAGCTTTAAACACGGCCGCCAAATCTGGCAGCCTGGTCTCCTGCAAAAATAAAATGTCGGCTTCAACACGGCCGAGAAAATCAAAGGCCGCAAATCTAGCCGCATCAGACTTAATGCTGGCAACATTAATGGATGCCAGCGTCAACGGAGTGGGTGCCGCCATCATGAGTGATTGAGTTAGACGGCTTTCTTTTTACCCATCTTACCAACACCCTCGGGAAATGAACACCCCCTTTTTAGACATTTTGTGGTGTCCATCTCCCGCACCTCTGATGCTTCAGGGGCAGATCCAGGACCTGCCCCCTCATCCTCGTCTCCAGACTCTGGGCCAGTCTCCCCTCCTGAGGACCCTGACTCCCCAGGGGGAGACTCGGCACCTCCTGCAGGCCCCGCCACCTCTGGCCCTTCACCCTCAGCCCCTCCATCGGCAGGAGAGGCTCCATCCAGGGCCAGGAATCGATTTGAAAGTTCGACCAGCGGGGGGTCGGTTGCTCCTTCCTTGGGTACCTTAGTCAGGGTGGGAGAAGATCTTACACCTCCCTTCTTTTTACCCTTTTTCTTCTTTTTGGCGCCACGCTTACGCTTTTCCTCTAGCCACGCCCTATTATCCTCATCCATACTCTCATAATGGGAGGAGTCTGAGGACGTGGCACCTTCCTCTCTTTCGATCCTCCTGACCTCCTCTTCCAGTACATCATCCCCTGGGGCCTCAGCGACAGGTGTGGTCTCCAGGACAGCGCCAGAGGTCGTCCCAGCAGCCCGAGACTCCCCCCGCTCTCTCTCCTGTTGACGCTTCTCTAGACGCCTTAGCTGGGCAGGCGTCTTTTTCCTGTCTTTCTTCCCTGGCCCCTCCATTACTCCGCCTCTGCTAGTCCCCTCCCCAGCAGATTCAGCCTCATGGCTTTCATCCGCTGAGGCTGAGCCTGCATTAGCGAAGGAAACAGGACAACGACTGTACGGGTGACCGAGATCACCACACAGGTTACACCTAATCTGCCCTGTACAGGATACAGCGAGATGGCCGACACCCCCACACAACGCACACTTCTGCACGGTGCAGTTTGCGATGAAATGTGTGGGGTCACCGCACCTGTGACACAGCTTAGGCTGCCCCCGGTAGAAGATCAGGATCCGATCCCTCCCCAGGAAGGCTGATGAAGGGATGTGGGCGACTGAGTTACCTGAACGCCTCAACTTCACCATGAAGGTCCAGGCCCCTGACCAGATACCATACTCGTCACGATTTTTCTCGGGTACTCCCAGTACCTCTCCATAACGATTCATCCAGGTCATGATGTCAAAGCAAGATAGTGATTCGTTACGGGTAAGAACGGTCACTTTCTTGGGTTCGCTCTGGCGAGACACTGCTTGCACAGCAAAGTCCCGCCACTCGGGCTCGTTGTATCTCAGCTCATAGTTGGACCAGAAGAGCTCAAGCCCCTCCGGCCGAACAAAGCTGATATCAAACTCAGATGTACCATAGGGATGGATCAAGGCAAAGATGTCAGCCGCCTTGAAGTCCATCTTCAGCAGCAGCTCAACTACCCGTGCCCGAGGGGGACACACATCACTGCCACGCCACCGAAGACGGACCACATTCCTACGGTTAGCACCCGGCCCGGTTGTCGGGAGCGACCATGATGTCTCCCTGCCTCTTTGCTCTCGGAAGGCAGACAGGCCGTGCCTCTCTATCCAAAAAGACAAATCAACCTCCTGCCCCGCTACATTGATCGTCCTTTCTCCCTTCTGTAAGGCCTGCAGGAGGCGCCGTTGCAAAAAGCCGTCCCCAGAGCCCAGAGACGAGGATGATGGACCCCTACTTCCCCCAGCAGCGACACTGGCATAGCTCTTAACGGGGGCCGCCACTGGGGGAGCAACCGGACCAACCCCTGCACCCACCACATTAACACTACCCACCTGCATGTTACACTCAGCCGCGCCACCCGCACCACCAGTCACTCCATCACTCACCCCCAAAGCTGGAAAAGATTCTCCACCACTCACATTATCCACCACAACATTACTGACACCACTCACACTGGCTGGACCAGCAGCAATATTAGCAGACAAGACCACCTCCGCATCTTCAGGCACAAGGGACGGGGGTCCCCCCGCAGCGCATCGCCCAGAGGGGACCCCAACTTGTGTCACACTTGTGCCCTCCACATCATCGGTAGCAGATGTTATTTTACTTTTCTTAGAGGAAGGTAGGAGTCGCCGCTGATCTTTGGCTGGTATGTGGCGCCGCTGATCCCCACCTTCCTCAGCACTCCTCTGCAGACTATCTCCAACACCAACACAAAACAGTACTTTAGGCTTGGGAGGTCCGGAGCCCTCAGCCTCAGCGACCCCTACACACTGCCGCCGCACCATAACCAAGTGATCAGCGGCAACAGCATGAAGAGGCGCCGAGGTACCGGAAGCTGCCACCAGTGCCGGGCTATCCCCTCCTCCCACTGGGGGACGCACCACAGCACTGGATTTGGATGGTATCACCACAGCCGAGCCGCCCTTACTGTCCGGCCTTGCGGCCGATGCCTCCCCTGCTCCCCCACTGTTACCACAAACAGAGACGGAGCCCATCGCCACATCAGATGTCACACCTGTAATCTCCCCGCTCCCTGGCACTGAGTCCACTGCAGGACCCGTGCTGGGCTGGGTAACGGGGCTCGCACAGTGAGCTGACCCTGCGGCCGACTCGGGTTTTACGGGGAGGGGGCTGTAGACTAGACTCACCACTTCCACGGATTTGGTCTTCTTCTTTCGTGGTTTGCTGCCCCCCGGTGCATCCTCCGGCAGATCGTCTCCAAAAGTAAAGTCCTGGAGGTGCACAGGGGACTCGAGCCGTCGGATCTCCTCCATCAGCGCCCCTCCCTGGTGGCTGTCACTATCCTCACCCGGGCCGGCAGAGCCGCAGCCAGATGACATGGCCGCTTGTCCTGCAGGGGGCCCACGGCACCGGGCTTTCCTCCTCCGTCTGACTCTCTGGCTGAAGCCCCATCAGCCGCCTCTGCTTCTCCTCCTCCATCTCCCGGAATCTCTCATCATTAAGGATCTTTTCTTTAAACGGACCGCTCCTCTCCAGCAGATAAGCTTTCCTCTCCTCCAAGGCCTGGATGTCAGTCTGGAGCCTGGAAATCTCTGCCATAATCTGCTCCTTCTTCCTCTTTGGGGCAGAGCTTGCCCTGGCATGGGCGCACCTGAGCTCCTCCCGCAGTCTCCTCACCGTCTTGCTGGCTTCTTCGTACTCAGAGAGGTGGCCCAGAGCCCGGGAGGCATAGGTGGAAATAGACTCCCGGGTCCTCAGCATTCCCCAGCCCTCTTCACTGAGGTCAGCCTCGCCTCTCTGAGCACTCAGCTTTCCTGCGGTATGCAGCTTTTCAGAGGTACCCAGCTTTCCCGAGGTATCCAGCTTTCCTGGGGTTTTGGCGCTGTTTGAAGCCTTAGCTGGCCTGGGGGTACTTGGAGCAGCATTGCTGCTGTTCCTTGCAGATCTTCTTACCCCCAAGGCTTCCACAGCGCTGGCCGGTTCCTGGCTACCCCTGCCTCCTGCCGACCTAGACCGGGAAGCAGGAGCCTGGGACTTGCTGCCCTGGCTCATGCCTGGAAACCCACTCCCTCCCTGGGAGAGGAGAGAGCAGGCCCCAGGTGGAGGTGGTTTTCCCTGGAGCTCAGGAGCAGCAGCAGCACACAGCCTCTCACAGCAACAGACAGCTAACGAGCTAACGAGATACACCTGAGATGCACTCACTATCTGCTGCTGGTGCAGTCACTGTGTACATAAATGACATTACTTATCCTGTACTGATCCTGAGTTACATCCTGCATTATAATCCAGAGCTGCACTCACTATTCTGCTGCTGGTGCAGTCACTGTGTACATACATGACATTACTTATCCTGTACTGATCCTGAGTTACATCCTGTATTATACTCCAGAGCTGCACTCACTATTCTGCTGGTGCAGTCACTGGGTACATACATGACATTACTTATCCTGTACTGATCCTGAGTTACATCCTGTATTATACTCCAGAGCTGCACTCACTATTCTGCTGCTGGTGCAGTCACTGTGTACATACATGACATTACTTATCCTGTACTGATCCTGAGTTACATCCTGTATTATACCCCAGAGCTGCACTCACTATTCTGCTGCTGGTGCAGTCACTGTGTACATACATGACATTACTTATCCTGTACTGATCCTGAGTTACATCCTGTATTATACTCCAGAGCTGCACTCACTATTCTGCTGCTGGTGCAGTCACTGTGTACATACATGACATTACTTATCCTGTACTGATCCTGAGTTACATCTTGTATTATACTCCAGAGCTGCACTCACTATTCTGCTGCTGGTGCAGTCACTGTGTACATACATGACATTACTTATCCTGTACTGATCCTGAGTTACACACTGTATTATACCCCAGAGCTGCACTCACTATTCTGCTGGTACAGTCACTGTGTACATACATAGACTGGGTGCCATGGATCCCAATAAACCAATGTGAACTCTCTCAGGCCCTTTAATACTAATCCACATTATCAAACAAATAACCATAAACACACGCAGACTCTTCCTTTGTTGGGTATAAAAATTGGTCACAGCTTTATTTTTTAAATAACAATTTTCCAAAAAACTCTTAAACTCGTGAAGGCACTTGATTGTGAACTCGTTCCATTGGCCCGGCCGCTGTATGCCAGCTGGCCTCCCAGCTGCCAAGTCGGCCAACCGAGCCTTCACCTCCATTGCTCATTTTCCGCCAGCTGTGACTTGAAGAAACTGAAAAACAATAAATTAACAAGCAAACAAACACACAAATAGGGCGGGAGGGCGGGACCGCTTCTCTGCCAAGCTTGTGACAAAGAGGAAGCACCCACCCCTTACACCAGCTTAAATACCACATGCCAGTAGGCGTGAATAACTATGAGGTAGTAGGGTGGGGATGAGCTATAACCCACCCCCAATTAAAGTGCCACCAGCCCTTGAACATAACCTTGAGTCAAACTAAAAGAGCAGACACCAGTCTAGGGGCACCTTCCTTAATTAGTCAGGCGTACCCCGCAACATTACTTATCCTGTACTGATCCTGAGTTACATCCTGTATTATACCCCAGAGCTGCACTCACTATTCTGCTGCTGGTGCAGTCACTGTGTACATACATGACATTACTTATCCTGTACTGATCCTGAGTTACATCCTGTATTATACCCCAGAGCTGCACTCACTATTCTGCTGCTGGTGCAGTCAATGTGTACATACATGACATTACTTATCCTGTACTGATCCTGAGTTACACCCTGTATTATACCCCAGAGCTGCACTCACTATTCTGCTGCTGGTGCAGTCACTGTGTACATACATGACATTACTTATCCTGTACTGATCCTGAGTTACATCCTGTATTATACCCCAGAGCTGGACTCACTATTCTGCTGCTGGTGCAGTCACTGTGTACATACATGACATTACTTATCCTGTACTGATCCTGAGTTACATCCTGTATTATACCCCAGAGCTGCACTCACTATTCTGCTGCAGGTGCAGTCACTGTGTACATACATGACATTACTTATCCTGTACTGATCCTGAGTTACATCCTGTATTATACCCCAGAGCTGCACTCACTATTCTGCTGCTGGTGCAGTCAATGTGTACATACATGACATTACTTATCCTGTACTGATCCTGAGTTACATCCTGTATTATACTCCAGAGCTGCACTCACTATTCTGCTGCTGGTGCAGTCACTGTGTACATACATGACATTACTTATCCTGTACTGATCCTGAGTTACATCCTGTATTATACTCCAGAGCTGCACTCACTATTCTGCTGCTGGTGCAGTCACTGTGTACATACATGACATTACTTATCCTGTACTGATCCTGAGTTACATCCTGTATTATACTCCAGAGCTGCACTCACTATTCTGCTGCTGGTGCAGTCACTGTGTACATGACATTCCTCCACTCCCTGGAGTACAATAATGGATCCCTGTGTGTTTTTGGGGCAGAACAACTTGCTGAGTTCTGGAACCTATTTGTTACTATATAGGTATCTACTCCACATAGAGCGGAGCTGATGTATCTAAGCTGCCATTTTAGAGGCATCTACTATGCAAAGGACTGAGCAGCTGTATCTAAGCTGACATTATACGAGAGCTTTGAGTTACATTAGAGCTGTATCTAAGTTTACACGTTTCTGATAATAGTCATTTATAGCTTTGATGTCTCTGCTCAAAAACATAAAGGGAACATTAAAATCCCACATCCTGGATCCCCGGGAATAAGATCTTGTAGTTGCAATCCTTTTATTTATTACATAGTGGAAGGTGCTAAGAACAACAATACAATAACAAATCACAATAAATATTTTACAGAGGAATAAGACTCAATCAAAGTAGAAAATCAAATTTCAGGCTGATCCCACTTGGATGGACATAAAGCTCTGTAGTGTGTGTGGCGCCCATAAACCTGTATGACCTCCCTATCTCATGGCATCTCATGGATCTCATCATCTCTGATCTGTCTCATCTTTCTATGTGTCAGATACTAATGAATCTTCAAAAGCTAAATGAAAGTGTAGATAAACCCTGTACCCTGATAATCTAAGCACATTGTCAGCACACAGAATCTCATAGCACAGATGAATCATGAAGTGACTGCTCAGAGAGTCCCCGCTCACACTCTGGAATCTTACACTGACCATCACTGAGTGATAGGAGCTAAAGCAGCAATAACGCTGAGTAACATTGTACAGTAAGGGGTTAAAATTATCTTTATTGTGTAAACATCTCTAGGGGGTTAAAATTTAAGAACTTTCTTTCATAGGAAAACCCTTTTAAAGCAAAAGTCACCTCCTGGATAGTCTGTGATGCAGCACGGCTTTGATAGAAGGAACAACAAACAGCGGGTATGGAAAGGTTTCGGACCCCTTTAAATGTTTTGTTGCAACCAATTTTCTTTTTTTTCCCATAAATTTGCCCTCTTGTTGCCAGAATGAAAAGTAGAATTGTAGATATTTTTGCTAATTTATTACGCTTATATATAAAACTGAAATATCACATGGTGATAAGTATTCAGACTCTTTGCTGTCACAGTCTTATTTAAATCACACGCTGTCCATTTCTTTTTGATCCTCCTTCAGATGATTCTTCTTCTTCATTGGAGCCCAGCTGTGTTTAATTAAAATTATTGGACTTGATTAGGAAAGGAAAACACCTAACAGTACATGCCACAGCACATGAGAATCATGAGGTCTAAGGAACTGCCCAAGGCGTCCAGAGACATAATTGTGGCAAGGCACAGATCTGGCCATGGTTACAAAAGAAGGTTCTGCAGTTTTCTAAGAGCACAGTGGCCTCCATATTCCGTAAATGGAAGAAGTTTGGGACACAACTCTTCCTTGATCTGGCTGTCCAGCCAAACTAAGCAATTATGCCAATCGCCCTGCACAATGTTGGGTTGTAAGCATTACGCTGACTTGTGGAGGTCAGACCCTGTCACCACACTCATGGAGTCTGTTCATGACGCTTTGAGCTCTGACACTGCCCCTTCATTAACCCTCGGGGGCCTGACCACATTGTGGGGGCAGCTGGATTCCCTGGTACCTGAGCGTCTGGCTTGTAGTGTGGCTTAGCACCATGGTCTCCCATTGATGGCTTGGTCCAGTAGAACAGGCCATATCCTCACCCATCAGGGCTAGTGAGGAGATGCAAGAAGAGAGGGACGCCACAATGTAATGAAGATGGTGTAGGGCAGATGGTGAAGGGGAGGCCTAAGGTATTGGTGGCAGCAGCCAGGGATGACGCGTGGACAGGGATGATGAACAAAAACTCACTCTCTTTAATGGTTCACAGTCCAACAAAGCAGCAGATAACAGGGTGTATACGTTCCTCTCTGCAGGCACATACAAGGCAGTAGAATTTGTTGGCTGTGGATCCAGAATTTGGAGAGTACCTTAGCCCCAGTCCAGTGGTCGGAGAGATGGCTACTAGGACCTCTGATTGACTCTGCTGCTTGGGAGCAACAGACGGCAGTCTCTGTGTTATTAGCACACGGACGCACAGGCTTATACGCTTGCGAGAGCTCACTGCAAAGCACCCTGAGCTGCCAACCAATCAGCAGCCTGGGTTTTGCAAAAAACTATTTGGAAATATCCAACATCAACATTAAAGATTAACTTTCTAGTGATAGGAAAACTTCAGTTTTATGGAGGTAGGATTCCTAAGATCAGCATGGAAAGGCTGGCCAGACCCTCAAGCTGATCAGGAGGCTACCCGGAGCTAAATTTTAGTAATGACCCGTCCAGCGGGCCATTACAATTCTCCTGTTCCACATTGCACAAAAAAGGAGGTAGCGATCTTGCTGCAGGGTGTTGTCCTACTATGGCCCCCTCCAGGTCTCCTGGTGCACTATACTGGTATCTGCTCCATGCTCTGGACACTCTGTTGAAACAGAAATCCTTCTTGCCACAGTTTGCATCGATGTACCATGCCAGATAAGCTGCACTACCTGAGCAAGTTACATGGATTGTAGAAGCTGCCTTAGGAGTGAGTACAATTACAAAAATGACCAAAACAGCCAAGAAGAATGAGAATAGAGAAATGGTCTGTGGTCACCACCTACAGGACCGCTTGTCTTGCTTATTGCCGGGTGTGGAGAGAGATTTTTTTCGGGATTGATGTAAAACTTTACACATATGATTCTTTATCTACTTCCTTCTTCTACAGAGGATGGATTTACAGGTTTTTTTTTCATATTTAAATGTTATTACATTTTTTAAAAACATTAAAACAGATCGTAACAGACAGAAAAAAAAGGCGGGGTCGGGATAAGCAAGGTAAACAGGATATCGGGTACAGGATTGCACCCGTTATGGGAGGGTTACAGATGAGTGTAACAATAATATTTCAGTTTGTGATACAAATACACAGCAACAGAAATATAATATATATACAGTGCCTACAAGTAGTATTCAACCCCCTGCAGATTTAGTAAGTTTTATAAGAAGCAAATAAGTTAGAGCCTTCAAACTTCAAACAAGAGCAGGATTTATTAACAGATGCATAAATCTTACAAACCAAAAAGTTATGTTGCTCAGTTAAATTGTAATAAATTTTAAACAGAAAAGTATGGGTCAATTATTATTCAACCCCTCAAACCACCAGAATTCGGTTTGGTTCCCCTAAAGTATGAAGAAGTAGTTCAGGCACAAAGAACAATGAGCTTCACATGTTTGGATTAATTACCTGTTTTTCCAGCCTTTTCTGACTATTTAGACCCTCCCCAAACTTGTGAACAGCCTCATACATGGTCAACATGGGAAAGACCAAGGAGCATTCCAAGGCCATTAGAGACAAGATCGTGGAGGGTCACAAGGCTGGCAAGGGGTACAAAACCCTTTCCAAGGAGTTGGGCCTACCTGTCTCCACTGTTGGGAGCATCATCCGGAAGTGGAAGGCTTATGGAACTACTGTTAGCCTTCCACGGCCTGGACAGCCTTTGAAAGTTTCCTCCCGTGCCGAGGCCAGGCTTGTCCGAAGAGTCAAGGCTAACCCAAGGACAACAAGGAAGGAGCTCCGGGAAGATCTCATGGCAGTGGGGACATTGGTTTCAGTCAATACCATAAGTAACGTACTCCACCGCAATGGTCTCCGTTCCAGACGAGCACGTAAGGTACCTTTACTTTCAAAGCGTCATGTCAAGGCTCGTTTACAGTTTGCTCATGATCACTTGGAGGACTCTGAGACAGACTGGTTCAAGGTTCTCTGGTCTGTTGAGACCAAGATCGAGATCTTTGGTGCCAACCACACACGTGATGTTTGGAGACTGGATGGCACTGCATACGACCCCAAGAATACCATCCCTACAGTCAAGCATGGTGGTGGCAACATCATGCTGTGGGGCTGCTTCTCAGCCAAGGGGCCTGGCCATCTGCTCCGCATCCATGGGAAGATGGATAGCACGGCCTACTTGGAGATTTTGGCCAAGAACCTCCGCTCCTCCATCAAGGATCTTAAGATGCGTCGTCATTTCATCTTCCAACAAGACAACGACCCAAAGCACACAGCCAAGAAAACCAAGGCCTGGTTCAAGAAGGAAAAAATCAAGGTGTTGCAGTGGCCTAGTCAGTCTCCTGACCTTAACCCAATTGAAAACTTGTGGAAGGAGCTCAAGATTAAAGTCCACATGAGACACCCAAACCTAGATAACTTGGAGAAGATCTGCATGGAGGAGTGGGCCAAGATAACTCCAGAGACCTGTGCCGGCCTGATCAGGTCTTATAAAAGACAATTATTAGCTGTAATTGCAAACAAGGGTCATTCCACAAAATATTAAACCTAGGGGTTGAATAATAATTGACCCACACTTTTATTTTTAAAATTTATTAAAATATAACTAAGCAACATAACTTTTTGGTTTGTAAGATTTATGCATCTGTTAATAAATCCTGCTCTTGTTTGAAGTTTGAAGGCTCTAACTTATTTGCCTCTTATCAAACCTGATAAATTTGCAGGGGGTTGAATACTACTTGTAGGCACTGTATAATAATAATATTCAATGTTGCTGTAATTGTCCAGAATTTTCTCACAATCCTGACGTAATTGATTTGTTATATAAAGTTACTCCGGATAAAATGAAAGGAAAAGGGGGCAGAAGTAGTAGATGACAGAAAAAAAGAAAGAGTGGAGAGGGGGGGGGGGGCGGTCGAATTTAAGGAAAATAGTGCTGCCTCCCCCTACCTGTTGTTCAGGTCTTTGTGGATTCACCATTCTGTGGCTGAAGTGGGACTGTACTGGTCAATTCCAGAAAGCGGGGGAAGCCACATCCAATTGTCCAGGTTTTTTGAGAGCGGGTGACTCCCTTTCGACCGGTATTCAGAAGAATTTCCATCCGCTGCAGCTCATTGCCCAACCACTGATGCATGGAGGGAGGATCAGGGGAACGCCAGCAGCCCCGGGATATAAGCCTTGGCCGCCTTAAGGAGATAGCACAACAGGGACTTTCTGTACGTGGCAAAGGATATCTCATAATGGTGAAGCAAAACCCAAGCGAGATCGTCCCGCAGCTCTCTGCCCGTCACCTCGCAAATCACCCCCAGTATGGAGCAAGTGAAGGACAGCTCCTAAAGATATGGAGGAGTGCGCCCTCCTCTTTACCACAGCGCCAACAGTTCTGGGAGACCTCGGGGAGCATATTATGGAGTACATAAGGCACCCTGTAGCACCTGAGTAACTTATAGTTTGTCTCCTGATAGGCCGTGATTAACGAGGACTTGTGCGCCAGTTCATACATCTTTTCCCTTTGCTCTGTGGAAAGAATCAGTGTCAGATCTCGTTCCCGTTTGGTCATTAATGATGGAACGTGATCTTGCAGGGGAGTTACCAGGAGACTATATGCTAATGAGAGAGTACCCCTAATCAGACCTGTGCATGCGCCCTAAAAGCTCGTCAGTGACCGGCTAATAGCAGGATGTGGTGTAAGAGATCCTTAGTAGTGTGTTAGCTGAAGGCCCTGCCACATGGGTGCTGGCGGCAGGTCCGGCGGGGAGACCAGGTCGTCTCCTCTGTGCCATTTCCTGTTCACCAGGAGGTGGCATGCCCTGAAATGGCCGGGTTTGACCCATTTCTTGAAAACTGGTGACGTGATCCCTGGGGGGAAAGCAGGATTGCCAAGGATTGGTGTCAGGGGGGAGTCGGTGGGAGAAATTGTTGCCTTCAATCTAGAATGTTTGAAAGCCAACAAGGTGGCCTAATGGTAGGACAGCAACTGGCACCGTTTTCTCTCCACCCATGGAAGGCAGGATAGCAGGATACGGGTAAAACGCCGCTCAATTGAGAGCCAAGCTTTTGTAGGTATGGACAGACTTTCAGAACTTCCTGTGACACGATGATTCAGCGTTATTTCCATAGGAGCAGCGGGATCCGGAGATCTTTCATGCACATCTGACCCTCCTAGGTGCACCTCGTCTAGTGACCTCTCAGGCCTCTTATATGTTCATCTCACTCCAGCGACGTCTCAAGGACCTGATGGTCACATCGCAGGGTGACTCTGCAGATCTCATGTCACAGCTCCCCATCATAGCCGCCAAATGTGACCCTCAGATTCATCTCCAACACTTTCCAGCTGGCAGGATATGCTGAGAGTTGTAGTACCCTGACAGCTGAAAGCAGTTGGATATTAATGTCCATAGTAAATGCACCTGAAGTTCCCAATTTCATTAAGAAGTAAATCTTGACTATTAGTCATTTTTGTGAGGGTCATAAGGTCGCATATTTGCCGTCACTGCGAGGCACTGACTGCATATGACCTCAACTAGAGATGTATAAATCTGTAGACTGTGAGCTCCCCCTAATGGCAGCTGCAGGGAGTCAAATAATTATCACATTATCTATCTATCTCCTATCTATCTATCTATCTATCTATCTATCTATCTCCTATCTATCTATCTATCTATCTATCTATCTATCTATCTATCTATCTATCTATCTATCTATCTATCTATCTATCTCATATCTATCTATCTATCTCCTATCTATCTTCTATCTATCTATCTATCTATCTATCTATCTCATATCTATCTATATTTATTCATCTATCAACCTCTATGTCCTCCATCTTTGCTGGTTCTGTAGCAGTTCCCTTCCCAGGTGGATGATGTAGGTATAAGCTTCTGCACTGACCTCCTGGTCCTGGTCCAGTGATCACATAATAGTAGGAACCTGCGTCACTGGATGACTCTGCACATCGCCCTGTGCATGCTGATGCCTATATAAGCCTGTGGATAGGATGTGATCCTCACTGGACCATCACCCCCTGGCTTATTCCAATGGCCCAGCTCCTTACTCTCTGCTTAGTCTGCTTTATATCTGCAGCCTGTGCTACAATAGCAGGTAAGTCATTTTTTAAAATTCCATATGGATCCTCCAGAACCTCATCTTCACTCCTCAACTATAGGATGTCAGGATGTCATGTGAACTCCCATTTAGTGTCCTATCTGCAGGCAGCATATTATAGAGCAGGAGGAGCTGAGCAGATTGTACATTGTGTCCTATCTGCAGGCAGCATGTTATAGAGCAGGAGGAGTTGAGCAGATTGTACATAGTGTCCTATCTGCAGGCAACATGTTATAGAGCAGGAGGAGCTGAGCAGATTGTACCTAGTGTCCTATCTGCAGGCAACATGTTATAGAGCAGGAGGAGCTGAGCAGATTGTACATAGTGTCCTATCTGCAGGCAGCATGTTATAGAGCAGGAGGAGCTGAGCAGATTGTACATTGTGTCCTATCTGCAGGCAGCATGTTATAGAGCAGGAGGAGCTGAGCAGATTGTATATAGTGTCCTATCTGCAGGCAGCATGTTATAGAGCAGGAGGAGCTGAGCAGATTGTACATAGTGTCCGATCTGCAGGCAGCATGTTATAGAGCATGAGGAGCTGAGCAGATTGTACATAGTGTCCTATCTGCAGGCAGCATGTTATAGAGCAGGAGGAGCTGAGCAGATTGTACATAGTGTCCTATCTGCAGGCAACATGTTATAGAGCAGGAGAAGCTGAGCAGATTGTACATAGTGTCCTATATGCAGCATGTTATAGAGCAGGAGGAGCTGAGCAGATTGTATATAGTGTCCTATCTGCAGGCAGCATGTTATAGAGCAGGAGGAGCTGAGCAGATTGTACATATTGTCCTATCTGCAGGCAGCATGTTATAGAGCAGGAGGAGCTGAGCAGATTGTACATTGTGTCCTATCTGCAGGCAGCATGTTATAGAGCAGGAGGAGCTGAGCAGATTGTATATAGTGTCCTATCTGCAGGCAGCATGTTATAGAGCAGGAGGAGCTGAGCAGATTGTACATAGTGTCCTATCTGCAGGCAACATGTTATAGAGCAGGAGAAGCTGAGCAGATTGTACATAGTGTCCTATCTGCAGGCAGCATGTTATAGAGCAGGAGGAGCTGAGCAGATTGTACATTGTGTCCTATCTGCAGGCAGCATGTTATAGAGCAGGAGGAGCTGAGCAGATTGTACATAGGATCCTATCTGCAGGCAGCATGTTATAGAGCAGGAGGAGCTGAGCAGATTGTACATAGTGTCCTATCTGTAGGCAGCATGTTATAGAGCATGAGGAGCTGAGCAGATTGTACATAGTGTCCTATCTGCAGGCAGCATGTTATAGAGCAGGAGGAGCTGAGCAGGTTGTACATAGATTTTTTCTTATTGTTTATGGATGGAGTATTGGTAGTAAATGGGTTCAGAAAACCCCTTTAAGAAACAGTTAAGTATTCAAAATGAATCTGTATTTGAAAAACTGATGTGATACAAACATTGGGGGAAATATATCAAGGCTTGTAGTCAGTATCTTCTGAAATATACATGACGGTTCATCTTAAATCCAAATTCTATGTGCAGAATATCAGCTGGACTCCCAGCCTCTGCTGCCATGTGAACTCGCCAGACAGAAGGCCCTGAGTGCGGGAGCCCCCTACATCCCCCAGTGCTCGGAGGAGGGGCTCTACAGGTGAGGGAACAATGTTACATTGTGTATCCCCTATACTCTACACTTCTGTAGCGCTCTCTACATCTTATAGGAGTCCTTAGAATGTTTATCTGAAAGCAGTTGGGGGTCAATGGGGTTAAAGGGGACTTCCAGTTCCAATTTAAGAATAGTCACATAAAGTCAGTAAAGTTTCCTTATTTGAACCAAAATCTGAATGCAATGCAGTTTGATATTTCACCACTAGATGGCAGCAACATTCTAATGCTTACAGGGGTTTTCTCATTTAATCTCAAAAAGGTTGAATTAATGTAACAATGTAAAAAAGTTCTGCAACCTTCTGCCTCTCGTCCTTGGCTGCTTGCTGTCAGTGAATAGGCACCTGCTTCATCATACATCTGGGGGACTCTTCTTATCTTAAAGGAACACTCCAATCAGAGCTAACTCATTGAATAATACGTGGTGCAGCACCTGAAGGGAGGAGCAGGACTCATTGTCATTGTATTCCTAGGAGTCCTGCTCCTCCCATCAGGCCCTGCACAAGGGGAATACAATGGATCGGATGTGAATGGAGTGTTCCTTTAAGATTCTATAGAATAACCATATATCACATACATAAGATTTCACTGTCTTCATCTTTATGTTATATACCTCCCCCTCCTGTGTCATAGGAACATCCAGTGTGATAGAAATGGCGCCTCCTGCTGGTGTGTAGATGCTGAGGGGGCAGAGGTCCCGGGCAGCAGAGTCACAGGATCACCGGCCACATGTAAGATTATTATCACTGATTATTATTTCATATCATTATTTACAGTAATGTTTAGTTTTTAAGTAAATCTATAATCCTACAACATTAGGGGGACATTAGTCATAGGGGGTCTCAGGTTCGTCTAATTTTGTGCTTGGTTTGTTCCTTTTCTTGGCTTGTAATTTATGTTTGCTGTTGTTTTGTCTTATTAAATGCGTTTTGAATTGTCCCATGTCCAATTCAGTTGCGTCTTATGTTGCACGTAAATTGTTGCAAATAATTCCCCAACAAAGTAAATCTTATTTGGGACCAATAATGGAACCAGATAGAAAAAAATATGGCAGAACATTCAGGGCTTCATCTCTGCACATAAAGGGGGGGACATTAATCATAGTCTGTTAGACTGTTTTGAGCGTCTTTTAGCGCAAAAATCTAGCATCTCGTTAATTTATGCGCCCATTTTCTGGCGCACGGCAAAGTTCGGCACTTAGCGGTTCTGAGTCCCTGCGCCTTATCTGACATAGTGAGTGCGTCCTATACAGATGTTTGCACGGGATCTATCACTAATTTGCGCCTAAAAAGGCACAAAATAGGCGCAGAAAATTCACCTCCTCTGAGCAGCTGCACTTCCAAAAAACTTCACTTTTCATTACTAAAAACATAAATTTTAGTTTCCCAAATGAAAAATCACCTCTATGCAACATGGAAAATACTTCGGAGCAGTTTTATAATGTAAAGTTTCTCCAGTGACGACTTCATCATTGTCTATGGGATCATCTCTGGGAGTGATTATTGTCTATGGGATCATCTCTGGGAGTGATTATTGTCTATGGGATCATCTCTGGGAGTGATTATTGTCTATGGGATCATCTCTGGGAGTGATTATTGTCTATGGGATCATCTCTGGGAGTGATTATTGTCTATGGGATCATCTCTGGGAGTGATCATTGTCTATAGGATCATCTCTGGGAGTGATTATTGTCTATGGGATCATCTCTGGGAGTGATTATTGTCTATGGGATCATCTCTGGGAGTGATTATTGTCTATGGGATCATCTCTGGGAGTGATCATTGTCTATGGGATCATCTCTGGGAGTGATTATTGTCTATGGCAGTGGTGGCGAACCTATGGCACGGGTGCCAGAGGTGGCACTCAGAGCCCTTTCTGTGGGCACTCAGGCTATCACCCCAGGACAGAGTTCACCAAACACGGAATCTTCCTGTAGGCCCAGGAAAATTAAGAGATGCTGCTATCAGTGCTTTTTCGACACTTTGTTGACTGTTTGGGACTGCAGGAAAAGTGAGAAGGTCTTCACAGAACTGCAATATCTTTGGAGGTCATCATGCTGGACCCGACCATTCTTTCTGTACAGAGAGACCCTGGAAAGAAGCTACAATGATAATCTGAATTTGCTCTCCTTCTTTTAACTGGTGGCCTCAGACCGCCAATATAATTGAACAATGTGAAAGAACAGGTAGCAGTAAGTTACTGCTTAAAATTTCATGTTGGCACTTCAAGATAAATAAGTGGATTTCGGTTGTTGTCTGGGCACTCGGTCTCTAAAAGGTTCGCCATCACTGGTCTATGGGATCATCTCTGGGAGTGATTATTGTCTATGGGATCATCTCTGGGAGTGATTATTGTCTATGGGATCATCTCTGGGAGTGATCACTGTCTATGGGATCATCTCTGGGAGTCATTATTGTCTATGGGATCATCTCTGGGAGTGATTATTGTCTTATTGTACAGATCTGAGAATATTATCAGTCTCCATTTACTGTAAATTATAATAAAAAAGGCAAAGACTCATTGCGTTTTTCACGCACGTTTTCTGTGCGTGCTTTTGACGCGCAGAACTTGCATTGCACTCTGACCCTTTGTAATCAATGGGTCTTTTCAGACTTGCATTTTTTTTTACGCGCGTTTAAATCTCGACATGCTCTACTTTTGCAAATCATGCACGTGAAAAGCGCATTAAAATTGCATTGAAAACGCGCGTGAAAAACTGAGACACTGAACAAACTCTGACTGAAAACTGATTGCACTCTGATGAAAAATGTGCGTTTTTCACTGACCAAACCCTGATCACACCCTGATCAAACTCTGACGTGATCTGCAACGCAAGTGTGGGAGGGGCCTGAGTCCCTGCAGTTACATCACAATGATGGGTTTTTGTGCAGAGATGAAGCCCTGAACGTTCTGTCACCTTCTCTCAGTCTCCTTTCATTATTGCTCACAAATGAGATCTAACAATTTGAGACAAATTTGGCGCTAATTTAGGCGCAAATGAATGGGACATGAGACAATTCCAAAGTGCATTTACTAGGGCAGAACTAGATCCATCATAGATCAGGAGCCAAAAAGAAGAACAAACCAGGTGCAAAAATAGGCGAACCTGAGACCCCCCTATGATTAATGTCCCCCGAAGTCTCAGCTTGTACAATGTCCGGAGCACATTATGATGTAACTGCAGGGGCTAAAAGTTACAGAGATGGAAATGAGTCTTTTCCTTTTTTATTATAATGTACAGTAAATGGAGACTGATAATATTCTCAGATCTGTACAATAAGACAATAATCACTCCCAGAGATGATCCCATAGACAATAATCACTCCCAGAGATGATCCCATAGACAATAATCACTCCCAGAGATGATCCCATAGACAATAATCACTCCCAGAGATGATCCCATAGACAATGATCACTCCCAGAGATGATCCCATAGACAATAATCACTCCCAGAGATGATCCCATAGACAATAATCACTCCCAGAGATGATCCCATAGACAATAATCACTCCCAGAGATGATCCCATAGACAATAATCACTCCCAGAGATGATCCCATAGACAATGATGAAGTCGTTACTGGAGAAATTTTACATTTTAAAACTGCGCTTTTATATGTTGCATGGAGGGAATTCTTCATTTTCGTTAATGAAAAGGGAGTTTTTTTTTTCGAGTGCAGCTGCTTAGAGTAGGTGTATTTCTACGACTTTTTTGATTATGATAGATACTGCACAAACATCTGTATAACAGCCTCTTACCATGTCAGATAAGGCGCAGGGACTCAGAACCACTAAGTGCCGGACTTTTCCTTGCACCCAAAAAAGTCACAAATTAGAGCCAAATTTACTAACTGCGCCAAAAGCTTGCGCAAAAAACCCCACGAAAAACAGTAAAAAACGATGATCAATGTCCCCCATTGTGTGTGTATATTTGATGTGTTTATTCTCTATATGTGTGTATGAGTGAAGAACTGCATGTGTATGTATATGGGTATATCAATGTGTGTATATATGAGTGTAATATGTATATTTTTAAGGGGAAGGGGGTCTCATTCAGAAGTCTGCTATGGGGAAGTCCTGCATCTCCTAGTAACGCCCCTGTAGTCGTCATTTCTCCTGTGCTGTTTATTAGGTTTATAGATAGATAGAAAGATATAAGATAAAAAGAAGACCCCTCTCTATATACCAGTGCATGGAGCCTGTGTCACTGTGCAACAGTAATGCTCTTAGTTACATAAAATCCTCCCACTGACAACCATTAAGCTCATAGTCTAGACCAGTGATGGGGAACCTTTTAGAGTCCGAGTGCCCAAACTACAACCAAGTCCCACTTATTTATAACAAATTGCCAACACAGAAATGTAATTAGTGATTTATACTCCCTTCTCTGTCACAGTTTTCATTGATATCAGCCCCTGGGGACACCAATAAAGCAGAAAATAGGAGAGATTTGGATGATCATTGTAGCTTCCCCCCAGGGTCCCATAAACAGGAAGAATTGTAAGGGCCGGAGCAGGAGCTACAATGATAATCCAGATCCGTCCACACTTCCCACTCCTCCAGTAGTCCCAGGTAGCACTGTCACCTTAAAATAGCTCTCTCCATTACCCAGGGACATATATTACAGACACTCAGGGGTTGCCCCAGGGAGAACCAGCACCACAGCCTCTCCCTCCATATTTCTTGCACACACCACCTGCTGGAGACCTGCCAGGCTGTAGGACAGCCCTCCGGTTCTCATACCAAGCACCATGACACTAGCGCGCCTAGGCCGCAACCGCCAGCCACTCCGGTATTCTGGGCCCCGGCTGTCTCCAGGCCCCAAGAAAAGGCTACAACCCAGTGGGGGATGTTGCGGATAGGAGATACATATGAGATAGATAGATAGATAGATAGAAGAAATAAATACATGATACACGTGTTGGATACATGAATATGAGATTTGATAGACACATAAATAGATAGACTGAAGGTCCCTATAATCGGGGAGGTGTATACTGTGCCCCCATTACTATCACACATCCTATTAGTCGGATGCTGCAGGTTCCCTTCTCCTTTATCCATTTCTCCTTCTGTATTTCAGGTTTATCTTTTTGTCGGCTGCAGAAGCAGCGGATCCTCCTGGGCGGATACCTGAACAGCAGCTCCACCTCCTTCACCCCTCGCTGCCAGGACTCGGGCGACTATGAGTCTGTACAATGTGACCAGCAGCTGGCCGAGTGCTGGTGTGTGGACACCGAGGGCATGGAGATCTATGGGACCCGCCAGAAGGGGGCGCCACTGCAGTGTGAGTCTCACAGGGCTACAGAATCAACGATACAGGGTCCTTACAGTGTTATGTTAGAAATGAAGAAGCCCCTGGGAGGTCCTCACTCCTCCGATTTCCTCCAATCACGGCAATTGTAACAACAGCAGGAGACAAGGATGTTTTTTTGCAGGAAGGATTGCCTTGGTTTACTGCATGAGATGAATAGTTTTACTTTGTAGAACAAAGTGACTTTTCTGACAGCAGAAGCAGAGTATGTTGACCTTACAGGAAGGGTCTCCTTGTCTAGCAGCAGGGAATGAATATGTTCCTCTTACAGGGGAAAGTTACTACAGCAGATTAAAGTGTGGACGAGGTAGTGATTTGTCTGGCAGCAGGAGATGACTATGTTCACCTTACAGGAGGAATTGACTTACCTAACAGCAGGATTCAGCAGTTTGTCTCAGCAGTAGCAGCAGAGTATGTTAGTCCCTCAGGAGGCAGTGACTTTCCTGGGAGCAGCAGAGGAATATATTGACCTTACAGGAGGAATTGACTTACCTAACAGCAGGATTCAGCAGTTTGTCTCAGCAGTAGCAGCAGAGTATGTTAGTCCCTCAGGAGGCAGTGACTCTCCTGGGAGCAGCAGAGGAATATATTGACCTTACAGTAGAGAGTAACTGGTCTCTACAGGAGATGACTATGTTACTCTTGGAGGAGAGAGCGACTTGTCTGACAGCAGGAGGGGACGATGTTGATTTTGCAGGGGACACTTCTCTAACAGCATGAGGAGAGTATATTCCTCTTACAGGAGGGAATGAATTATCTGTCAGCAGTAGATGAGTATATTGATCTTGCAAGAGAAAGTGACTTGTCCGACTGCTGAGAGGGGGGTGACTATTCGGACAGCAGGAGATAAGTATGTTGAATTTGCAGCAGGGAATGACTTGTATCTTGCATGAAATAAATGCATTGATTTTGAAGGTGGAAATGAAACACGTGAAAGTGTAAAAGCGACCACTGAAATGTAGATCGGGCAAACAGCAGCCCATTGCAGCACAGAGTATTTCAGGAGCATAGTGATCTGATATAACTGGGCACCTATGTGGGTCCTGCATACGAGAACTTTTTGGTAACTTTCCAGGTCCACAGAGATGTGCGGTTAGAGATCGCCGGATCCTGCACGATGTCGGAGAGAAGAATCCCCCTCAGTGCGATAAGGACGGAGGATTCCTCCCGGTCCAGTGCAAACTGGTGAATACCACGGACCAGATGGTGTTTGATGTTGTCACCAGTTTTAGCAGGTAAAGAACTTTCCATCCCATCACAAGCCAATGAATCCGTATCACGTGTCTATCACAGTGTGGAGAGCAAAGCCTCAGATCCAGCCCATTTCCTGGGCCACAAGGCGGGTGCCATGGGCTAACTTGCATAAAAATGGGCATTCATGGGTAGATTGGAGGCGTGGCTTAAAAATGGCACCATGAGAAATGCAGATCTGGTGGAATTTGAAACGTATCAACACTGGTTATCAGCCGGAGTAGGAGGGTTTGTCTGTAGTTTTAGGGGTAAAAAATTTCGGATAACCCTGAAAATATTTTACAAAAGTCAAAACAGATCATTATTTTGGTAACGATCAGGGTGGGAATTGTTGGCTTGTTGGCGCAAATTGGGAATCTTCTGACTTGAATGATGAATTCGGAGAGGTTTAGTATTTGAATGTTTCATAGATCAGTACAATTGATTTGAGGACCTGCAGGTCCAACCATGTGACCACAGGTCCTTCAGCAGTATCATCGAAAGAGGAAGATATCTCTGAACATTCCACAGGTGATACATCATATGTGCAAACACTACACCCCAAAAAATAGGAAAACATATCAGCAATGCATAACATTATCTACCATTGCTCCTGGATCAAGGAGGGAGGTGGATGGACCCCGAAACAGAATTGAGGGTGGATTAGAGGGTACAAGGATGACGGACCAATGTCACAGTAATAATAATTCATAATAATTCTTTATTTATATAGCGCCTACAGTCTATGCAGTGCTGCACATGCATGTCATATTGGTCCCTCTCCCCATGGGGCTCACAATCTAATCAATCTACCAGTATGTTTTGGAGTGTGGGAGGAAACCGGAGGAACCCGTAGGAAACCTACGCAAACACGGAGAGAACCTACAAACTCTTTGCAGATATAGGCAAGAGATGATAAAGAGAAAATATATGGAATATATATAGGCAATAGAAACCTACAAGGCAGGGGTTCACCAGCCATGAGGCTAGTTGAGCCTCTTGCCTCAGGCGGCACCACCTGCTGCAAGATGGGAGGCAGAATCAGGGGTGCAGTCACCTGCTACAAAGCTTCACAAGTTAGAAAAGTAACTGACACCTGATACTTTATGTACAATACAGCAGAACCAAATCTGAGATACTGAAGGGGTTCTGTAGGATTCTGGTGGTACCTCTCCTTTCAATGAACTTTGCAGAAATTAGTGGTTCTGTGAAACTCGTTCTGGTCATTGCAGTTTCTTGTAGAAGTAAAGTTTATTGAAGAGTTACCGAGTGAAATCCCTGATATAGGATTGGTGGGTGTAGAACTTCCTGGCTCTGCTCACTCTGCCCCAGTCTATACAGCAAAGCTGACAAGTCAATAGTAGAACACAGACAATATCAGGGTATAGTGTGCGCTGTACAGGCCGGGGCGTGACCCTGGAATATTACATAATCTGGAGACGAAGGACGTGATATTTATTTCAGATTTCTATTAATGTAATAGAGGAATTTATATTATTGCGAAACCTTGTGATTTACGGACTGTTTATTCTGTTGTTTTGGTGGATTCCACATTCTTTTACTATGTGGGAGATTTGTGGTTATTCCAGAGATTTCAGGACGAGGGGGAAGCGATGCGGATCTCGTGTATCACAAACTAAACATTCGCTTCCTTCTTCTCGCTAATTACTTCTGAGATTAATGATTATTTTTTTGTTAAAATTGTTGAGATTTTTTTGTCGTGGGAGGAATTTATTATTCTGGTGGTTTAGGGTTTTACTTACACAAAATAGAAACACAATTTTGTATAAACTACATTACAGAGTATAACTCATCATATCTAATGGCAAAAAAAATATTATTTAAAGGAAATTTACCACCAGGATGATGGATTGTAAACCAAGCGCACTGACATACTGGTGTGTGCCCCCTCTGGCAGGATCCACTCTACTTTTAGCTTCTTATGCTTTGGTTTCTAAGAAAAAAAAGTTTTTAAAATTATGCAAATCAGCCGGAGGGACTCCGGGCTCAATTAACATGTATAGGGCCCCTAAGGCTCATTTGCATAATTTTAAAAACCTAAAAGACAGATGGGGCACACACCAGGATGTCAGTGTGCTTGGTTTACAGTCCTTCATCCTGGTGGTAGATGCCCTCTAAAGGAAATCTACTCATAATCCATCATGATAAACCAGAGACACTCATAGATCCAGACACCGTTATCCATGCTATCCATGGCCTCCTTCCTTCTTTTACAAGTATTCTAATGAGTTAGAATGGCTCTGGGGGGCTTTACCAGAACCCCTTTGTGCTGTAGCTTCACAGGCTGTTACACTGTCCCCCTTCCCCTGCTCCCTCAGCACTTCCCTCTCCCTCTGCCTGATGAAATGTCACATAGTGGAAGGGGAGAAATTCTTCTAACAGCTTGTGAAGCTACATCACGCAGGGGCTTTAATAACACCCCCAGAGCCCTTCTGGCTCATTTGCATAATTGTAAATCTCGATTTTACAAGTAAGTAGGCTATAGATAACGGATAATAGAAGATACCACAGCCACGGAGCCTGGTTCTATGTGTAAGTGTCTCTGGTTGTATTTTGATGGTAGATTTCCTTTACGTAAATTAACCCCTTAATGGTACAAGACAGAATAGTACGTCACAGTGTTCCTAAGGTTGTATGGAGCGGTACACGGCTGAGCTCTGTCCATACAAAACAGATGCAAGTACAGATCTTGCCTTTTAAGTGCTACAAGGAAAAACGGCACTCACATTTTTGCGCTGATGTGTGCGTGCCGCCATATTGGGGGGATTGACACCCCCTCATGGTATCATCAAGTAATAGCGATTGCGATGAAATGGTGGTGTCATATGGAGAACAGTGGAAGTCATAAAAAAATGGAATATTAAGATTGACACTTTGTGGTCCTTGGATGGAGCTCCGCCCTCCTGACAGTAGGGAGCCAAAAAGACTGACCATAATGCCAGTGGTGGCCATAGAGATGCAAAGATTAGGGGTTGGCGATGGCGACAAGACAAGAGATTCTTTTTGTCACCCATTTTTAAGCAAATCTACTGTATACAGGTGGTCCCCTACTTAAGGACACCCAACTTACAGACAACCCCTAGTTACAGACGGACCCCTCTGCCCCCTGTGACCTCTGGTGACCTCTCTGGATGTTACTATAGTCCCAGACTGCAATGATCAGCTGTAAGGCGTCTGTAATGAAGCTTTATTGATAATCCTTGGTCCAATTACAGCAAAAAATTTTGAAACTCCAATTATCACCGGGACAAAAAATTTGTCTGGATCTACAATTATAAAATATTATTCCGATTTACATACAAATTCAACTTAAGAACAAACCTCCGGACCCTATCTTGTACGTAACCCGGGGACTGCTTGTATTAGTCTTTGTCTTATAGATATGGATTAGAGTCCCCATGGACCTTCTCCCCTCTCACAGCACAGTGACATCATCAGTCCAGATCAACCTCCCCCCTCACCTTATGACATCACTAATATAACTACATAACCCCGCCCCTCACTCTACTGTCTAACTAATCAGACGCAATAGACTCGTCGTTATCGATATCTCCGCCTACTACCGATAATTAGGATGGAGGTGACTGGATGATCAGATGGTTCCATGATGTTCCTTTTCCTTTCAGGTCTCCAGATACATTCAAGACCTTTAAGTCTCTTAGAGAATCCTTCCCCGAGGTGTCTGGGTACTGTTACTGCGCTGACGCCCTAGGGCGGGAACTGGAGGGCACCGGTGAGTTAGAGGGGGTGGGGCCTATCATGTAGTGGGCATGCTCACCGCACAGAGAGGGAGGAGACATCATGTCCCATCTTCTTGCTCTTCCTTCTCCACTTTATTCTTCTTATGTGACAATAACTATCATCATTATATTGTCCCATGTCTCCTCCACTCAGGGCTAGAGATGCTCCTGGATGAAATCTATGACACCGTATTTTCAGGACTCCCCTCTTCACGCTCATTCCCAGAATCGGCCATCTATCGTATGCTGCAGAGAAGGTTTTTGGGTGTCCAACTAATCACCTCAGGAAGATTCAGATGTAAGTGCAACACCCCCCACCGGGGCCTAGCCTTTTCCTGGGGCCTGGAGGCAGCCTGAGCCCAGAAAATCTGAGTGGCTGGCGGTTGCGGCCTTGGCACGCTGGTGTCACGGTGCTTGGTATGGGGACCGGAGGGCTGACCTACAGCCGGGCAGGTCTCCAGCAGGTGGTGTGTGCAAGAAATAAGGAGGGAGAGGCTGTGGTGCTGGTTCTCCCTGAGGAAACCCCTGAGTGTCTGTGAGATTAATCCCTGGGTAATGGATGGGGAGCCCGTGGTGGTAACAGCCGTATCCAGGGATCAGACCGAGGCAACGTTGTGCAAATCAACTCTCAGTTCTTTATTGAACAATAGTTATCAGGCAACGGGCCTAAACAGTCAGACAGCAGATCTGGATTCTGGTACTGGAGTAGTGGTGGAGAGTGGTTTGCAGGATAAGGCACCGGCTGGGTAGTAGATTCAGACTGGGATAATGGAGATGAAGCTGTGTCCATACTGTGGAAGCTGCAGCTCTGGGTTAGAGTTTTGCATAAGTCCTAAATCTTATGAGTCTTGACCATGATATGGACCAAGCTGAGAATCTTCTGTATATGACACACGTCTCGTTAGTATTTTGTCTCTGATTTCTCCTCCAGGTCCTACAGCTTGTGAAGTCCAGCGCTTTACGTCTACACAGATGGGGGATGTCCACGTACCATCTTGTGAAGATGATGGGAGTTATAAGTCTGTGCAATGCCAACAAGGCGGCCAATGCTGGTGCGTGGATTACAATGGAAGGAAAATCCCTGGATCACGTGTCATGAGAGACGCACCAAAGTGTGGTGAGAGGCTTCATCTCTACTGTAATATTTGGTTTTTAGATTTCATACTGACCTGGCTCTGCTGACTGTGTCTCAGTCTACACAGCAAAGCTTTTTCATGTCATGTCAGATTATTCTGGATGTCTAAGATATCAGTTTTTTTTTACTCTTGTAGATAATTATGAAGATTGTTCTACTAGAAGAAGACAGGCGCTCTCCACCCTGTTATATGGACCTTCAGGTCACTTTGGTCAAAAAAGTTTGTTTCTTACTCAAGAAGAGGAGTCAGGAACAAAAATAAGCTCAAGATTTTGCCCATCCTACTTAGTGGAGACATTTCTGAATTCTGGTCTGCTGGCTGAGGCCGGTCAAGATGCAGAAGACTTGAAGATTCAGCTCAAAACCTTCCTTGCTAATACAGTCCTTGGGCTCTTTTCCTCCAAAACGCAAGTAGACTTTGCTCTACAATTCACATCCAACCCCCAAAAGTTTCAACAGACCCTTTTTGGCGGAAAATTTCTAAAAAATTTGGGTTCATTTAACTTCACCAGTGCGGTGGGTACCAATAGCAAATTTAGTTTTAGCAATTTGTTCCAACAGATTGGCTTAACCGGACAGTACAGTGGAGGAAACTTTAAGGAACTTGCAAAACTCTTTTCATCGAAAGATGACTCTTACTTGACGAGAGATTCCTCAAACTCATCAAAACCAGACTTTAACCTGAACCAGTCAGTTTTATCCAGTTTTGGGCGTGAAGTAAACCTACAAGAAAACCGTAACCGCATTGAGTACCTGGAGTCCATCTTGGAACGTAAAGAGTTTTCCACATTTCTCCGAGATGTGGTGTCCATCCCATCTTACATTGCTGAAGATGTTTATGAAGCAGTGAAGATACTGATGGAATCTGAAGCCTGTGAGAAGAGACCAGAAGGGGTATTTGTGCCATCATGTACCAAGGACGGCCGATATGAAGAAACCCAGTGCAGTATGTCTGAATGTTGGTGTGCTGATGAACAAGGTCGAGAAATTCAAGGAACGAGAACACAGAATCAACAACCGTTATGCCCATCGAAGTGTTTGAAGGAGCAGAAGACTCAAATAGCTTTACAGAGAAGCCAACCAGCAGGCGCGGACATCTATATTCCGGCCTGTGACCAGAAAGGAAATTTTTTGACGGTGCAATGTGCAGGCAAACATTGCTTCTGTGTCGACTTAGAGGGCAAAGTTATTCCAGGAACTCAAAAATTTTCAGGAGAAAATATTCAATGTAAGTGTTTTCTATTCCAACTAATGAATATACTTTTGTTCTATGTCTTTCTACATCTAATGTTCTACAGAAATGTATTCTAGATCTTAAGTTGTAAAAAGTAATTTTTTGGGGGGAGCAAGGGGAAAAAAGTTGATGATGACTATGTTGCACTGTGTTTTGCCTATTTTAGGTCCAAGTTATTGCCAGTTGGCTGCCAGTGATGCTTTTCTTCGGGTCACAAGGTCTTTGTTTTTGGTGCCTACTCCACCGCTTGACTCATTAGAAGTCTACATCCCCCAATGCTCCCTGGAAGGAGACTGGAGAGCAATCCAATGCAGTGGCCCCATGGAGCAAGCCTTCCAGTTATATGAGAGGTGGACCAATTTGACCGGAACTGTTTCATTCACAGACTCCCTGAAGGTCCTTCTGAAGTATAAGGAATCTTCTTCTCAAAGTTTTTCTGTCTTTGTGCAGACCCTTTACGACAATGGCCATCAGAATGTTTTCCCGGTGTTCTCCCAATATTCTCTCTTTGGTGATGTACCTCAAGAGATCCTGGAGGGCAATGTGTCCATGTTATTATCCGATAACATTCTGCTGAACCCGTTTATTTTCTGGAGACTGTTAAGTGGAAGCCTATCCTACTATCCGGGGTCATATAGTGATTTTTCCACACCGCTTGGACATCTAGACACACGCAGATGTTGGTGTGTGAATATGGATGGCAAACAAATTGAAGGAACCAAAACACCACCCAACAAGGTCCCAAAATGTAAGTTGCAGCATTTATACTCTATGAACCAAGGAGCTATGACATAGGGTTTGTAGATCAGCCACATATTCATCTTTGTACTTAGATGTTCAGATAACTGGAAGTCATTTTGAAACTCAGTAGTTGGGAAGGGACCATCGAAAAACTGAATCCAGTCTTATATTGAGCCTCTAAAGTTTTAGGTTCTAGGGCAGTGGTTCTCAGCTACATTTGGTCCATTTACTTCTCCGTAGACCTGAAGTCTTCTTGGTATAATGTAGCAAAGGTGATACAGGGGGTCTCATGGACTAAACTAGGATATCCATGAGAAAGGTCATCAACGTCAGATCAGTGGGGCCCTATACTTGGCACCATTATGTATCAGCTAGTGCCCACTGCTCGAAGAACAGCACCATGCTTTGTAAAGTGGCTCTACCTGGTAATGCAATTCATTAAATTTAGCTTTTTCTATTTTGATAAGCTGGTCATTAGGGGCTCTATGTATCAGAACTAGAGATGAGTAGACCCAACGTTCAAGTTCAGGTTTGGCAATATGTCCTGACATGGCCGACTGGCAACTGAACAGCCAATCCAAACGGACGCCCCAAGCAATTAGTAATGGCTGTAATTAGCCGGGGGGACACATCTGATTGGAGACACCCCTGGCCGGTCATAGCCATGGCTAGATGTTAGGGGCGTCCATTTGTCAGATTGTCTTTTCGGCTGCCAATCCACCAATATGTCCGGGTCAGGTGGTCAAACCCACACTTGAACGTCAAGTCTACTCATTTCAACTCAGAAGCCACTAATTTCATACACATTA